>NC_089783.1:11479281-11524281 GCF_040412425.1 Macrobrachium rosenbergii | reverse complement strand
CCGTCGTTAAATACTCAATCGTCCTCAGTGAAATTGTTTATAGCCTAGTTTGGGCAACTGGTTTTCCTCACTCTGTTTGTACTTATTTATGTTAGTCTTGTTCTTTCTTTCATATAGGTAGGTTGTTTTAAGATTTTAGTGAACTCCTTTTACTGATTATTGACTTGTCTTGGAATGAGGTGTTTTGTTTTAAATATTTTTACTACATAAAGAGCTGTTGCCATTGCATTAATTTGTTATTGATGTTCGCAAATTATATTATATTTTATAGCCTTGAAAATGCGACTTAGAATTCGTCATGAAACGTCGGCATTGAAAATAAACTGTAGATGATGAGGATGCCTTTCCCTACTGCTTCCTTTCGTGATGTATATATATATATATATATATATATATATATATATATATATATATATATATATATATATATATATATATATATATTACTAAAAGGACCTCATTCAAACTGCATGGTATCTATAGATACCATCCAGTTTGAATGAGGTCCTTTTAGTAATTTAGTTAATGCACAGAACAATTGTGTATGTGATAAAGTTAATATATACGTATGTATACATATATGTGTGTGTTAGTGTGTGTATTAACAGATAGTTAGACACAGAGATAGATGCATAGATAGAAATATATATATATATATATATATATATATATATATATATATATATATATATATATATATATATATATATATATATATATATATATACATATAAATACATATATATATATATATATATATATATATATATATATATATATATATATACATATATATATATATATATATATATATATACATATATACATATATGCATATATATATAGTAGGAGTACGGATAGGAAGAACAGTCAGCTCATCATTGATATATTTATTAATAGGTGCGCTTGGGATCACCCATATCCCATCTTTTCTGGCTAAAAAGATACAAAAACACTAATTAAAACTGACAACAGAGCTTACAAAATTAAAATGCTTTAAAGATTGAAAAATGACAATGACAAAACAAGAAATAGATTACCTTCAGTAGTAAAGTCCAGAGGATGAAAACTGAATAAGAGTAAACAAGGTTAGCAAGTAAACAAGAAAGGCGGGGGGGTTACTATAGTACGACCGTTTTAGGAAGAGACTTTGCCCTCTTAAACTGACCATTAACCTTCTGACTTCAAGCTCTCATTGTTTGCGCCTGTTATCAAGCACGTGTAATATAATAGAAAGTTCTGAATGAAGTTTTGTTGTCCCACTTAAATTTTAGATAAAAAAAAAATTCAATATATGAAAATGATAGATGCAAGAAATTTGAAACCTAGATTTGCTTTCATTTTCAGTTTTGTTTATTTGGATGCTGTACTGAGCAATGTTCTTGAGTTACGTCATCTACTATAGTTTTTTTATTACTGTTCCTTTGCTGTTATCGAAGTCATATAATTGTGATATAGTTTTGAGCTTTTGAATTGTTTTCTTTCGTGTATGCCGTGATCCGTCTTTACCTCCTTGCTGTATCAAGGTTGAATTTTCACTGTGCACCTATAAAATAGCTCATAATAATTATTTTCTTTAAATATTGTTACACCCATATATATATATATATATATATATATATATATATATATATATATATATATATATATATATATATATATATATATATATATTGGGTGTAACAATATTTAAAGAATGTTTATTGTGAGCTATTTTATAGCTGTACAGTGAAAATTCAACCTTGATACAGCAAGGAGGTAAAGACGGATTACGGCATGCACGAAAGAAAGCAATTCAAAAGCTCAAAACTATATCACAATTATATAATATATATATATATATATATATATATATATATATATATATATATATATATATATATATATATATATATATATATATATTACACATTTATACAGTATTAGATTTACCTGTGCTTTTAAAGCACTGTCATATGATACTCATCACTGCTATGGCATTTCTGTTATATGTAGATTTTTAAAGATATTTCTGCCACTTTCTGTCGAAAAACAGATCTATATTTCAATTTATTTCAATTTCAGTGTTCAACAGGATATCACACAACAAGGAAAGCAATAAATTTATTTACAATCGAAGTATGAGGAGACATTACTTATGAAGAATCCTCGTCAGAGGATGCTACATCGATAACAAAAGAATCTATATATTTATCAATGCAAACATCTCTTGAAGCGTCATCTCTTTTTATATCTTCGGCATGTCTCACATCATTAGCCCAGTTGTCAGAAGATATGGATTCAATTGCTTCTTTGACCAAAGGAAGCAGGTCTGATTTTTTAAAATGATTCTTCTTTGCCACGTATGATTTCACCTGTGCCCATATCAGTTCTGTTGCATTATACTGGCAGTGATATGGAGGCAGCCTAACCACTATGTCCATGATCTCTTGCCAGTCTGTCAATCACGTAATCATTTTCTTTACATGAATGTCTTTGCAACTTTACTAATTTTTTATTAGCCAGTCTTTAACTTCATCCTTTTTGGCAGACATTGTCGGAGGTTTATTAATTCGAAGTGAATGATAAGAAGCGTTATCCAACACTATGATGGCAGATGGCCCTATATTGGGAAGAAGCTGGGTTTTAAACCATTTTTCAAACACTGCAGAATTCATCTGAATTTCTAGATTGCGTATCCCTTGTCAGCTGGGTGCTTGATCATTGATAAAAATATTACCCAGAAATGTGGTTAATATTGCAACCAATATTGTGATTGTGTCTACTTACTCTCCAATGTTATTGATGTACAATTAGAAGGAATAAATCATAAGTAAAAATTTTTATTCTGTCAGTCTCTCTCTCTCTCTCTCTCTCTCTCTCTCTCTCTCTCTCTCTCTCTTCTCTCTCTCTCTTTTTTTTTTGCCCAGCTAGTGGAATAGTAAGCGGAACCATAAAAATGATGAACATTCTTTATGATTAGTTTTCTGACGAATATACAAATAATTTTTAACTATAATACACAACTGTGATGTAGCTGTCCTTTACGGATTCAAACAGAATTAGAGAAAATGACAAAAAAAAGAAGACTGTCATCCTCAATCAGTGCAGTGCTTATACCTCTGGCAACACTAAACCCTGATATATAGTACTTATCCTATGTTTATTTATTTGTGTTGTTACATTAATTGCATAATATCTATATCACAGATCGCTACTATCACAATATTATCATATAAATAAAACAGGTTAATTTGCAGCAAAACAACAAATACAAACGCTATTACAATGATTGTTTACGATTTCGTGCGTCTGGTAGCATGCTACGGGTGACTACCGTCTGAAAACCCTCCGGATTGTGGTAAGTGTGAGGTCTCATCTCGGCCGTAATCAAAGGGTTAAAGGAAACAAGAAAAGATAGAAAATTAAAAAATCATGGAATTTATCAAACAGAGGATATTGGAATGTAGAGAATGAAAGGAGGTCCCTGAAGGCAGAAGAGAGCCAGCAAGCCAAAGGAAATGTAAACAATAACACTTAATGGAAATACGAAGAAAAATTAGGGATAGAAAATGAGGAAGATCTAAAATGTAGAAGGGTAGAGAGAAAATTGTTAGGTCCCGAAGAAAAATGGCGAGGTTTTTAAGTGCGTGTTAAAATAAGGGATCCTAAGAAATCGGTACTGCAAGCAGTGTGTAATGTTCTTAAACACTGAATGTCAGTGGAGGAGGTTAAACAATAATGAGATACCTCCCACAAATATCGGCAAGTAGCGCATAAAATCGGATGATACTGAATGCTAAATAGGGGTTTTGAAAAATCTGTAGGCAATAGTCCGAATTCTTTAATACTGAATGCTAATAGTGAAGGTCCCAAAAGATATCTGTGGGCAGCACCTTAAGTTCTTCAATACCAAACGTTAACGAGAATATTTTGTAATAACCGGCGAGTATCACTTGGAGTTCGTTTATAATGACTATTGAGATAGAAGGTCCCAAAAAATCGGTTAGTAACTTTTCATGTCCCTTGATGTTCAATGCTAAAAGAGGTTACAGTAAATCTGCGAGGAGCCTTTACCTTCTTTAAGACCAAACGCAAAAAGAAAAGCTTTAAAAAATCTGAGTATCACTCAAAGTTCTTAAGTACTGAGTGTCCAAAGAGAATATGACCCTCCCCGCCTTCCCTCCCCTGAATTACTTTAGTACTTCAAGTTCTACATTACTACTGTAAGTCAAAAGTTTTTCAAAATAAATGTGCCAGTTGCACTCTAGTTTCTTTAATAGAGTGGGGCTCAAGTTATATTATTACTAACTTTTTTACCTCTACATTTCTTGATGCATCGTGTCAGCATTATTGTACGGTGTAGGAAAGGTTCTATTAATTAAAAATTACTCAGCTTTTATACGTTGTGTGTGAATACCCGTTAAAAGAAAGCTCACAAGTGAAAGTATCATTTGTGGTTATTGGAATTACGAGTGAATATAAGGAACCCCTTTTAGGATAAAAACCATTTGGCCATGTACAGAGAAATGCAAATGAGCCTTCAGTCCTAAAAGGTCATATAGATGAGAGCTAAAATTATAACGGAATAACGGTTTTGAGGAAATTGGTGAATAACAGATAAATGACAGGGTAAGAGAAATTTAAATTTAACAAACACAGGTATGTGTGTGAATAAATGTTTTAAGGAGAAACAAGCCTACTGAAGTTATAAATAAACAAAACTACATGTTGTTTGCATGTCACTTCGAGAAAGCTTATAAGAGGACTTATAAAAACAATGTTGAGAGTATTAAGAACTTGAGGTGCAATGGTTTTTTTTTTAACAGTTTCGAAATTTAAAAAGAAAGTTTCTGGTAAAATGTATTGAGATGGGAGTGGCATATTCACAGAAAAATTACGGAAGAATTAATTGTCTATTCGGTCTGCATGATGCTTGATACACTGGATATATTAAGGAGAAAAGCTAGAGAAATGTCCTGACATAAAGATTTCACCTGTTAAAAAAAAGAAGTCATAACTAGTTTATTTACTTCTTAACATTAGTTCATGGAAATTAAGGAATCGGAAGAACATTAACAAGTGTTTAAGACTGTTTAGAAGAAAACTGTGAAAGTGAAGTTACCAAGATTGCAGTAACCGGAATAAATGTAAGTTAGGCTCATGTAGAAATATCTCCACTTATGTTGGAATAGAAGTTGGTGTTTGTGAATGTATGTAAGTATAGGTGAATCATGAAAAGCGTCAGTCTCTGCCTGTGGAATGTACTTCACGAGAATCTATGTACTTACTGAAAAAAATCAGTATAGTTAAGGAAATTACTAAAAGTAAAAATGTGGATGTTGAATGAAAACTAGTGGAAAAAAAACATGATGCACAGATAAAAATTTACAGCATGGTTTATGTGGAGAAAAAGAGTCGACGAAGCATAAAATAACATACTTATGAACATGTCCATTTGTAACTAGTAAGTACTAGAATCCGTCCAAGATGGAAGTGTCGAAGATGATCAGGAGGATTCCGAAGTCCTACCAAGCAAATATAACATTGCATGTACTTCGGTTAGATTCAAACCCATATATACACACACACACACACACACACACACACACACATATATATATATATATATATATATATATATATATATATATATATATATATATATATATATTTTATATATATATATATATATATATATATATATATATATATATATATATATAAATTATATATATATATATATATATATATATATATATATATATATATATATATAAATATATATATATATATATATATATATATATATATATATATATATACAGGTATATATATATATATATATATATATATATATATATATATATATATATATATATATATATATATATATATATATATATATATATATATATATATATATATATATATATATATATATATATATATATATATATATATATATATATATATATATATATGCTTTTAAAGCAGATTAATTAAAGTTAGTTTGGTATTTCAGGCAGTCTGTAGGAAGTTCAGAAACCTTAATTTTTGTAAGTCACTTTCGATTCGGTTATTTTATGCTCAGAACTGCAGTGTTCTTGTCCAAAATTCGATGTTGCATTTCGTTTTTTTGGTATGCCTGGATTGTCGGATCTGCCAATCTATATTTAGCTTTTAAAGCAGATAGATTAACGGTAATTTGGTATTTAAAGTAGTCTGTAGTAAGTTTAGAAACCTTAATTTTTTTTAAATCACTTTTGATTCAATTATTTTATGCTCAGAACTGCAATATCCTTGTCCAAATTCCGGTGCTGCATTTCATTTTGTTGGTCTGCCTGGATCTTCATATCGTCTATGACGGGCGGTGGCATTTCCGCTAGGGGGGAGGACTGTAGGCAAGTTGATTTTTATCGTCTTCCGTTGCGTTGAATTTTGGGTCATTTTTCCTCTACATGAAATACTCATTTCCAATTGAAGTTAAACTTAGATATCTCAATAGATTCATCATTTTAAATTATGAGAAAAAGATGGGAACAAGAATAATCTAACTAGTTTCCTCTCCCATCTTTGGAAATGCAGTTGTCCACTCGCGCTGATTTTCTTAGGTGGCCAATAGATGACGTTAACGACTTGCTTATAGTAAAAATTCCTCTAAATTGTTCTGTGGAGAAAGGACTGCATGGTGACCACGTGGCCGCCTTAAAGTATACGAAGAATTGAAGACATTATTACAGTAGGATCATTTTGAAACATAATTAGTGGAAAATTCCCAATCATCGTTGGTTTGGTTGGGAGGCTGAAACTGAACTCAAACTGAAGCGTAATTCAACCTGTGATCAAATGATAACTTCCTATAATTGCATGACCTTTACAATTTAGTTTCATTTATATGGAACTAAGTCAAAACTACAGGACAAATATTATATTTAGACCCAAATCATTGAATTACAAAAGAAAGCCATGAACAGGTCATGCAATAATTTGATTCCAGAATTACTTTCTCAGAAGGCTATTATAAAGGACAAAAAATATTCACACTCATTGCAATGTCCCAGACGAAGGTGCAGTGTGCAACATGATAATAATAATAATAGGGTCAATACGGTAATGTTGCAATGAATGCAAGATTCGTCGAAAATAGCGAAGCAATCTTTCCTTCTAACTGGGTAAAATGTTGGTCACTGGGCTTCTAGTGACCGATTTGTAGGAAGTTATAATATTTTGCAATTTTCTTGCAATACGACAGTGTTGAATGTAAGGGAATACTCGTCAACATAGCAGGGAAATAACTCTAGGATTTTGTTCTGTGGGCAAAACAGGTTTAATTTAAAACTGGATAAAATGCAGTCTACTGGATTTTAGAAGGTCCAAGCTAACTTTTAAAGCTTTGAACTAAATAAAAGGCAGTCTGCTGAGACTCTAATGACAAATATGCATTCTGAATCACAATGTATTACAACTTGCTTGCAATACATCGAGGTTGCAAGGAAACTCATGACACCCAAAATAGCAAGACAATGAGGATGTTTTTGGGAAAAGAACCAGTTTTTGCTTCAAATTAAAGAAAGGGAAAGCGATCGATGTGTTATGCCGAAAATGCAGTCGAAAGTGTAGTATACTGCAACTCTCTTGCATTATTGCAACGTTGCAGGTCCGGCAAAAGTCATCAAAATACCAAGACTGGAGCCTTTGGCATTTTTTTAGGGGCCACGACGACTTTTCCTTCAAACTGGATAAATTACAAATGAGTGTTCTTCTAATATGCATGGACTTTTGCAATATGTTGCAATATCCATGCAATGCGGCAATGTTGCAAGCAATACAAAATATGCAAAGTAGCAAGCTTATTATGATGTTTTGTGAGAGCAAACCTACTATTTCTTTTTAGAGTAAAATGCAGTCTAACGTCCCCTTATGCATAGAAATTTGTAATTTATTGCAATTTCCTTGCAGCGAGGAATGTTTCCAGCAAGGGAAAATTCGCCAAAACGGCAAGGCAATAGTCCGGGGACTTTTTCTCTTGCCAAAGAAACTTTTGCTTCAGGCTTGATAAAATACAGTATATGGGCCTTCTAATCACGAATATACAACAGAAATTCCAATATATTGCAATGCCCTTGCAATACAGCAATGTTGCAAGCCAGGCAAAATTAGCAAGAATGGCAAGGATTTAGACTAAGGATTTTTTCGTCGAACAAACCAACTTATCTTTCAGACTGGAGCATTAATATGCCTACAAGATTGCAATATATCGCAATTTCCTTACATAATGGCAATGCTGCTATCAGACCAAGATTCGTCACAAAGCAAAGCTATAGCCTAAGGATTTGTTTGAAAGCCAAATTGATCTTGCTTTCGAGCTGGATAAAACGCAGCTTATTGGCTCGCCAATGACGAATATACATTGCAATTTCAGAATATTGCTGATTTGCACTATTACGCTTCAATAATCAAAGCATTTATGCCTTAATCCTCTACATAATGTCAAGCTGATGAACGCTTATTGTCGGTAATTATGGAGAATAAAAGAAAGTTGGCCGTCAATAATATTAATGAATTCTTTCAGAATGATATTCATATTGAGTTACAGTTATTTTCGAGTGGAAAATGTTCTACTTTTGGTGCAATTTGTGTAAAATAGGATATATTATTCGTCCAATATCTGTTGCTGTCATCATGTGCTACATTTCTGCCGCTCTGGTCAAATTCATATTCTCATTGCAACCATTCTGTAGTCCTTCCTGCCTTATACATTGCCTAATGGTTCTTAGATATTTTGGTATCATAAAATGATGATGCAAACATTCATCAGATTCAGCAGATGAATTGAGGAAGAACCTCGACATGATCTGTTTATGATGAATTTTGGAAATATATCTTCAACACTAACCATATAGTTTGTTAATCTCAAAAGATTTTTAAGTATGCAAATAATGATATATCATTCCTACTGCTTATATGTTTATTTTCGCAGGTTTCCCCCCCAAGCTCCACCTCCACCCAAAAATGACAATTTTCAAAGGTATGAATTTGTTTCGGGCATGTATTTGGTCGGGGTAAAACATGACAGGACCGTTGTCTACGAACAGTAATTGCAGAATTGTCGGAACTGCCAATCTACACGGCTTTTAAAGCAGGTGAATTAAAGATACTTTATTATTTCAATTAGTCTGTAGTAAGTTAAAAAATCTGAGTTAGAAATAAACTTCCTTTTTATTCAATTATCTTATGATGAGAACTGTAATAATGTTGTTCAAAATTCGGTGTTAGATATTATCGTGTTGGTAAGCCTGGATCTTCATATCGTCTATGAAGTGCCGTGTCATTTTCGCTGTTGGTGACGATTTTAGTGTAATCTTGTTTTTTTGTTTTTATGAATGATTTATTCCCAATTGGTGTTTTATTTAGTTATCTCAACACAATTGTCATCTTTTATAACAAGGGGAAATTTGCCATAAAGATAGTCTAGCTAGCTTTCACGCCCATCTTTGCAGATGCAGTTGGTATATTTGCTCTGGGTTTCTTAGGTGGCCAATAGATGGCGGTCACGACTTGCTTATAGTCAAAATTCCCCTAATTTGTTCTGTGGAGAAAGGACCGCATGGTGACCGCGTGGCCGCCTCAGAGTATACGGAGAATTGAAGACGAAACTGAAATCCGATTTCATTCATTATTTTGATACAATTGTCTGAGATGATGAATGGAAAAGTCTCAATTATCATTCGTTTAGACAGAAGACTGAAACAGAGCAAAGAAATGTAATGTAATATAGCATTTGAACACATGGTAATTTCCTGTAATCACATGACAATTACAGTTTAGTTTCATGTACATGAAGCTGAATCAAGGCAAATGAATAACTTCGATATGTACACCCATATCGTTGCCTTACAAAAGAAGGGCATGAACAGGTCATGCAATCATTTGATTTCAGAAATACTTTTGCAGAAGGCTATTATAAAGGACAATAGATATCCACACTCATTGCAACGTTCCAGATGGATGTGCAGTGTGCAACATGCCAATAATAGGGCAATACGGTAGTGTTGCATGGAGGGCAAAATTCGTCAAAGTAGCAAGGTTCTGTATAGCCTCAGGAACTGTACAGGAAGCAAGATAGTCTTTCCTACTAACAGGATAAAATGAAGTTTATTAGACTTCTAGTAATCAATGCAGGCAAAGTTGCAAAATTTTGTAATTTTTTTGCAAAACGACAATGTTGAAAGCAAGGAAAAATCCGTCAACATGGCTGGGATAGTTCCAGGATTTTTTGGGGGGAGCAAAGCATCTTTACTTGAAATTGGATAAAATTCAGTCTACTGGGCCTTAAATGGCTTGCATCAATACATAATTCGCTTTTAATAAAACAGGTTCGCAATGATGCAGTGTTGCAAGAAAACATAAATTCTTGAAAATAACTGGTTAGCCTTATGTTTTTTTTTTACGGAATGCAAAAGTTTTACTTGAAATTTAATAAAATGAAGTCCATTGGAATTTGAGAGTTCAAAACCAACTTTTGAAGCTCTGAACTGGGTCCCTAATGACAAACATGCACTTGAAATCTCAATATATTGCAATGTGCTTGTAATACTGGAAGGTTGCAATCAAACTCATAACATACAAAATTGCAATATAATTAAGATGTTCTTTTGGGGAACGAACCCTTTTGCTTTAGACTTAGTAGAGGGAAAGCAAAATGCAGCCGAAATTTAGTATATTGCAACCTTCTTGCATTGTTGCAATGTTGCAGGTCCGGCACAATTCATCAAAATGCCGACGCTGTGGCCTCTGCCAATTTTTTAGGGGCCACAACGACTTTTCCTTCAAATGTTGCAGGCCAGGCAAAATTAGCAAGAATGGCAAGGATATAGACTGAGGACTTTTTCGTCGAACAAACCAACTTTTCTTTCAGACTGGAGCATTAATATGCCTGCAGGATTGGAATATATCGCAATTTCCTTGCAATAAGGAATGTTGCAATCAGACCAAGATTCGTCAGAAAGCAAAGCTATAGCCTAAGGATTTTTTGTAAGCCAAATTGGCCTTCCTTTCCAACGGGATAAAATGCAGCTTATTGGCCCGCCAATGAAAAGTATACATTGCAACTGTAGAATATTGATGATTCATACCATTATGCTCCCATAATCAAAGCAGTTATGACTTAATCCTCTAATTGTGTGGAATGATTGAGCGGTAATTCTCAGTAATTATAGAGAATAAAAAGAAAGTTTGCCTTCAGTATTATCGATGAATTCTTTCAGAATAAAATTAGTGTTGGGTTATAACTATTTTCAAGTTGAATATGTTTCTCTTTTATTTTTGTGTAATTTGGCTCTGTGACAATTCATGTTTTTATTACCACAATAGTCCTTTCTTCCTTATGCAATGCCTAATACTTTTCAGATGTTCTGGTATCATAAAATGATGAAGAATTGGTCATCAATTTCAACAGATGTGTTTAGGAAGAATCTGTATTTGATCTGTTTATGATAAGTATTAGGGTTATATCTAAAACACCAATTATGTGGTTTGTTAATCTTGAAGGATATTGACTACGAAAATAGTGATAAGTCCTTCCTCCTACTTATAAATTCATTTTCATAGGATTCCCCAGTCCCCCTCGCAAAAAATAATGTAAATTGTATATATTTGTTTTCTGCATGCATTTGTTCAGAGTAAAAGATGGCGAGACCATTACGTCTACGAACAGTAACAGCAGAGTTGTCGGAACTGCCAATGTGTACAGCTTTTAAAGTTGATGAATTAAAGATAGTTTATTATTTAAAGTAGTCTGTAGTAAGTTGGGAAACATGAACTTTAAGTAAACGATTTTTTATTCTGTTATTTTATGCTCAAGATTGTAAAATTCTTGCCCAAAACACGGTGTTGAATCTTATTATGTTGGTGTGCCTGGATCTTCATAACGTCTATAAGGTGCAACGTCATTTTCGCTGTGGGTGATAATTTTAGTGGTTTTTTTCCTTTTTATGAATTGTTTATTTCCAATTGATGTTGTATTTTGTTATCTCAAAGCAATTAACATCTTGAATAATGAGGGAAAGTTTGTAATAAAAATAATCTAGCTAGCTTTCACGTCCATCGCAGTTGTTCATTTGCGCTGATTTTCTTAGGTGGCCTATAGATGGCGTTCACCACTTGCTTATAGTTAAAATTGCTGTAAATTTCTTTGTTAAAAAAATGACCGCATGGTGACCACGTGGCTGCCTCAGAGGATACGGAGAGTTGAAGACAAAGCTTAATTACGATTTCATTAATAATTTAATTTGATAGTGAATGGAAAAGTGCCATTTATCGTCTCCTTAGGCAGGAGGCGTAAACTGAACTCGTACTGAAGCGTAATATAGCCTTGGAACACATGATAACTTCCTATAATCACATGACCATTATATAGTTTCATGTATATGTGAAACTTAATCATGACAAATATATTTAAACCCGTATCATTACCTTACAACAGAAGGGCCTGAAAATGACATGCAATCAGTTAATTTAAGAACTACTTTCTCAGAAGGCTCTTCTAAAGAACAAATAACCACACTCATTGTAGTGTCCCGGATGGAGGTGCAGTGTGCAACAAGCTAATAATAGCGGCAATACGGTAATGTTGCAAGCAAGGCAAAATTCGTCAAAGTACCAAAGTTCCATAAAGCCTCAGGAACTGCACAGGGAGCAAAATAGTCCTTCCTTCTAACACGAGAAAATGATGTTTGGTGGACTTATAATAGTGAATGCACGCAAAGTTACAATATTTTGCTATTTGTTTGCAATACGACAATGTTGAAGCAAGGAAGAATTCATCAACATAGCTGGGATGGTTCCAAGATTTTTCACTGTGAGCAAAACAGCTTTACTTTGAAGTATGTGGATATGTAGGTGAGGATGTGGATGTAGTGGATGTGGATAATTATGTGGATGAGGATGTGGATACAGAGGGTACTGATATGTGGGTGAGGATGTTTATGTGGTGAATGTGGTTATATGGGTGAAGATGTAGATACAGTGAGTACAGATATGTGGGTGAGGATGTTGATGTGGTGGATGTGGGTATGTGGGTGAGGATGTTGATGTGGTAGATGTGGATATGTAGGTGAGGATGTTGATGTGGTGGATGTTTATATGTGGTTGAGGATGTGGATGAAGATATGTGGGTGAGGATGTTGATGTGGTAGATGTGGATATGTGAGTGAGGATGTAAATACAGCGGATATAGATATGTGGGTGAGGATGTGGATACAGTGAGTATAGATATTTGGGTGAGGATGTTGATATGGTGAATGTGGACATGTGGGTTAGTCTGTGGATGTGGTGGGTATGAACATGTGGGTGGAAGGTGGATGTGTGTGTGTGAGAGAGAGAGAGAGAGAGAGAGAGAGAGAGAGTAGAGGGGTGTTGGGAGGAGAAAGAGAGAAAGAGCGAGAGAAAGAGAGAGAGTTTATATATGTATATATGTATATATGTATATATGTACATATATACATATACATGCATATATAAACTCTCTCTCTCTCTCTCTCTCTCTCTCTCTCTCTCTCTCTCTCTCTCTCTCTCTCTCCTCCCAACGCCCATCTACCCTCTGTTTCTCACTTCCTCTCCCTTTCCTTTTAAGATAGTTGCTTCAATTACATTGCCCAGGCATTTTTGACATCTTATATTTCACCCCTTCTCACCCCCAATTCCTATCGGTGTTGAACTTGGGCTTAAAGGGCATTGGGAGTGTCACTGTTCATCTCAGCGACCTTGAAAACTATGGATTAGACGCTAATATCTGTCATTTTTAACATTTTATTTTTCACCCTTTCTCACCCCACTTCCTATCGGGGCTGAACTTGGACTTAAGGGTATTGGGAGTTTCATTATTCATCTCAGCGACCTCGAAAACCATGGATTAGACTCTAATATCTGTCCTTTTCGGTTATTTTTACATGTCACCCCCTTCCCACCCCTTCTCACCCCCCTTCTTATCGGGGCATCAGGAGTGTCACTATTCATCTCAGCAATGTCAAACGCCATGGACTAGACACTAATATCTGTTGTTTTCGGTTATTTTTACATGTCGCCCCCTTCACATAGTTTAAGACAAAAATATCGAACAGTATAAATTATAAATGAAAATAAACATTATAAGCTTTTGTTTTAACAATTCGACGCAGTTTTCATTCACATCAGATCAGCATTCACAGGAGTAAGATAAGCTGCTTGATGAACCGCCGCCATCTTTAATAGCGTCATCCCCGTAAGGCATACCTGATGACAAATGGCCATCTAACTAAAAAGCACTTATTAAGAACATGTGAAGATTTTTATCCTTAAATCTACTGACTAACACTTTCCTAGTAACTCGTAAACAAATTATGTAGAATATAGGATTTGAATCACATTGCACGCAAGTGGACATGCAATAAAATTAAAATGCTTCTCCAGTTCCAGCTCAAACACTACTTGCCAAAACGTCTGAATTCCCCGGTTTCCGTATATTTTTAAATGGGCAAAGAGACTGGCAGAGAGATAGGACCATGAGAGGAAGCGAGAACTCCACAGCTCCACCTGTGTTATTGTGAATGCCAAGGCCTCCAGACACCCCCGACACGTGCGCTCTCGCCTGGATTCCTTAGAACCCCTGTCACGTACCCGCCTCTGAACTTCCAAATACCTGTAGAAGTTAAGTCTCTCTCTCCAGAGGGTTTTCGTCTCTTTTTAAAGTGAGAAAAGTTAGAAACTGCTTCTTCATATCTCCCCTCCTAAGTAGTGAAATAGAAACGTTTTATTAGGCATGTTGGTTGCAAAATTAGATTCAGAAAAGTTAGCAATCGCAGAAGTCTTGAGCATCTAAAACTAGAAGTTGGAATGACAAAAGCAAAATTTGAGGCTTCACGATTTAGATTCTATGAGATTAAACACAGAAGTGTCTTCTTGAACGTACAATTACCACTGCTTTGTAGACATGTTCCTCTTTCAAGACAAATTCACAGGTATTTCAGGTGGGGAGATATCTCTGAATTTCATCATTTCAGCATATCATCAGTTTTCGTAGAGAATCTTGGTTCTTCAAAATGTTTTTTTAGCTCTCCCACCATAGTGTTCTTTTGTAATTTTTTGTTTCACTCCGAAAGCTATGTTTTTTCGTGTCTTCATTTTTTTTTATAAATCCTTTGAAATGTAGTCTTTTACATAATTTTCTGTAGGGTTTTTAAAAATTAAATTTTCGAAATATTTTTAGATTTTATATAGCCTTTTCAAAGTGCCCAGTCAGATTTGCATTTATTAAAGTAGGAACCAATTTTGCTTTGATCTATGAAAAAAGTGGGCCATTCAAAATTAACTCTTTAGCGTGGTACAAAAATGTACGCTTCTTTTCATAAGGTGACTGTGGGTGAATTCGAGTCCCTGACAACTCTAACAACAAAGGGCAATATTATAACTCGTGCATTATCGTCAGCTTTAGTGATAATGCAGTAATTTTAGTTTTTTTGGTGTAAACTTTTCTCCGGTGTTACTTGGCAGCTATGGCCTTGCAACGGAGTACTATAGAATGGTTGACAGTAATAAAAAAAAAAAAAAACTAAGAATGAAAAGCCTGGGAATATTAGCCTCAATATTTTCCCTTGGTCAGATTACCGTAGGGCGTAATTATACTCAGTTAACGAGTAACCACATTTACTTAACAAATAATAACAGCAGTCCACAAAATAATTACAACCATGGGCACAAGAGAATAATAAGAGTTCATAAAAGTAAGTAATTAACGGCGCTGTAATAGATGAAATTGCTTTGTTCCATCACACACGGAGGATTCCAACGACGAATGAAAGAGCGAGCTGAGAAAATTTTGTCCTACGTCACCTACGATAAAGAGAGAAGGGTGCCGAATCAACTATAAGAATAGCATGCATTAAGGCCCTAAATATATATCATCGAGCTATCCCAACTCACCACAGTATCACGCCCGGATGCTTGAAGATTGTTCTAAATACTCGATCGGGCGCGTGGATGCCCACAGTCAATCAAAAGACCCTGTGGTATCACTTCCTAATCGGGAAATAAACTAGGAAGTGATACCAAAGGGTCTTTTGATTTACTGTGGCCGTCCACGCGCCAGCTCGAGTGCTTACAGCAATCTTTAAACATCCGGGAAATAAATTAAGCATGCAAAGGGGGTGGCGGTGCTTTGGCATCGAAGAGAGGTATGGGGTCCAAGGTGGGATATATAGTAACAAAGGGAGAGAGAGAGGGAGAGAGATACAAGTGGGAGACCACGGGGAAATTTGGGGAGGTTTCTTGATAAAAAAGTAAAGAAAATAGAACATAGTCAAATGAAAATGTTTGGGTCCCAGAATTGGTGTCTCGTGGCACGAGGCAGATGGCGGCCTCTGTGAATTAGCGCGGGAATATGCGTCCCCTCGAAACGGCTCCTAGTAGCAGAATGGGGGCAATCTCCTGGGCCATGCTTCTCTGGACTGGGCTGGGGTCACCTCAGGGCAACTTTCGCAAGATGGCGGCGGCTACACAAGCAGCTCCCGTTAAGCCTAAAAGCACAGCGATACCGGCAGAACGGAGAGTGGGTAAAAGGAGAAGGAGGGACTATTGAGAGAGAGAGGAATGCTGGATTGGACGCCATTGCGCTCCCATTGGACTGGTCGGCCATCTTACATGAATTCGGTCACTAAGTTGGACCCAGTTACCGAAAGACCAGTGAGGCTAACTTATGGTGGTGTCTTGAAATACGGAAAAAAAGTAAGAAAATTAGTTGTTTTAAACTAAGAAATTATGTCAATATTTATATATCGTGAAAGCCAACTCAGGACCTGATCAACGAATGTTTATGAAAATGATGTTATTTTGAAATTGCACTTACCTCTTTTACGGCGTTGTATCCATTCAGCAGTTACAATGGAAGAAAACCTGAATAATATTTAAGAAAAAAAATGGGGTAAAGTCCCAGTGATGTAGCTCGCCGTTGATAACGTAAGTGTTTATAACCGCTTAATTACAGTTCTTTGAAATAGTGTGCAGTTTTAGGATAAGAAATACGAAACTTAGAAAACTACTTAGACGTTATATAACATCCTAAGGTCATTTACTAACAGAAAACCACATTATTTAGAGAAAACATCTTAAGGAAAAGATGATATAACATATATAAATTGCTTAACTCGTTTCTATTTTTTTTCTCTATGAGGTGTTTGCACTTTATTTTTCCCCTAATAATTCTTCTTTGGTATCCTAGAACACCTCAAACGATGAATGGTGCCAATAATAAGCCCAGAGACTGGGGAAGTTGATGTTTTAATTTGCTTGTGCAAGGAGTTTCCATTTTTTTTATGCAACTCTAAGAGTAAAATAAGAGAGTAAGAAATAATACAAAATTAATTTTTTCGTAACTTTCTTACTAACAAACGTGCTAGCAATTATTTTTAAGAACCCCCTTCCTGCATATGCTGAACAGAGAGCATCTAATTCACCCAAGTTTTCATATAAATTTTTCTTATTCATGTTTTGTTTAAAGGCTTATTTTTCCTGATCATATTTATTGTCGAAATTCAACTAAAACGTGAAGAGGTCCGCCCATCCGTCGTTGTGTTTGTTACCCAGGCTTAATTCGGAATCTGAGTAATGACTCGTCTTACACTTTTTATCTTATTTTATATTACTATCGTCTCGATGCTTAAAATGATTTTACAGTCATCTGTTATATCGTGACAGCTTTTGTACGATGTTAGATGTTTTACTATATAAAAAAAAAAAAAAACAATCATAGTGATGAACCTCAAGGAGCCTAATATGAAGTGTCAATTAATAAAGCCACCTGGACAAGAATAATAATAATAAATAAATATTTGATAATTAGAATCTAAACCATAAAGCACAGTAACAAAAGAATTATTATTGCCTCAGTAATAATAAGGACCTACAAAATTGAAAATACTTAATGATGACAAATATGTTAACAACATTAAAATCACAAATGTTAGTCATGTTCATATATTAGTTAAACTTTAGTAATAAATGAAAACCAAGGACAAACAACACTATTGAGCAATGGTAACAAAATGTGATAGCCAATTTCAGCTCAGCTTATCATACTTATAGTAAAGTAATTGAAGGGCCCTCGTATTGACGTGGACACTGTTAATGCACAAAGCCAGAGTACGACAGTAAAACGCAAATGAAGTATTTTTCTTAGGCTTATGGTGCACCGGTTATACCAGATTTGTTCAGTTAATTCATATTTTACTTACTAGGGTAATATAGATCTTTTCATTGTTTTTTTAACAGGCGCACGCTATCCAATATTTCCATAATTAGCAATGATTCACTGTTTTTGGGCATTCTTTAACGCTTTCCAAAATTCTTCTTATTTATTAATGAATATCTACAGTAAATGGTTTTTGCAAGGAAATAAGTATTCATACAAGAAGTAATTTAAATCTTTGCTAACGTTGCACGTCTTCATTCTCTCCTTCGCGGAGGAATTTGGTCGCAAACTTTCTAAATTATCACTCACTGGATAAGGATCAACGAAAAATATTTCCTCACTTTCCTCCTAAGTAAAAGATCATCAGGGAGTCATGATGAGCCATCGGCGATGCAGTTTCAAAGTTATTTTCGGAATAATAGGAAATTTGTCACTATTGGTGGAAGTTTGTTGAGATTTGCAGAGGATGAATATAAATTCTAATTCCAAACTTACGAACAAAGAGAAGAAGGGAATTTTAAGTAACAAAATCTCTCGTTTTGTCTGTGATGCCAGTTTTGTTAAACACAAAACCTTTATCAAATTCTGGTAAACCACATTCAAGGCAAAGAAAAATAACCTGTAATACAATGAGCTTCATTAGAAATTTTTACCAGCTATATCAAATGTAAGAAAAGATTCCTACTCAAAAGAGCAAGAAGAGTTTCTGGAAAAATCATTATAAAAAAAGAATTTTTGACACAATAATACTTAGTGCGATGCAGCAAATTTAGCAACAAATTACTTAAATCCACTGATTCTCCAATACAAAGGCAATTATAATGGAACGCCTAATCCATTTACGCCTAAATGATTAGTTCCCATTTGGAGAATACAGTATAGTGCTAGATGATGGTGCCTATTTACTGTTAGGTGGAGTGTTGCCCAATCGCCAGTAGGAATCCAGTAAACAAGTTTACTGATCAAGCTATTTTTCTCTGAAGAGAGTAAATGTTTTATGTATATTATAATATGCTGCTATAAGAAAAGAAAAAATACAAAAGTGATGGTGATGAAATTCAGTGGCTTACTGATGACTGGTTGGTTAGTTAATTTTGTGCCAGTGTGGCTCCTTCCTCTATGGTGTCATGTAATTGTAGGTGACTATACACTCAAGAGAGCTCCAAAAGGAAATCAGTGGGCAAAGAAAGACATATTATAGGAAAAAGTGACAAATAAAGAAATATGAGGGAATAGAAAATAAAACCAACACACAGGAGACATCAGCAGAAAGTAGTAATGAATTTGATCCTCGCTTAAATATTTGGATATCAGAAGATTCCACAGTTGCACTAGGCAAACTATTCCACAGTTTAGTTGTAGCTAAGACAGAACTCCTAGCAAACTGAGTAGTATTAAACCTAGTACTAGAAAAGGACACAAGGTTTGCAGCAGCAGCCTGCCTAGTGTTGCGAGAAAAAAAAAACAGGTAAGTCAGGTAAAGAGGAGTGCAAAGGTTTGTCGTTGAAGTATATTTTATGCAACAGACATAATGAACTCACGTTATATCTATGCCACAAGTCAGTAATAAAAGTTGGCAAAATAAAACCGACTGGTGACTAATTATCCAGAGTTTGAAGTAAGAGTCAGCACCAGAAGTCCATACTAGAGAACAGCACTCCAAATAAGGAAGAGGAAAAGGGTTATAACACGTAGATTCAATAGCTTCTTCTCGAAACATTTTTAAAGATTTCTGCAATATACTAAGTTTTTGAGAAACAAAGGAAACAATATCATGTATGTTCTTCTTAAAACTCAGTTTCTTATCAAAAGTCACAAATAAAATCTTAATGTAAATCAGGATGCAAAGGCACAACTGTCCTGGATCGACTACAATCATACATAGAGCTTCAGAATGGTTAAGCTTCATTCCCTAAACCTGATCTATTCATAAATATGTTCCATATCTCTATTCATAGAATTAGCAGCCACACACCTAAGTTGTGGAGAAGGAACAACAGCTAGAAGAGTAGCGTCATCAGAGCATGCAATGATTTTGTTCTCCAGACCTTTATGCATGTCAATAGCAAGACAGATATCGAAAAGAGTACATCTCAAGAACCAAGATCCCTACTGTAATGCTGGTACTAGAATACTGTCTTCAAAAAACCTACAAAGATGCTTAGTGAGCAGATTCTAAAAATCCTTAGATAAAAAGGGGGAAATTGAAACTGGCCTCTATGCAGATGGTCTTTGTTCGCTAAAGATCACATCAACAACAGGTCGCTGCTGCATACCTGTAAAGAAATCTTGTAGTAATCCTAAAACACATCCACCAACTCCAAGATTAGGAAGGTTTTAATAAGTGCCTTGTGATATACTAAATTGAAAACAGCATTAACACCTATTTGAATTACTTGGCACTCAAAACCCTTATCAAGGTCCTCTCTCAAATGGTATGTCAAGTTTAAAAGAGGATCGCAGACACTTAACTGTTTCCCATATGCATCTTGATTATGAACTAACAATCCTTCAGGTTCCACAAATATATATGTGTACATTATATATATATATATATATATATATATATATATATATATATATATATATATATATATATATATATATATATATATATATATATAATATACACACACACACACACACACACATATATATATATATATATATATATATATATATATATATATATATATATATATATATATATATATATATAATATATTGTTATGGTCTTGGAAGGGTGACTGCATACTGGGCCTTGAAGTAATAATTTATTTCCTCTTACACACATTTCATAGTCTCAGTAACACCTTGTCTTTTCAATAAAACAGTAAATCTATTACCCCCATGTGTAAATTACTTGACAGTGTATAACATAATTCTCAAACCGTGCTACGGATCTCCCTCCAATAATTGCATTTATTAAGTTATGGAGGGAGTATGATCTTAGTGTTAGTCTCACCTGGAATCAATGCTGTTACCAGTCTAGCCATGCTTCTGTGTCCCTGATTGCCTGAAGATTTATCCATTTCACCCAGTCATTGCAGTATGTGTAAACTTCAAGTTACTTAATTTAGTGGAATCGCCCCAATTTTTCTTGGTAATTTCTTCCATGCTGTGATTATAATTAATAAATTAATACTAAGAAATTCACTTTCACTTGGCAACCTACTATTTATTGCTTGATCTTCAGTTTATGGGCATAAGAAGGGTTTCTTATAAGGATAAAATTATACTTCAAGGTCCAGTATCCAGTCACCCCTTCCAAGACTGTAACAATGTATATATATATATATATATATATATATATATATATATATATATATATATATATATATATATATATATATATATATATATATATATATCAGAACATGAGCCGGATCAGTGAATGGCGTAGTTGGTGGAGTATGAGGCTGAACTCAAGGTAAACGAAAACACAATTGATTTTCAGATCTCGTTCAGATTTTCCACCCCACCGTACCCTTCAGGTGGATGGGACTCTGCTGAATGAGTCTGAAGCTTTAACTATTGTAGGCGCAACTTTTGACTCACTTTTGAGAAGCATTTGATGAAAGTTTCAGGAAATGCAGCACGGAAGTTAGTTATTGCTCTTAAGGCCCCATATGTTTATAACAGTCATAAAATCAATGCGACTTTTTTTTTTTAGGTCATATGCTAGAACACTATTCTCCATCGTGAATGTCTGCTTCTGCCAGAGATTTATCTTTTATAAACAAGTTCAAGCGAAGGTACAATGTATTACTACTGTAATACAATTCTCATTTTCTTTTAATAATGTACTTACATTTTTATTTATTTTTTTTTATTTGTCTGTTTTTCTAGTAAGTGATCTCCTCTTTCTGTACCTCCCATTCCTTGATGTTACATCTTTCCAAAGAACACCATATTCTTTGGTAGCTTAAATTTCAAGTCATTGGCTCTTGCTGGCTTGTTCAATATAAACAGAGTTCATCTTCCGATATATATATATATATATATATATATATATTATATATATATATATATATATATATATATATTATATATATATACATACATATATATATATATATATATATATATATATATATATATATATATATATATATATATTATATATATATATTCATATATATATATATATATATATATATATATATATATATATATATATATATATATATATATATATATATATATATATATTTATATATATACTGTATATATATATATATATATATATATATATATATATATATATATATTTATATATATATATATATATATATATATATATATATATATATATATATATGAATATATATATATATATATATATATATATATATATATATATATATATATATATATATATGAATATATATACATATATATATGTATATATATATAAGTATATATATATATATATATATATATATATATATATATATATATATATATATATATATATATATATATATAAGTATATATGTATATACATATAAAAAGGATGATAATTTGGAGTGAAGTGGTTTAAATTAGCTTCTGATGACATGTAATGTATGCCTTTAAAAAGCGCCTAATGTTAAGGAAATTGACTGCAGCAGGAGTTGCCTACTATTCAGTAGCTCAGCTGTAAATGTGTTATCTCTGTAGCCACCTGTTATTATGAAGAACTACTTAATGTTAAACCTATTCGTATGTGCCTGTGTCTTTCTTTACTTAAGAGGTGACTCATCTGTGTAAATGTGATCTTCTGTAAAAGCCTATCGTAATTTTAATAATATCAGGATATCCATACAGCAATTACACCATTCATATGAGCCACAAAGGTAATAAAAGACTCTTTCACTCAAAATTGCTGCATTTTCATTCAAAGTTATTTCTTTCCGTCTCTATTTTCGTGCAATATTATTAACTAGGCCATTTACTTGAAAATAAAAAAAAAGACCAAAATTGAAAAGCAAGAAAAAGGGAGCATAATCGACTGAGAATAAAGGAGTTCAAATGGAAAATAACACGCTTTTTCAATGCTTAGAGATTTAATATACCAGGATTAAGTGCAAAAACATATACACTTTTCAGTCGAGATTAAAAATCCGAGAAATAGAAACTTGCAATCCTGAAGTAAAACCTTTAAGTGGTTGCGTCATGTTTTGTTCCTTGAGAATATAAATATTGCTTATGGTCTCGGACAAGTTTCAGAGCCTGCTATCTGTGAAGATATCCAGGAGAGGTAATCTGTAAAAAAGAGAAAAGAGATACATACAAATCTGAGCAGCATTGTAAAAAAAAATAGTTCTTTGTTAATGCTTTAATTTCTTAACGAATAAATATTCTTGCGATCCAGCCTGATCTCCATTAATCTTGCTTATTTATCTCCATAAGTGAAATTCCAGAAAGCAGTCAACATATTCTAACATTTCTCTTTAATATTAAAGATCAGCTATCCGATCGATTTTGAAATGTTTAATTTCTTCAAACGTCTGCAGGGATGCTTTTCAAATTCTTCTAAATGTTTTACTTACCTATCATCAGGCAAGAAACTCATGTTAGTCTTGTGCACATTGCAATTGTACCTAGGTGGTTCTCAAATATCCGATGCTATTTGTCTTTATTTAGTGTCACTCTTTCAGTGAAGTATTTAGTATCAGAAAATACCAGGTTGAGCTGGTGTACAAAATATTCTTTTAATATTCTTAAAATATTCTACTTACTATTCACACGTGCGTAGACTCCAGGATATCCAGCATATGCGCAACCGTAACCCCAAGAGACCACTCCGATCTGGACCATGAACGTTTGAGCTGCGTTTCCTGCAGTCACCATTGGACCACCTGAGTCACCCTGAGAAAATTAAAATCATATGCATTATTTGGAAAAAAAAAACTCTGTTCTTAAATCGTCTGTCATGGACAATTTCTGACTAAACGAAAATTTCATTTACTCAACAGGTAGGCCATTTCACCTAAGGACCGAAACGTTTAAGGGTTCTCTGTCTGTCTGTCTGTCTGTCTGTCTCTCTCTCTCTCTCTCTCTCTCTCTCTCCAAATCATCGGCTTCCCTTTACTCCTCCGTGGGCTTATATAAAAAAAAAATATATTTTTCTCCCTAATAAATTTTCCATCTTTTATTCAGTTCCTTTCAGCTTCCTAAGTATTTATTTCGTTTATGTGATGACTATGCAATCAAACTCTGTCGTCTTTTATCAGATTTCCATTCCATTTTTCTACATGTCCTAACCTTTCCATAATTTATCATGAATATTCCTTTATTATGTTTTATTGCCTATTCATTCATTTTATCCTCATATGAGAATTTTTTAAATAACTTATGTCAGAAATCTAGTTTTCATATCTGGGTTATTTTCATTGGCCTTCTCTTTTGATAGAATAAGAAAAACAATTTCCGATCATGTAGATATTTTGCAGTTGTATATTTCAATGTATACTTCTACTCGAAACACTCACTAAAATACAACTGAATTAAGAGTAGGGAGCGAAATACACTGTAAGGTTCCACAGGGACCCACACACGGTTAAATGTATCATTCTTAGCACAAGCATTACAATGTCAGCATTCCAGCTATATGCATCATAACTTCGTTCATGTTTTGTATATTAATTTATATATGTCTTTCCATCCTCCAACAAACACAGTTGGTTGTACTCGACCTCTATTTTGTTCGCCTCGTGTCAGACATTACATTTCATCTCGCAAGAGCTATTGACCTGTCTGTTTGCTGTTTGAATAAATCAGTAAGTATGTCGACGCAGCCTCTTACGTATGTCTTCGTTACACCACTTTCATTATACTGCGTAATATTTTATTATTCCTAAACAATTTTTAAGCCTCTCTTTTCCACTCATGTTTCATCTGAACAATGGAGACACATTGTATTACTGATTCATAAAACTCTTGATAGAAAACTTTGCTCGTGAACCTAAAGATATGTACTTTCATCTCTTCTGTCGTGAACCTCCATACCTGACAAGAATCTTTTCCTCCCTCATCCAGTCCTGCGCAAATCATGTTGCTTGTGATGCTGCTGCCATATGATTGCTGGCACTTGCTGTTGGTCATTGTTGGTACCGTCACTTCGTGTAATTCATTTGGCTGGCTACCACCTGCAATATACTGTACTTATAAATTTGTACATTATCGTAAATTTAGCGAAGAAAAACTTTATATTCTTTTATAAAGAAATGTCTTTCCTTTGTAGTGAAATATGTATATTACTTCCAAGAGCACCGATGCATAGACAGTAGGTCTTTATAAAGGCGGAATCATGGGAAAAAAGGTGCGAAATAAGAAGCTGCCATTCATTTGGGATTATAAACTAAAATAAAAATCTATTAACTAATTTTAGATCAAATTAATAAATTATGAAAACAAACAAGTGCAAATAAATGAGATGGCGTGCAGGCTATTAGAGACAGTAGCTTTTGTTCTTTACCATTTGTGTTAAGGTTTATGATGGTTATCAAGAATTCAATATCAACATTCTTGCTATTATCGTTTTGAATGTTATAGCATATTATTAGAAACAAATTTGGTCACCGCAAAATCAACAATTCATCTCAGAAAGTTTAGTTGATATTTTGACTACTTGGCTTTGCAGAAAAGGACTCACAATCACTACATTATTTACTTGAAGATTATCTGTTCAAAAAATTATATTACAAGTTAATCAGTGCCAAAAAAGAAAGGATAATTATGTCCTGACATAATAGTTCAGGTAACACCGCTTAACAGTTTAGGAATACTTTTGTAGTCGATTATAAAATTAGGCAGTCTCTATCTATTGCAACTCGTAAAACAAATCCTGACTAAGACTGATAGTTTTTGAGAAAGTTGGCCAAGTACTAGATTGTGCTGTTGCTCTAGGTGCGTTAAGACCAAGCGGAAAGTGGTGTGACATGAGCCTCTAAACTCATTTCATTAAAGGATGAGACAGAAGTGGAGTGACGGTTTGATGACAACTACAATTTAGTCAAACAGAGCCGAGACAAGTAAGGTTTGTCGCCGTTTTGAATAATGTATGGATCTTCTTATAGAGCGCAATATTTAGTAAGGGTTGACAAGATCATGAATTCTAAAAGTTATGGTAGGTTTTGAATTTATACGAGGCAGTACGATTCTACATTCTTCTCTCAAAAAAGAATAATGACATAATATTAAAAGCAAGGATATTTCAACCTGTCAGTTTTAAGAAACTCCCACTCTTCAAAGTACAGAAACGTTTATATTCTACTTATACCTCAAGTTACCTGAAGATAGGAAATCTAGTTCAAATTTCAAGAATATGTGAGAGCTCTTAATGAATGAAGATTTTTCAAGTACAAGAAATGTATATCATCCAATGAACACTACTATAGTACTATTCAAAAATACTTAGGGCACATTCTTTTATTCAGTGCCTTATTTTATACAATCTAAGTAGGCTAATATTATCATTGGACAACAACCACTCAGGCTATACTTATTAATTATTGCTAATTACTCTTGCATAACAACTGCGTTTACATTTCAGTCACTGAAGAACAAACCTGAGGACAACGTTCCCCAACCAGTGACTATAGCATCAACATCATCATATGCATTTTGTGGATCAGGAAGGCATACTGGTGCAATCTTGTTGTCTGATGGGAACGGAATTGGAGACGACAGCTTTAACAATGCCATGTCATTGTCATAAGTGCCTGAGTTGTATTGTGGATGGACGATAATCTGTGAAAGAGACAGAATGATCAAAGCTATTCTCTCGTAAAGCATTACCAGGTCTGCTGTAGGATTCCAGACAATATCATCAGGAAGTTAATGTAGTCATCGCTACCTGTCTTTACTTCTAAGTTTGTTCATGCCCTCATTATAAAAGACAAAATTACTAGTAGATAATTCTTATTATTACATTCTTGATTAGGAAGCAAACACACACGACTGAACTGAATTAACACGAACTGGCTTGTTCAGTTTGTATAATACTTTTTCCCAGAATTACTACCAAAACAATTACCAGGAACTTTACAACATACTTGTGACACAGGACGCTTTTCTGTAGCAGTCGTTTCTGATGTTATCGCATAGTTATGTTCTCCAATGAGTACGTAGACACTTGATGGGCTGTCTCTGTTGGAGGAAGTTGATAATAATAATTGTGGGAAGAGGCTGTCTTTTGAACAAAAAATAAAAATGGTTTCATTTTGGTATTATTAGAGTGCCAATTTCGACAAAAGGGAAGGTATATGAGTATTTTTAAATCACAAATCTTGAGTCAACATCTTCTCTAAGAAAATATGTAAAATTTTGGCCACTGCAGTCATTAAGGATAATCTTCACTTTTGCTACAAAATTTTTATTAGTAGATATTATCTCTACATTGTAAGACATACTCTCGCCAATTTAATGAAATAGTGAAATGGATGATTTTCATAAAACTATTATTTTTAGATAAAGTGGTTCGTGGTGGTAGGTTTCTATTTCCCAATAGTAGCAGAAATAACTAGGACCATCGATGGATGGTCTCTTGTTTGTCACTTTTTCATAAGTTGTACTTCAACAGAGATCTTTCACATTCACAGCTGATCCCTGATCCCCTTTACACGCCGAGAGCAAGCAGACTTTCTGAACATCAGCACCAATATGCAGTAAATGTGCCTCGCTGTCGAACTTCTCATTTGCAGAGGGCCTTTATTTCTTACGCCCTTGGACTGAGGAACAGCCTCCCAGAAGATGTCGTGATTTGGAACTTCAGCAGTTCAAGCGAACATGCAATTCGTTACTTCCTTAATACTATTCTCCTTGCATTTTAATACGTTTTTATTTATTGATTGATTTACTAATTTACTTTTTCATTTTTAATAACAGGGATCTCTTCTTTATGTATTTCCCTTTATCTCCTCTTATTTCTTCCTAATAAACACTATATTCTTTGGAAGCCTGAATTTCAAGTCAATGGCCCCTGTGGGCTTGTACTGTATGAATAGGTTTCATATTCTGGACAATATTAATCATAATGTCAATTTTATACATGTCATAAAGTTATAGGCTTTTTCAAGATAATAAGCTCATCTTTTTTTTTGAACAGTCAAACTGCACAAAAGTTCCTTATGATATTAGGAAATAATTGAATTTTTTTGTTCGTGTATTTTGTGTTGAACTATAATAAAGAAAAAATGGATAATCTAATACTCATGTACTATGTTCACCACCTCAGCATAAGCAAAGATTTAAAATACGGGAATGTGAATTTACTTATTGTATGGAACAGAAGATTCTCAAATGCCAGTCAGTTGTTTATAGTGGTAATATATACTTTGCTGAAGTGGAATATTACTCTATACCTTATCCGTAAAATTTTCAAAACAGGTGAAATGAAAGAGAAGCACCAAAACAAAGTTACATACCCATCAACACAATGAGCAGCTGTCAGGATCCACTGGTTGGAGATGACAGACCCGCCACAGTATGGTCGTGAGTAAGATGTTAAACCAACTTGCCAAGGATATTCATGCACAGTTGTTGGCTGACCTCCAACAATCCTGGTCACAGGGTTTCGTCGACCACATTCTGCAGCAATTGAAATGATGAGTCATTGAAGTTCGTATTTTACTGTCTGTTATTTATCTGTACATTTGGCGTAACTTCGTAACCATGTGGACATATTTATTTACTAGTATTACTCTTAATTAAGTAATTCTGAAATTTTTTTTTCTTTTTTTTCAGCATTCGAAAAAAATAATGAAATCTGATTCAATATTTAATTTTTTTCATATATTTATAAAAGAGAGAAGTATAGTCACATCTGATATGGAAAAGATAAAAATGTATTCTCATATTTTATAAGTGAAGAAGTTATATTAGAAAAACTCCACATTCATTACTTTTTTTTCTATTTCCCTTCTAACCTTTGTTTTTATGCAGTCACTCTTCAGTGACAATGGTTGTCGTTTTAGTTACAATTCGTGAATCATCTAGAAAAGAAGTTCCTACTTAACTTTATACTGAATACAATAAATGTTCGGTATGTTTCTATTAAACAAGGTAAGTACTGTATATGTTATGCTTGATACTGTTTTTCTTGTTATTCGTATTTTGATATCATTTTAATATTATTTTATGAATGAAAGAGCTTTCCCCAAATTTAATTTTCTTTAGGAGAAAATAAGGACAGAATATCCTTACCTCCGATCTATCTGATCTTATTTTTTCTTAACAATAAACTTTATGCTTACTGCAGCTTCCGGTAGGAGGAGGAGCAGCAGTTGCTGTGGCAGGAGGAGCAGCAGTTGTTGTAGCAGGAGGAGCAGCAGTTGTCGCACCGTCGCATAGATTATTTGATCCATAACTTTCCATTACTCCCATTAGGGCATCGATGTACTCTGTCCAAAAAAATTTACATGGTTGGGTAACTGGTCCATGAAGTGGTTTTTATACACAAATCTCATAATTGCTATCTAAAATAATTTTTCATTACGAAAAATAAACATTTTTTTTTTCTTCCGTGATCAGTAAACAAAATCAAAAAAAATTTAAGCGAACCTTACCAGTAACTCTGGCATAAACTCCTGGGTAGTCGGGTCTGGCGCATCCGTATCCCCATGATGTAACACCAACCAAGACCCATTTGCCATTGTCTTCCACTACTAGAGGTCCTCCAGAATCTCCCTGGAAAGAAGGAAATAGTTGTTATTTTCATATAATTCTCCTTGTATAAACAAATACATATCAGTTAAGAAAACACCGTGAGGTGTCAGTACTGACCAGGGGAACCGTAAACCACCACGTATTTGTTTTTGTGTCTTTCCCTCAGCCAATTGAGTTCTCTTAGACCATTTTTAATAGTCAACCGGATTGTCTTGGAACCTGTTACTTATTGTTAATATGGAGTATCAGTTAGAACCTTTTTGTCCTTGAGATGGCCTATCTCACCCCGCATAAGATTGCTCCTCTTTTTCTGTACTGTTTGTACCTCCAATATTTTTAACTGTGAATGTTTATTTTTCAATAACCGTAGAAATATAATATATGTTTTTTTTTTTTAAATGAAGTAGCTTTATTTATAATTTTAAACATGCTTTAGGTGAATAACATAATTTATCATTCAATGCTGTATCCACATTTCATGTTGCCTGAAGGACTTTGCTATTACCAAAAAAGCTCTTATAACGCAATTACCTGTACTGGATTTTTTTTTTTATTTTAGTCTGGAAAATATCCATGACTTTTCATCAGCAGTAAATGGTTTTTCTACATACCTTCATTTATTGGATAATTAGTTCAGTAAACTATTTAAGGGGAAGAAAACTAAAAAAAAAAGAGGATGCCAAGACGCATGAAAAACGAAAGAAAAAGAAAAGTAGATGGAGAAAATTTAAAAATGGGTAGAAGCAGCTAAACACAAAAGAAAAAAAAGGAGAGTAAGATAAGAAGAATACAGACAAAACTACACGTTGAAAAGGGTCAGAAGACAACAGATGACAATCAGAATTTCCATCTGTTGAAGCATAGCTGGATTTAGTGATACTAGTATGGGTGGAATTGCATGAATAAACACTGCCGTTAAGGGAAACAGAGAATACGTAAATGAATTAAGAAAAATTGCCTTCTGCCTTACCGGAGACTGCCAGGTATATTTTTTCTTTGCTCTAACTAACTGTTATTAATCGATTCCAAATGATCATGTGTTCACTCCATTACTCATATGAAATACAAAAGAAGTACGACAAAATGATTTATGTCGCAGATAACTAACTGGATTATATTTTATACAAAGCCATCTTAGATGGGTAAATATGAACTCATTTTGAATAATTTCATATTTTGAGAAATTCCAGGCGAATTTTACACATAAATATATTGAATGCCTACCAAATTGGGGAGAGTGTTGGGAGTGACTGTCTAATGATTAAAGTGCAGCGTACATTAAATATAAAAAGGTATAGCAGTTATCTTGGTGCAAAAGTTGGTCAAAGAAAATGGTGTAGTTTGCCTTACAGATATTTTTTTTTTTTTTTAGAATTACATGTAGAAATGTAGAAGAAATCAAGGAGAGGACATCAGATGTAAATGCATTGTTAAGAAAAAAGTGGTAATACACAATGGAATGAGTGATTTAAAGATGAAACTGTTGATTAACGATAGTGAAGACTGAGCCTCTAAGTTTCTAATACTTTGTAAGAGGAGATACTTAGAAGATTAATGTAAGCTGGATCAAAGTGATGAAGGTGAATCATTAGAATATAAAAGTTGGTGGAAGGATAAGAGAGGAGGCAAGTTATGGAGCTGATGAATTAAGCAAAGCCATATTAGAGTGTGCTTGAGTAAAAAGTATGGGAAAACTGCTTGCGAAGACCAAATCTGAAAACATTGACAGAACGTCGTTTTAAAATCTCTTCAAGGAAATTTCGTTTTTATGGTGAATTCAGTAAAATAAAAGTGATAAATGTATTGGAAGCAGTAAACCAAGAAGTGTATTTATGTACCAGAGTGATGGAGATGTGGGAGGCAGGGACAGAAGATGTCAAGAAGGTAAAACATTATAGTACTTGGTTGTGTACCCTACTGTATTGCAAATGAAGACTTTATTGGTAATACAATGAATAAACAAAGAATAAGTAAAGAATAAGCACTGATAAAACGTACCTGGCAGGCGTCCTTGCCCCCCTCAGGGTGCCCTGCACAAATCATGTTGCTGGTTATCTCACCATCGTAATTTTCATTACAGGCTGCATTGGTTACTATTGGCACATCCACTTCGTTAAGAATAACTGGTTGAGAACCACCTGATTGGAATGTGTAATAACACTGTTAGAATAAATATGGTTTCGATAGTAAATGTATCAATGTTTTCTTTCTGAAGGTAAATAAAGTTTTATAAGTAATTTACTCTCATTCCAAATGAAGATATAATTCTAATAAATAGAATAGTTATCTTAATTTCTTTTTACATTAAAATATAAGGTTATCAAAATCTTCAGGTCTTTTATCCTGATTTCCTTTTACCAATATATGGAGGACCAAAAATTCTTCCTTCCACTTTTCCATTTTTCTTTTATAATTTCTACATATTTGCTTTCTCTCCTAATGCAGTTGATGGTTATGCACAAAGGAAACGTTAGACATAAAAAAAAACCTAAAACGAGAGAGAGAGAGAGAGAGAGAGAGAGAGAGAGAGAGAGAGAGAGAGTTTTTCGTTCATAAAGTCAAGCTGTTTATTATCAAACATTTACGAAGAAGTTCTTCACCTTTGTAAATCACAACTCCTTTAGAATTATTCTTAAAAAACTTAAAAGACTGGCAGTGACTTGATTTAGAGTTCGGTTTAGTGTATCAAAAAATCACATTCAATCATTTCATTTCTTTTTCAAAGACGGGATACCGAAATACTTACATTTTTATATAAACCGAGAATAATCTGAGAGCTTAAAAAAAGTTACTATTGCTTCTTTGTTATTCTGAGAGATCGAAATGAAAATAATTTAGACACAAGACAAAATCTCATAAAATATGCGTAAAATAAAGGGCAAAACTCAATGAGGAAAGGAAAGAAGGACTATAATGAAAGTGAGAAGTTAAACTGGAAAGTATCCAAGGAAAGTATACGAGAAATATTAGAGGATAGCAACGAGAAGAGAGAAAAAAGAATAAAACGAGGGAAGGAAGATGGCTGCGGAATAAATGCAGCTGAAAACCGAAATTGGAGAAAAGAAAAGGGGAGGAAAAAGCTGGAATGGGAAAGAGGAAGATTAGGGTTGAAAGGAGAGGTTAAAGTATTAGAAAAACTAAAAAAATAGCAAAAGTTGGAAGAGGAGGAAACATAAAAGGAAGAAAGAAGGTAGGCGTTCCTCAGCGATGTAGATAGAAAGTTTAAGAGAAGTTTCAGTACCTTCACTAAGTGTTCCCCAGCCTGAGGTTATAGCCTGGTAACCACTGTAGTCTTTGGAGGCATCTGGAAAGCAAACGGGCTTCACGCGATCGCTAAGAGTTGCAGGGGACGAGAGCAAAATAATCCCAATGTCATGATCCATCGTGTAATCGTCATAGAGGGAGTGATAACCGCTGTAAGCGACGCCAATCCTCTGCTGAATTGCTGTTGGATTATCCAAGTCGTGAGCGCCCAGAAGAACCTCAGTCTCTATTTCGTAGTCTGTCATCCTGGTGAGTGAATAAGCAATCATGCATCACATGCGTTTTTTCTATAACTTAGAAATAGATTAATATAAATTTACAGAAAAGAAGTAAACCCTTCATTAGTAAAGCAACTTAGAAATTATTTCTGGTGGTTTTAAAATCAATGTTAATCTGTTTTAAATATAACTTTTTTCTTAAGGGGCTACCTTCAATTTTTCCATGAATGTTAGGGTTTCAAAAGAGCTTTTCCAAATTTAAGTTCAGTAATATACATAAATAATAAAATCTCATATGAAGTCTTAAAGCCAGTTTAGCTACTAAACATTCGTTATGAGATGTTCGTGATTTTTATTTTTTTATAGTCTGTGTGTACATTAATATAAAACGATGTCGTGTTTTGTTAAGCAGATGATTACCGTTCTTAATCTTTAAAATGACTGCAACTGAAGGCGGGGATCAAAGCACCGAAATGCTGCTCCACTATAAATCTAAAAATCATATATTATATTTCATTAATATTTACGCCTTCAGATTTATAAATAAATGTGATGCCTTTGTATTTTTTTTTTATAAATTATATTCACCAAGCTGAATGCATAGCGCTGATCCTTCTAAGCGAAGAATGCAAAAATTTCTCTTGTGTTATAAATAAATATACGAATGCGAGAGAGAGAGAGAGAGAGAGAGAGAGAGAGAGAGAGAGAGAGAGAGAGAGAGAGAGAGAGTTATACTATGGTCAGCTAAATCACCTGCAAAATGTTAAAGTCAAAGAATTTTTGACTATTATAAATTCTCTTCAAAGGTTTCTTTCGTATTGGAACACATGCCTAAAAAAATAGCAAAGAAATAAGTCTAACACTAACTAAAAATTGTGAGTAATCCTGGTATATATATGTATAATATAGTTCAACTATAATTCACATAATTCTAATACGTCTTTGATTCAATATGATGACATCATATTATGACAAATGAGCCTTACATTATTTATCTTTTTTTTCTAAAATATGGTATTATTTGCTAAAATGAAGCCAGATTATTCATTATCGATATAGAATACGTTTTAAACAGACTAAAGTAATGCTGCTTCAGAACTAACCAGCCGAAGACATTCTGTGATCATCCTATAGTCTCAGTAAGATAAGGAATGACGTTGGACTTTAAACTTAAGAAGGTGCTATCTCTCTAACAACTGGGTTACGGAAGGTAACTGAACACCCTTTATGATTTGGGAAGTGCACAAAGAGATATTTTAAGCTACCTTAAGACCTGTCTTGATGATATCTAGACTGAAATTTATAACTTTTTTTAAGCAACTCAATCTGAAATTGTCCCCTGACCCTAAGTAGGATCCCTATACTTAATTACATTTTGCAATAGTGCTATCGGAAATATAACTTTTACTAAAGGGAAAATGGCATTCAGGTATCCTTTCCTATTTAAAAGTAACTGGATTGAATTTTGCCTCATACAACCAAATTAATATAAGGGTCAAACAACTCTAAGAAAGTTGAATGTTTCATGAGTAGGATAAGAGGCACCCGTTTAAAATCAGGGGAAGTATCACTCTTTCAAAGTAATTTGGAGAATGGTGCTTTTGAAACATATCACTATATTTGGAGAGTCCAATAAACATTTTTTAAAGGAATGGAATTGTCATGAACATTCGAAAGTTTTAATGATGGTAGTTCCTTACGCTTTGATGCAGTGCGCTGCCGTCACAACGAGTTCGTCGTTGAGCAGAGAACCTCCACAGAAGACGCTGCTGGATCCAGCATAGACGAGGGCTACTTGCCAAGGGTACTCATTGACCTCTGTCTCGATTCCTCCGACGATTCGCGTCACTCGGTTCACAGTGCCACATGATTCTATTGGTACAAAGTGTAATGGAAGAAACAATACAATTTGGAATAAAGGATTAAATGAAAATTTGTAAATTTCTTGCTTCAAGTATACGTAGTTACACTGATATGTCTGTCATTATTTATTATTCCTTACATCATTATATATATCGTTTATAGAGACAGTTTGGAGTCCCCTCTCAACATGATTTACAATTCGACTTACACTGAAAATTAAGTTACCTATTAATTGGCCTATGTACACCAAACATTTCAAATTCTATTGATAAAAAATAATGGGAGACTTCCAACTCGTTTTAACATAAAGAACTGAAAATTCATACTCACGGCAGGTTTTGTCTGAGGCTTGATTTGTTGTGGTTGAAGAGATTACGGGGGATGTGGGCACCGTTGTAGTTGGTGGCACTTTGGAAATGAAGAAAATTATTTTCAATTTGTGTTCATATTATACATATGCATTGGCTATTAATTATAACAATTTTATTATTCTATTATCTTTTGCATGCACAAATAAAGGTTCACAAAAACGACGTATAAACATAATCAACAGTTATGTATGCATTTCAGATAGAGTTTGTAAATCTGAAAGCTGTGGGCAAAGGAGTTATGTGAAACTCGGAGGTTAATCAAAAATTGTTTGTAATGTTTTTAGCTTTCGTGTAACAGAAACTTTATTGCTGCTTCTACCTTTTTGCACCCTGCAGACGCTAGAATAACAAAACTCATTTTTGGGTTGCACTGTAATAATAATATTAACAATGATTTCTCTGATTTATAATTTTTCTCGAATTTCAGTACGGTTTAATTTATTAAAAAGTTCCAGTTGTTCGATATAAGAAATTGCAGCAATACACGCAGAGAAAATAGATGAGTTCTAGAATCTGAAAATGTTTTTTTCTTTAATAATGGAAAAGAAGGATGCAGTTCTTAATAGAATGATCTTCAATTAGCAACATGGTCAGTCACAAAATGAGGATAGGGTTTTGCAGAACATATGGTTAAAGTTTATCTTTGAATAGAAAGCCAAACGCATTTTCTTATATTTACCTGAAGCTGAAACCCTGCAGTTGAAACCCTTCTTCGTCCTTCTGCTTCCACTAGTTCTGAAGTATACGTCCATGTTGTTATCGTCGCTTGTTTCTGTGAGTTCTTCCTGGTTTTTGCAGTATCTGTTTAACGAGAGTTGTTAGTGTCTTGGTGTATCCTGATTGTATTAAAGGTTAGAGCTATTTCGGTCTTTATTACCAAAAACGCATTTCCTCCATTAGCGAATGTATTTGCCATTTGTTTATATAATAATAATACAAACTCTTATTTCTTGTAGACGAAACTGACTTCACCGACAGACTCTTTCAACTATCACTATACACATTTTATATTTCTTTTACCATCTTACTTGTTTCCTAACAACAATGTTGTATATCCGTCATCATCCCAACATCTTATTTTACCTCGTTGGACTTGGGAAAGAATTTTGCATCGCTCACGAAAGTAATGAATGTAAATAGAATTACTTAATGATACTTTTGCGAACGCTGTAGGGAAGACCAAGCAAAGAACCTCAGCAATTGCGAATCACAAAAATTAACCTGCGGTAGGTGCATTGACCATACGATTTTACACTTTGACATGTCAAATAGGTGAAGGGCAGTATTATTATTGTCTGTGTAAGATGAAGCCATCATTCTATTACTCCAGTCGTACTATAAGTAATAAACATGTGTATTAACAAACAGAGCTACATAAGTCACAGATAGAGGAACGAAAGTGTAAATGATGAAAACCTCAATAATTGGAGTTCATCCTGTAAAAAAAAGAAGAAAAGAACACGTGCCTGATAAATATTCGCTAAAATATGATAGCTATACGAGTAGGGAACATAAGAATTACAAACCTAGATCATAAACAAAATTTATGAAGCGGATCGTGGCTTTACACAGTGGATCCATCATGAAATCTGACAAGTTAATGGAAAGGTACAATTCATAGATGCCCTAGTTCTTAAGCATATGGTGGTGATAAAACTCTCTCAACTTTTAAACACTAAGGAAAACTGAAATAAGAAACCGGAAGGAAAGTACTCTGAAGCAAAATAATAAAATAATACCAGTAGACAATAAATAAACGAAGTATTGACGAGCATCATGGAGGTTGGTGAATCATTGGAAAAGAGAGACTGGATATGGGTAATGTGCATATTGATACAATAATAGCAGACGAAATTGGTAAAAAAAAGCGCGTATTCATAATCTTAAGGCCAAATGCTGGAAAAGCACTTTGTAACTGGAAACGAATAAGCAAGATCAAAGTGAACGTGTACAAGGTGAGTATCATGATGTTTTATGTACTAACGAAAATCTCGGAAAAAAATAAAAATGCATTTTGAATAGGACTACAGAATGCTAAAGATGAAACAGCAAAGACATATGAGAATATCTTTAGGTGATATGAATGCGAAGACCTGGTACAAACATGAAAGGAATGAATGATGTGATGGTCAAGGAAGGCCTGAAAGATTATATAAACGAATTTACCATTTTTTGCTGCAAATACTCTTGCAATTAAATGTACTTTTCTCCAATAAACTGACATCCGAAATAGGCTTGGACATACTGATGTGTGTAATATAAACCAGGTTGATTGCATAGCCATTCATTGTGAAGTAAAAATAAAATGAGAAATATTAGGAGCTAAGAAAGAGGTATTGGTACTATAAAACATTTTCATTAAATATGTAACACAGATTAAAACATTTAAATATGATACGTAATGTGGTCTTGTTAAGAAATTTTCAGTCAATAACGGCTACCACATAGGAGTGGTATTTCCACTTTCCTACTGGACATTCTCATAGATTTTATAATAAAAAAAAAAACAACAGTATGAAGATGGAAAATGTATTCACTGCTCTAACGATAGAAATATGACACTTATGAATTATGCAGATAATACTGTGTTCATTAGGTAAACACCATAAGATATAAAACACTTACTTTATAGAGTTCAAGACACATCTAGACATAAATCCAGGAAAAAACATGAAAAATAAGCAGAATGAGGCCAAAGGCTTTATAAAGGGATAAAATAAACCAAATGACGAGGGATAATTCTTTCAGATATTTGTGAACAATGGTTTCCAACCAGATTTGTATTAAAATCCACACATGAATCATGGTACAATGATGAAAGTATCTCTGAAAGATTTTATCGGTGGGGGAATATATCTTTAAAAGGAAAATCAGGAGTCATTTGGCAGGCTAAAGAGAGAAAAAAACACCATATGGGCAAGTTGGGAAGTACTTTATGTACATAATATAATGGTAAAGGGGACCTGAAAATGGGTTTTGGCACGCCCTTTGTGCAATCACAGGGAAAGTAGATACAGTGTCAGCTGAGTTGCTGTCAGCACCAGGAGAACTGCAAGACCCAGACCTACTTCGATAAGAACTGAGACGCAAGGCTGGAGGTGAGAGGGAATTTGTGGAAAATAAAGCAAATAACCTTTCCTGGGTCCGTCTGTGTCAATCACCGTTGGAGATGATGATAAATTTCAAAACAAAAACAAGTTTAGCTATTTGTATTATGTGTTCTCTTAAAAAAATACTGAAATATTTAAGCTCGTGAGGTAAATATATTCTACCAGTTTCAGTCCTTTTAATGAAAGGATAAGGTAACCGAATTTTGGAGGCAGAACCAATAGCAAAATTATGCTTTTGTTAGCTTTTCTTACTTGAGCATTAAGCATTTACAGTTAAATGCTTAATTGTTATATTTTTTTTTTTATCAAACGACTAGTTATTGTTTTACGTATTGTAGTAATTGTGTAGCAATGGAAGTTTACCAAAAATAAAGAATTTTGAAGAACTTAAACCAATGATCTATGTTGCTAGAAAAAAAATATTTTTCGTCCTAAGCATTCCTGACAGATAAAGATATAACACCTATATATTCATCTCTTCCTGGCTTAGAAGGTAATGATGATGTAAGAAGTACCTGAAATAAGATGCAAGATAAGCTTCATCTGCATTAATCTTCCCTTAGAATTCAGACTGATGCGTAATCCTGTTATCTTATAAAATATCAAAATTTCAACTTATGGGCTCTGTAAGGAGCAATATTTAAAATTAAGATAAAAAAAGTCAAGAGCATCTTTGTTAAGAAGTAGAGAAGATCTCACTCACCTACATTAGTTACTATTATGGAGATTATATTTTGCATATAGTTTTTACCAGGAGCTGTCATATAAGAATTAGAAATCCAAGCAAACAAATCATATCTAGCCAAATCGTAATAATGGTAATAAAGGGAAAATACCTCACTGTAATCATGATATAATAATATTAATATTTGCCACCTACTTTTTATTGAGTCCACCTCCTGTAATTAGCACTGATGACTTCCTGCAAGGCTTTAATTTAAAAACTCTGCATGAAATGGTGAGCTTGGAGTCTGGGGAGGTTCCCTGCAAAATAAAATGCCACTCTAGAAACGAATGGACTTTGGAGGAACATAATATTTGACATATCAGTTCTTAAACATGTAAATATCTCCGTAATAGTTTCTTTGTCATATTTTTTGCATGACCTTAGATGCCGTGACTTATAAGATAAACTTACTTTTTTTAGCCAGGTTTTGCGCTTACTTCTCAAATATAGTTACTCAGGAAAAGCTCTAATGAAGGATGCAGTGTCTTGCGCCATTGATAGTGAATTAATGTAGAACAAAATATTGAATAAGAACAAACCTGGAAGGTCCATCTGCAGCTTTCATTTGGAGGATATCTTCCTGGGAAATTCCTCGACTTTATTGTTACAGTCTGGCCAGGACTCAGACTATGAGAGCCGCAATCGACACCTTCATCTTTTTCTAGGGGAGAAAAGTAAAAAAAGAATCATTAACTTACCGAATAACATACATTGCGGCACATAATAGTGAAGCAGGTAAATAGTTTTTACACAAATAACAGTCACAGCAAATATGCATCTGTGAACCACACATAGATGATCATATTTTTCACGAAAAACAATAAAATCTTTAACATGTTTAAATGAAGCTATCATAAAGAACATATAATTATTTATAAAATGAGTATAAAAAATTGTATAAATCTAAATGGAAACAACGCAAATGAATTGGGCAAGCTTCAAAGCCAAAAGCTACTCAACTATATGTAAACATATTAGCTCTATAATATCCTGGTTCCTCCCATCAAGAAAATGGTGGTTTCATCGGCTAATTACGGAAGGCCTTGCAAGAGAGGCTGTTTATGAGAGAGGGCAAAGTTATATGGAGATCGAGAAGCTTACTACATATCTCTGATTCGGATAATTGCTGAATTGGATACTGAATACGATTTGCAAATAATCTATTGTTTGCTCAAAAGATAAGTAGAATTTCTTTCCAAAGTATCAGAGATGATCATTGTTGAAACCTATGAATTCTACTTATTTGAAGTCGGATCTAAAGTAAAAGCAACAGATAAATGTGTAATTCAAAACTCTATGTAGTTTTAACAGTCTTCGACATAAGAATATTTTTTAAATCAACAATTTGTTTTTCATTTCCCTTATTTCTTCAATATTGCTGAATTAGTTACTAATAATATTTCAGATTTCCTAGTCGCATCTCCGATGCGTTTTATTTCTGGTTTATCAATGCTTCATGTCATATCAATTAGTGTTGAATTATTAGTTAATTACACTATCGTCAGAGAAGTAAGTAAAAATCATTTAAGAAAAAAATAAATTGGAAAACTCAAAACCAGATGTGTTACTATACCATGACTTTTTTTTTAATGACTTGTGTGAAAATTCTGAATTATGAGCCAACAAATCATTTACATATTCAAGGTTAGGGATTTCCTTGAATATATAAGTGATCTGTGGTTGCTAGTGACAGTTTTTCTTAGTTTAACAGATTACCGAAGGCCGATAAATCATAGCTTAAAAATACCGATAAACGTTCTTTATATTGTGTTTTATTAGAGGAAACTAGTTTTACTTGTCATACACAACACTTTATATTAATAAATGGCATCAGCTGTATGGAATACTTTTTTTTTGCAGGGAGGCATATTCCTCCACTCAGTTGGCATCGAGTCATATTTTAAGAAGTTACCATTCTGCCAAACCTTGTGATTTTAAAATCTATTATTTTCCGTATTTTTAGTGATGTTAAAATGCATACCATCTCCTAAATTTCTTTAAATTTTAGTTTAGAATTGTTTCAATCAATACCTTGTTTATTAGCTAATTTCTTTATGAAAGAGTCGAAGTTTCGGGGCATAACAGTCCATCTGGGTTGAATTAATGATTCATTTCTAGGTTGTATGGTAAACGATCCTCTCCCTGATGGCACAAGGATCCACCTGGAAAAAGGAATGGAACCAATTTCAACGAAAGTCAGGAACAGATCAATAAACTGCAATGCAAAAGTCGTTATACCTCAAAAGAAACCTCGTAACCAAGATCTCCCTCTACAGTGAACTGGTCTTCTCGCTCCATTGCCATTCCTCACTTATGGTAATCCACAAGCAACTTTGAATTACTTTATTGGGAAGTTAATATTCTACCCTTGCATATCTTGACAATCTTTATTGATGTTCTTTTTTTACACAGCATCATTTCGTAATATTATATTTTTTGTTTTTTCGTAAACATTCATTCTGTGAGTAATGACATATCTTTAAACCTAACTAGAGGGCGCATTATTAGAAACAACAGTTGGAAAATATTGAAAAGATATTAATCCTCTCTCTCTCTCTCTCTCTCTCTCTCTCTCTCTCTCTCTCTCTCTCTCTCTCTCTCTCTCTCTCTCTCTCATTTTACTATTCCTCATACTCAAGTATCATCTCTCAATCTGTCCTTTTCTGACTGTTCATTATGTAAGTATGAAAAGTTCCTACTTTTCGCGATCCCTCGTACTATTCATATTTCTTTCCCCCTTCGCCAGACTTGGCACCATGCTAAACTTCTCTTAGTTCCTTTTAGTTCTGGTTTTCCTTCACTATGAAATTGCTTATATTACCCAGTTTAATTAAATATTCTGTATGATCTTATCAATGTAAACGGGAAAAGGAAATGTTTGTGCATATTTATATACTTACGTTCCATTTCCATTCGATGCAGGAGCAGAGCCAACACACCAAACACCCTGCCGATCATATGCAAATTAAGAAATGTGAGAAAGTCAGCGTGGTCTTAAGTATATGATTTAAAGTGAAAGTACCAAGTTATGACTTAAAAAAATAATTTTACCTATTAGGTTACGATACATAGGTCAAAATATTCACAATTTTTTAATCAGTAACGTCCACAATATCGCACTTTACTTATTAGTCTTAAATTACGCATACCATGAAGTTCCCTTAAATTAATATAATTAATAATGGTGATTTCTTTCTATGGTACTTTAGATATTACCCTACATTATGGAATAAAATTGTATTATTGCTATTACAGTCAAATGCAGCTTACATTTTATGTTGTTTTGAGAGAAAACGCGTAAACTAGTCACGATTATAAGTTTTTCTTAAGTACCAAATGGAAGTAAACTTAATTCTATGGACTGATGAGAAGCATTCTTATATCTATTATCCACAAAAGGGGTTGGATTCTGGTGTTCGTACATCTTGTAATGAAGGGAAGCAACTCAAGTACCCAGTGATTGTCATATGTTCTTGATTGACCGAACATATAATATTTGTATAATACTTGTTCATTTCTGAACACTTGCATTCAAAACTACTTAAGGGTGTTTCTGTTTTTTTTTTTTTTTTTTTTTAATTCCAGGACGACCATTTTTCTCTCCTACGTTTTCCACAGGTATTCCTTCTCTCGTGAATTTGACTGCAATATTCTTGCTCTTTGATTAATCAAAATACTTCCGCATCATAAACTGCTCAAAATAATTCTTAAAGTCTTCAGCTAATGTGAATGTTAACCACAAATATCACAATGTACTTATTTATAATACTCTGATCAACGGTTATTTACGGAAATGTTTGAGTGTATTTTTTTCTTTTTATAGCCCACCGGAAGAGCGAGGTATTTACAGAATTTAGATGTAGATATTCCAATAAGCAGGAATGACCACTGGCATTTTATTCACTCGGAACAAATGAAAGTTTGTTGCCGTTCATGGACGAAAAATTACTTTCCTTGCAACGATAGCAAATAATAAATAAATTTGCTTCCTCGCGTAATGTGGTAGGTTTTACTTATTTCATGCCTATTTACTTAATGATGATAAACGTTCATATTCTTTGTCACCGTGTGAAATTTTCATAGGTATAAGGATTTACATGGTTGTTCTTTGCTCATCTTCATTACGAAAACGCCTCATAAAAGAGTATGATGTTTAATGATTCACAAGATAATTCAGAAAGGTTTTCATCAAATAAGAGACATTTGTCTAAGAGGAAATCTGTAACGAAACCGTAAAGTTTTAAAAGCTTCAGATTTTCGTTTCTTCTTTCTAGAGAAGAAATACGATGAACGAGTTCTAGATATGATACAAGTGCTTTGTCATTTATTAAAATAAGTATATAATGAGAGAGAGTATGGTGAAGAAACTCCCCAGAAATCAAGCAAGTATTATGATCAAGCATTATATAATGTTGGGAACTCGGAAGAAGACGAGGGTTTCACAACAACGCTCAACACCCATATGGTTAGAATAAAGCTTATTTTCTCTTATATATATATATATATATATATATATATATATATATATATATATATATATATATATATATATATATATATATATATATATATATATATATATATAATTTTTTGCAATAAGAGAACAATCAAAATCTGTTCCCAATAAACTCAATTTGTTTTAAGTAATAGATAACAGAATGTTATAGACTAAATTTAGGTGTCTCTTACATCGGAGACAAAATATGATTTCATTTTGGAAACGTATCACATATGAGGGGGGCGTTATTCAAGCAATAAATCAATCACTTACTGTGACTAGTTAAACACATGAATCATACATAAATGACAGTTATAGATTCACAGAAGTTTTTTCTCTATACTTCACCTAATGACCCATATTCTCATGTCTCATTCGGAAACAATATTAAGAAAACGTACAGAATATTCATCACTAAAACACCCAAGAAGGAATACAAAGACAGCTCGGAGGCCGCCAATGCAGCCGTACATACCAAGAGGACTAATCCTAAGGAAAGCTCCACCGAACCCATCTTGGCTTCGGGTGAATCTCCAAGTTGTCTTCCTGCGGGGATCTCCAAACGACGTGGACTGACAACTGAGACTACTGTACAGTTGAGAGATCCACTGGCTCTGTGGATGGATCGCTTCTAATCCAGCTTATATGGGATTAGGATGAATACCTCGGCTCATGACGCATCTTTTCACGGGCGTTTTTGGAACTCATAAACACCTGTGACACATTAGCCATCACTCTCACGGTACTCCTAACACGAAAAGCATAGAGTAATTCTCAATAATTATCGTCGGTGTTAAAAGCTCTTTATTCACCTTTTTTATCTCATTTGAACGACCATCATTTAGGTTCTATGTACCTCTCTCTCTCTCTCTCTCTCTCTCTCTCTCTCTCTCTGTCTCTCTCTCTCTCATACTTGCTTCGTGTTAATAAGAGAAAGTAGTTAATTTCCTTATTGGCCAAGCGATTATGTAAGTGAAGCAGCACCGTTAAATATAGATGATTATCTGTGAAAAAAACAGTTGGGCTTTTACAATTACCTATTAATTTTTTTTTTTTTTTTTTTTTTGCAACAGCTAAGTCAGGACAACGCACTTC
>NC_089783.1:11364281-11461781 GCF_040412425.1 Macrobrachium rosenbergii | reverse complement strand
TATACTTGAGGGACCATCGTCTGAAAGGAGGCTTCTGAACCTCAAGAATGTCATTCACGAGAAGGTCAATATGATGGGAAAGTGATTCATGGAAAAGACTCTTATCTTGAATCATAAGGAAGAGTAGACTAACAAAGAAGTTCGACTTTGATATGCAATCAAGAAGAACATTAAAGAAGCAGAACCCCAGGTATTCTGATATGAAGGTAGCCTATATGTTTTGAAGAAGTTCCCATCACCGGCGCTCTTTGTTACTTTGCTCTTTCCACGCATTGTTATGACTCACAATAGTCGACTAATGAACACATACAAACTCACTTCTTTGGTGATAGGCAAGATGTACCTAGACTTGCGAGAGAGAGAGAGAGAGAGAGAGAGAGAGAGAGAGAGAGAGAGAGAGAGAGAGAGAGAGAGAGAGAGAGAGAGAGAGAGAGAGAGTTGTAGCTAAAGATATCAAAATGTCCTCTCTTTCTTATAAGTTGACAATAATTCTAATCGTCTGCCGTAAATGCCCAGATAGTTACAAAATACCTGCAGTAGACCACTTTGTCCGTTGTGTCATCACACACTGCTGCACATGGAAGGACATATCAAGGAGACTGAGACTAGCACAAAAACATATTAACAACTCTTTTTCGGGCAACAGACTATGGGTACCTAGAACAAAAGAAGGAGAAAGGGCAATCATATCATCTAATGCACTATTGGAAATGAGCAAAGCCGTTTCATGCTCCCAAGAGGCAAAGGTCTATCTTGCAAGCCTTGGAGAATCACCTGGTGGCATGTACGTCTGCCTTCTGACAACAGAACTAGCAAATCTGCCTTTTGGTGACAGAAACTTGTTCATGCTTGACCTTGTCAGTTCACTGCTCTGTGGGGAGCAGCTCGTCCATCTATCTTCTCTTTGGGACCAGTACTAGACCCATGCATTCCTAACACAAATGTCTACAGCATACCCAAAGGTCCTCATGTATCACCTTCTGGATCTCATGGGTGTCTTGTAGAAGTGGGTGAGCATGTTGGTCTTGTCAGAGCCACACATATTGCCATTGTTCTCCTGGATGACCTTTGAGCCAGCTAATGCTGAGCTTCCCTTTGAGAGCCTTGTCATACCTCCTAATGACAGAAGAGATTTTAAGAAGACAGGACAATGATGATCTTACTGCTCTTTCAACAAAGGCAAGGACCCCATCAGGGGAGCATTAGTCATTGGTACCTCTCTCTTCCTACTTGTGGTTCATATCCTTCACAGGCATCGAGGTAGGGGTGGGGGGTTCTCCAGTCCAGCTGATCCTTGTATTCCTTTTATGTCTGCATCAGTACCAGTCTCTCAAGAAGTACACTAGGTCCATACTGGTGAATAAACCATCAATCCAGAATAGGTGTGGTTTGGGGTCCTTCAGGGTCTTGGCCAAGGTAATGACTGTTTGCGACTGATAAGCCTTGAGGCTTCATGTTGTGACAGGGCAATGTGATGAGTATAAAGGGTTGAGGCCCCCTGATACAAGAAAATATCATCTATGAATCCATTATGACAAAAGAACTTGAAGCAAATCTCTGCAGGCTTGCTAAGCATTTACTGGTGAAGGCTGCCAGCTCTTGGGTTGGGGTCTCTCTAACTTTCAGGAACTGCTTTGTGATCCAGAACCTGTCAATGGATCCCTGTGATCCAGTAGTCATCTAGACTGAGGAACCTGCAAACTCTCATGTCAAGATGCAAATTCTCATGTCAAGGTCAATGCTAAGAAACACTAGTTATCTAGTTTTAGACTAAGCCAGCCTTCTGCTGGCACAGGCTGTTGCTCTAGAGAAGCTACTAACAGGAATACTAAGATTTCATGCCTATTTCTGTAAAAGGTGGAGTTGACAGCCTTCTACTGCAGTAGATGATGTCTTAGAAGTAGGCCTAATCAAACAGGCTTGCCTAAATAATTTTAGTGGAGCAGTTGAACACTGGGAACCGAGGTGGCTGATAACCTAATTCTTCCTCCACTTCCACCGAATTCACTTCCAACCGCTTCTTCCTTACCTGGACGGGGGACTATTCTTTCACCTCATCCTCTTCATTGGGAAAGGTTTCCAGTAGAATAATAGCTGTCGTGTTGAAAAAATATATATCCTTGTAACTTGCTCCATTAACTTATGTATTTATAATTATTTACATAAAATTTGCACGTCATTGATTTTCCTTAAAAAATATTCTTTTAAAAGTTCATAAATTTATCAAATGTATAATATTCTTTATATTTTAATTTTACATGTTTCACTACAAAAATCTTTATTCGATTTAGATAATACCAATAATGAACAGATCCACTAACATAAGCAAAGAAACTTTTACCCGTTTTTAAAATGTTTATATCACTGAAAAAAACTTTATCTGATGAAGAACCATTGGAGGATCTTCAAGCATTGCAATCCCCTTTTGGGGATGTCATCTATTGGGTGTGTAGGTTTTCCCGACTGCAGAGAAATATAATATAAAAAAGTGAAGCTTTTTTTATGATGGAAATCCAAATGATATTTGAGAAAGGCTTATAATAACTAAGAGGTACGGTTTGAGAATGTGAGAGAACGCTAGTTACTGGTCGGTTTTTTATGGCCATGGCATGATAAAGTGCAAAAGGAGGTAAGCATTTTTGCATGCCCAGCGACCAGGTGATTGTCGTACCTCGGAATCAGTGCTTACTTCGATATGACGAGCTCTCCACTTCTTCAACGTCTCTCGTACCACTACAGGTTGAAGCTAAATATAAACATTGCCTGCAAGCCCACGTTAAATTGATAGTCTGAAAGTGTGAAAGTGCGACTGTCAGCACCTTTATCTACCCTCGGCCCAACTAAAAAAAAAAAAAAGAAACAGGAGAGAGGAAAACAATATACATTAAAGAAATTATAAGCCCAACTCTTCATATCCGAGAGATTTTGAATCTGAAAAGGAGTTAGAGATAGTAGAGCAAACCAAATATTAATGATTTCTATGGAATCATTTTAATGTTGTATAGTTGCATGTCGGGTGATATAAAGTTGGCAAAGAGGAGTGGGAACTTGTCCCGTAGTTTTCGTGGGGAAGAGATGGAAGAGTTAACTTACTGAAGAAGAAAAGAAGACTAAGAGGAGAGGAGCCCTTAATACATGGGCAATATTCCAAAACAGTCATGGATAAGGTAACGCAAATGAGTATCTTGGATGAAAAAAATGTATTTACAATATCTGAAAGAAACTCTAAGTTTTCAGAAGAAAACTAAGCATTTGAACAATGAAATCGCTCTAGAATAAGTCTGAAGTAACTGAATGAATCAAAACGTTGACTGAAATGCGAAGCTTAACTAGATGTTCCGGCGAAATATATGGGAAATTTAATGGTAGGGGTATTGCGAAAGAGGTACTCTGAAGCGTAGACAGTGTTGCATTGACGATGCCTATATTGGCGCATGCTCTGATGTTAACTGTGGACAGCAGAAGATTCTGATAGTTGGAAGAAAAATAAATATGGGGATATGAATCATCGTTAAATTCATGAAAATAAGAAACAGATCTAAAAAGACAATTAATAAATCGGAGGAAAAGAGTAAGGGAACAAGTGCGTATTGAAAAAAACATGAAATGAAAATTATCAGATTTTGTCCTTGAACTACAACAGGTATAATTCGATTTAACAAAAAAAAAAAGAAAAAGAAAAAAAGCGAATAAAGAAAAAACATGAGTAAGTGAGTGGGAAGCTAAGATACCTACATACTCAAGAATAATTCGACTTTTTTATGATGCACGCTTATATACATGCATACACATTCCCACACTTATAAAGAGATAACTAACGAAATTAATAAAAAAAAAAAATGCATACTCATTTCAGGGCTCACTGTAATGTATATAAATAACTTTTATGTTTCATTCTCTATGTATTAATACATCACGTGCATAACACATGAAAACATTCGTAAAGTGATCATAATCATATTAGAAGAAACAAGACCTTACACAAAAGAACGGCTTCCAGGGAAAACGGACCCTTCCACGTACAGTGATCAGAAGTTTCGTCTCAATTTCCTTTGGCCTCAGACAAGAAGTTTCCACGCAAAACTTCCATTGAATTTCGGCAACTATGATCATCTTGGCATGAGCTTGTTTAACTTTCTGCATTTGGCTCTTCGCTAGCCAATCAGTAAGGTAATTATTCCTGACAGCAGACAGAAACTAATGATTACTCGAAGTAATACAATACTACGGGTGTATTAACTTTTCTCCCCGAAAACAAATTGGTTCATGTATAGTTAGTTATGCGTCTTGTTGAAAATAACACATTGAGCGACAGTTGATTATATCTGCACTAATTGAAAACAAACGTGGAATGTTATATCACTAAAAGAAAAAAAATAAATAACTGTGGTTTGTATCCTTAGTGATTATAAAAACCTAAGTGAATATTGCATTACTGACAAAAACTTTAACAACAGAGTACTAATTCGACACTGATAAAGATTTCTTAACTACTCCACAGTATTTTAATTGAATTACGTAAGGTAATTACTCATTAGTGTTTTCGCGTGAAATTTTATAGTAGTTTGCGTCCGTCTTGCTGAACTATCTCTATAAATATTCCTTTACACATGCCGGTTCTGTCTAATCAGTACTTACCCTGGCCTGTGTAGGTAGTTTTCCTTTGTCGGCCATCTTTAAGGGGATTCTCTCAAAGTCTGCAAGGGTAGTGTAATTCAGAGGGAAGGAGGGCTTCAGTTCTTCAGGTCTGCAATTCTGGACGTCTCTGCAGGTCACTCTGACCTTTTGTAAAGCCACCCGATCTGTGTGATTACCACAATTGCAACTGAAGTTTCAGTCGTAGTACTCTAAGGCCACCAGCCGACGATCACTATACTTGCTTCCTCTATGCTTACTTTAGCAGATGTGAAGGGGAGTCTTAAACGAACAGGGCGGCCATTGGTGGAAGTTTGAAAGAAAGGTGGGCAGGTCTAGGTTAGGAGTGCTGGCTTGCTCAGATCTTCTGGGACATCCTTCGTGGGTGGGATCTATCTTTCTGATGTTATAATTGCGAGCCGTATCGATAAGGGTACTATAGTCAGTTGCCACGTGATGACTGGAGAGTTTTTGCAGGTAGTGGCTGATTGGGCTTCTGCTACAAATAACTTGGTAGGTCAAATTATCCCTATGGGAACCAGTCTTCCAGCTGGTCATATGTGAAGATTATCTGGCGATAGAACATAGCTGAACAGAGGCAGTGTTATTTTGAAGCCATTATATATGAACAGAGAGGTTAAGGCTTCTGAGAAGTCAGAGAAGAAGACGGGTTTATGTTTTTCTAAAATTATAAGCCCCCTTAACGGTTTATAAAGGGTCAGCAAGGTCCCATTCCCTCCCTGTATCTGGGAACACGTGAGGTAACAAGGTACCCGATCTAAAATATGTGACTGCTACAGTAAAAAGTTTTTAACAGCTTTTCAATGATTTTTGACAAAGCACGACTACGGCGGAAATATATATGTATATATATATATATATATATATATATATATATATATATATATATATATATATATATATATATATATATATATATATATATATATATATATATATATATTCTTAAAAATCACTGTAGATGCACGTGACTTCAGTGTATAAGCAAATCTCACAGGAAAATGACAGGCAGAAGTTCAGGTCCAAGCGCTTTCACGTTTTATTAACGCATCCTCTGGGCACAGACGATGCATTAATAAACGTGAAAGCGCTTGGTACTGAACTTCTGCCTGTCATTTGCCTGTGGGATTCGCTTTTTATATACTGTATATGTATATATATATATATATATATATATATATATATATATATATATATATATATATATATATATATATATATATATATATATATATATATATATATATATATATATATATATATATATATATATATATATATATATATATATATATATATATATATAATATATATATTTATATTTATATATATATATATATATATATATATATATATATATATATATATATATATATATATATATATATATATATATATATATATATATTATATATATATATATATATATATATATATATAATATATATATATATATATATATATATATATATATATATATATATATATATATATATATATATATATATATATATATATATATATATATATATATATATATATATATAATGAGTGAGTTTGGTGGAAGAACCACTTGTATTATAATTTATCTTAACATACACAACATATTTGTACTCTTCTTTTTTCCTTTAGCTTCTCTTTAAAATCCCTCACTGCTTGAGTCTTCTCATTCCGGAAATTTGTAATCTCAAGCGACGTAAGGAATCACGAATGACGGATGATAGTCTAATAAACATGATATTTTAGAAGATGAAGACTCAAAGAGTGATATAAAGCTTAAGTTTTTATGGTACCAGAACTGGCTGGTTTTATTGCAGTCATAAAAGGTTTAAGAGCCATTTAAAACTTTGTTCGTTTTATTGGCCAGTATAGTTTCCCTTCTCTTTAGCGACTCATCCTATTTTTTGCCGAATCCTCCTTAACACCCGGACGCACATCGCCCACTCCCAAATCACAAAAAAAATCTTTTGACACTTCTCGCTGCTTTTGTACAGAAACAGTGTATTTTCGAACGTGGTGCCACATTGCTGCTCATTTTATTTCTTTGGTGCAATAAATGAAATGAAAATCAACATATACTCTTGCACTCAGATTTGGAAAATAAAAAAAAACACCCTTATATGTTAGCTGTATGAATTTGAAAGAACATCAGGTATAATGGTGTAATTTTCACCACCATTTTTAATATTAAAAAAAAAAAACAGGGTAAATTCTCTTATGCCATTTCATTATATTTTGTTAATAGAATCATAGGAAGCATATTTTTTTTTTTATTTTTCCCTATAATAGTCATTTTATGGGATGAATATCACATTTCATCCGGAGCAAATAAAACAAATATATATATACCTATTTTAGGGATATGACTTGTCTAAGAACATAGATAAATTGTAAGAATCTACTATAAGAAAATGACATTCCTGAATAGTGAGGTGTGTTCTGTAGGATTGTTGCTTGGCAGCACTTGGAGGCAAAGTTGCCAATTGGAAGGTTGAGGAAAGTGACGTTCTGCTGATTGCCTTGTTTTAGGCGATGTACCAGAACTTGTCCAGTGGATGCACCATAGAGCTTCAGGAGGAAGCTTTCGCCTGCTTCTTGTCTTGCTGATGAGTGCTGTCTGCATTGATGAATGTGTTGAGTAGGTCTTACTCCTTATTGTTATGCACCAGACTGAATGCCTTGTTTTCCCTTGTCGATGCAGAGCAGACTCAGTGTCGTATCCAGTTATGGCATGCAACACCATCAGATATTTACTTGTGTCACCAATGCTTGCTTGAATGTCATGAACTCTGTAGAGTGTTGTGGGGTTCTTGCAGCATAACATGTTTAAAAGCAGGTCAATGTCAGTTCCGACAACAACCACTGGTTTGCTAGACGCTGCCAAAGACAGAGCAGTTGACACAATCAAGGCATCTGCATCAGCTTGCGCCTGCTTCACCTGGATGCCTGTTTGATTCAGAAAGCCACTAAGCATCTCTATGAGATACTCCTTGTTGTGGTTATTTGCCAGAAATGCTGCCTGAGTAGTGTTGGTTTGGATGTTGTGGTCAAATAGGATGTCACTGGATGTTGACTTCTTTGCCCTGCATAATTGCTCTGCTGCCTTAGTGTAGATGGTTTTGTAGCCATCAAACAAAGTAGTAGTGCCAACCCCATAGTGCCTCAGGATGTAGTCAATGTAGCACTGGCACACACCTCCATAGGTTGATGGCTGTGGCCAGACTACTAAACTGCAACAGATGGCCTCCATCTATGACAAACTGGCAGTTGTTTGGAATATTGGGTTGTACAGGGGCACTCTTGGTAGGTTTCTGCATGGCACCATCATGAAACAGGGATGGAGGTTGAGGAGCCAGCACATATGACATGAAGTGCTCCATGTCAGAACTTGTCTTAAGGACACAAGTGATCCTGCTGAAGAAAAGAGTGTGGTTTACCTTTGTGTTTTGTCCACTGATGTTTTGATACTGTTCTTGTCTCCCATAGTCTTGACTTTGTCACTGTGATGCAGGTGATTTCTGTGAACTGTTTCCCTCTTATATTAGATGCTGGAGCTTGACCAGTCTGCACAGCATTATCACAGTTGACAGATGTGTCAGCTACAACACTAGTGGAAATAGACATTAGGCGATCAGGCTGGTAACTTGCAAATGGTGGATGTGCCTGCAACTACTGAAGGAAGATATCATAGCCTTTCTTGTCTGTAGCCTGAGTCGATGAACGAAGATCTTTGTGGTGTTCAGAGGTAGCAGTGTGCACACTAGTGAACTCCAAAGCATTGCACAAAGGAACACAGTGAGACAGTGCATGCACCCATTTGGTTAACACTAGAAAGGCCACCATTAGCTACCCTACTCCACAGGCCGTGGGGGTCATTCTGACCCCCACCTCAATTTAGGTTTAGACTAAATGAAAATATTATTTTTTGCTGTAAAGCAAGTAGATATGTATATATTTATCTGTAAATTACAAATCTTAATTCATATTTTCTATAAAACGCATGGGTAATGGGATATGTAAAGAAAAATAAAATTTTTGTGAAAATCTTTATTGACAAACTTCCTGTTTATGTGATGATGGTTACAAATAAAAAAAAAAAAAACAGTTAGACTAAATTATTCAAATTGACATATTCATAGTAGTACACAGTTTTACCCATCAAATTTGAAAAAAAAGTAATGTAACTGAAATTATAACATAACTATTTTGTCCTAATGTTTTCATTAGTTGCATTTTTTGCATATGACCTTTGTTTTGGCAGTGCATGGACCACATGTAAATTTCTTGCACTTGGAACATTGTTTTGTAGTTTTATTCCGTTTTTGGCGAGTGCAATTTACTTTGCACCACTGCCTTATACTGAATTTTACAGGTACTACCTCGTCTCCATCAGAGTCCTCTTTGGTAGTTTCCTCTGTATCACTTGTCTCTCTTAGTTGTAGTTCTGTTATCAATTGTAGTAGAAATTCACGACGTGAAATGCGGATTCCAGTAGGTTCTCTATACAAAATCCATGAATTTACGCAAGCAAAATCTAACACCTTATAAAACACTTGGAGTGGCCATCGTCGGGAAGACACTGTTGAGGAGTATTTTCGTGCCATTTGGTCTATAATGTCAACGCCATATTTGGTAGAGTTATAATATTCCACTGTTTCAGGTAATTTTTTCCTTTCATCTGAAATAGAGACATATTTATGGAGTGTACTTAGAAGAAAAACATTTTTGGAAGACTTACATTGATAAACAGTGCGTGTCATGCTATCTCTTTTCAAAATCTTAGATGAATATACTGGTTCCTTGCCGATTTTATCTCATTAGGAACTTCTCTCCGAATACGATTTAGTGTGCCAACAATGCTCGTGCTCTTCCTCTCTAATTGTTCAGCAAGTTCTACTGATGTAAAAAAGTTATCAGCAGTTACATTATTTCCAAGTCCGAGGAAGGGTTCCATCAATTGAAGAACAACATATTCAGATAATGTTTGATTAGCTGGTCGATGAGTATCTTTCCCCAAATAAAGAAATCCATTCAAGAGATATGTTGAGGAAGAAACTACTGCTAACCAAAACTTTATACCGAATTCATCGGTTTTGCTTGCTATATATTGAGTGAATGTACATCGAGCTTTTGTAGGGAAAAGCTGCTCATCGACTCTGATGTTTTCATTAGGTTTATAATAAGATTTGCAATTTTCTATAAACCTGTTCCAAATGTGTGAAAATAATGCAAAGTTATCAGTCTGCAGTAGGGTGCAGCGTTATCACGAAAGACATGCTAAGTGTGTATCAGTCATTATACTGGACACAAATGCTGTTTGTCCACATGACAACTATATGGATTGAATGGTGAAGTAGAAAGATAGCTTTTTTTCTCTCTATAGAAATACGCACATTTTTGAACAGCTAAACCAAAGCGATTTAGCAGAGAAAACGTGCTTTTAAGAATTGATTTTCCTCTGTAGTACACTCCAATTCAAGGAAAAACTGAGCCTAAAAGAATGTTTGACTTGACTCGACTTGATTTCCAAAAATGAGCTAATTTAGGTTTAGTTGTAACGTGCTTCAAAATTTGGGGGTCATAATGACCTTCTGGTCTGCCGAGGTTATGGTTACTATTGCCTGAAACTTACAAAAGATTCTAATTGGAGCTTTTGTGTAACAGTCATGTATAGTGAAATAATAAGTCAGAAAATTCCATTGAACTATACCTTACATTTAAAAAGTAGTGAAGCTTTAAAGATCACAGTTGCGGTCAAATTGACCCCCTGGCCGTGCTAGTGTTAAGGTGCTGTCTGTTATCTCTCTACCATGGGTCATCCTTCCACTGGTTTTCAGCATCCTCATCGGGAACTGCTTGACTGTCCGGTCAGAGAAGTTGTCAGACAAGAACTCATTGGCTCGGCAAGTGGTAAAATACCCCTTTGCCAAGAACAACATGTACTCCTTACTTTAGCAATGGAGTTCATCTACTGCGTGTACAGTCTTGCAGACTTGGCATATTCATCTTCTGCGTGTACAGTCTTGCAGACTTGGCATACTGAAGATGACCAGCTGCATGGAGATGTGGGATTATCTCATGGACAGAGTGAAGATGAAGCTTCCAGTTGCCAGTCCTTTTAGCTTTGATGAAGTTGAGCATGAGCAACACCTGGTGGATGTACTGCACCCATAACTTCCCTGTTCTGCTCTGTGTGGCAGCTTGATCTAGGTGGTGAGTAAGAAACTTGAAACTATTGCAGATTTTCATCTTCCTATATCTCAGCAGCATCTTCATCTTGGTCCACTGTGCCCTGGTACAGACTAACCATATGTTCCTAGTAAGTCTGGCTCTCCCCGTCTGACTTGTCGAGCACTACAAAGATAGGGCCAGGAAGGTCAGAATGTGTGCATGCACTGCTTGAGAGAAGGCATGACCTTTGAGCATATGCACCTCAGAACCTTTGGAATACACTCATTCCCACAGGTCTTCCAACAAGCTCCCTGTCATGATCTGCCCAATGCTGCCTAGGTAGGACATCAGCACTGGAAGCCACCAAAGTTGCACCACCACTTTGTCAGTCTCTGGAGGCAGCAACAATTTGAAGCCTTTTGATACAGAGGCTGATCAAATGTTACTGGTGAAATCTTGAGGTTGTGCTTGTCACTTTGTGTCTGTGGTGGGGTTGCTTGGTTCCAGATTGATGAATGGAAAGATTCTCAATTCTGGAGGTTTGGAACTCATCAGTTCTCAGAACAGCTTTCATGAAGCCACTTCAAGGCAGGACATGGTGTCAAGTTCAACATGTACCCAAGCATCCAAATGGAATCAAGAGCTGATGCTTGCAGTCTGTGAGTGTAGAAGATCTGTAGAGTTTCTACTATAACTGACGGCAAAGCAGGAACTGCAAGTTTGCCGTATGTCCTGATGGGTGTTTGTCCAAAAGTGCCAACATCTTCAGCTGGGGGTAGTTACATTGTGTGCTTGACAGGGGACTTTTCTACTGTTCCGGGTGCTGTTACACAAGCTATGCCACCCATGGCATGGAAAATGTTGTGTCCAGTTAGTGTAGCAACATTGAAATCAGCATTATTAACCTTGAACTGGGTAAATGCATCGAGGCCATAGGAGGGCTCACCAGAAGATATGAGGCTATTTTCAAATCACTGGAACTCCCTGTATTCATCTGCAAAAATGATGCTACTTAGAATGTCTATCAACTTGTGAGAGGCATAATTGCGATGTATGTACACTGCTATGGCAAGTAGCACTAGTGAAATGAAAGACCTTGGTCTGCAAGCAGAAATGACAGAATGGGCTATGGTGGTGCATCACCGACTCACTACAGGAGCATTTTTACCCTTTGGGTCCAACAACTTGTGCAAGAAGAGCTTTAGAGGCTCATGAATCATAACGGAACCATTTTTAGTTCCTTCCAAGTTGGATATTCACTGAGATCATACACTGACAAACGAATCTCATCACAGATAATTGAAGCTGCCATTGCAATTATTCATTCGTTTTCACAAGCTTTGTCAGCTGCTGATCTGTCACCAACGTCTCGCAAAGTATCAGGTGAGCAGATTCATGGAAACTGACTACGCTGGATTTTCCAGAGAGTCTTGATATAATATCATCCTTGTATCGCTCTTTCAGTTTCTGTTTGAAATACTTGAGATAATAACCTTCCTCACCATTCAAGAATGTTTCCATGTGCTCCATGAGGTTAGAAACTACATATTGACATTCGTCATTGTCATCGTTTAGTATGTTACTCCTGACACTTTTCTGAACATACTCTAAAAGTTTCAGCTTGTAATAAATTTATTAGGGGTTTGACTCAAATTTGACTTAATACTCCTGGGCTCTAAATCCTATTACATCAGAGGCCGTTGCCCTGCCAGGTGCTGCTGAATTCTGTCTCAGCTTGCAAAAGGGGACTTCAAGAGGAAAATTATTTAATGTTGGTATAGTAAATCATGATATTACTTTCCGACTTTAGAAGAGTTTAGAAAGCCTAAGTAATTGAGATTATTAGCATATGCTACCATTAACCCATTAGCGCCCATTGTCATTTTTTTTAGGACCAAAGGAATTACCGATAATATCTTGTAATCACTGGAACTTTTATGATACTTTCAATTTGCCATGAAGATTGAAGTGGCTTTTAGACATCTCACCTATATTTTGATGGATATTGGCAACATTGTTATCACTATTTTCAATATCGTGTGAAAAACTTGAGTGGAAAGACAGACGTCATTATTCCTAATTTTCATTCAAAACTTTTTTGGGTAAGTTGAAGTCCTATCTATTCCAGACTAACACAGAGGGTAGGCCTAAATGAATGTTCTAACTTCCCTATAAAGTTTATTAAATGTTCTAAAATGGTTTAGTTTATATACATTATGTTCCGAAATTTTGGTCCTAAAAAAAGGACCATGGGCGAGTGGAGGCCATTTTTTTCCGTTTTCTATGATTATTTGATCGATACTGTAATGAGGAAGAAACTGAGCCAGAATGCAAAAGAAAGAAAAACTCTGATGTGTCTTGGGAAGGAAATGCCCCTTATATCTCAACATTTTTATCTCTAAATAGAAATGGGACAAATGAAAAACTGAAAACAATGAAAGTTGAACTACGTGGCAAAAAACCCAAATGAAATTTTTGAACTTTCCCTTTGCAGTGATATACTAAAGGTAATTTGCAGAGGATCTAATGCTTACTCTACACAGAACAATGTACATGGTTTTATTCTGTTAACGAAACTTTGACAAATTTCTTAGGAATCTTATTGTTGTCAGGTTGTCACAGATTGCCAAATAAACGGTATTAGTGGTGTTTGGATGAAGACTGAATCTCAGACTATTTGGAAAATGATGCCAAGAAACCGATTTCTAAGCATCAAACAGTAAACAGTATCTTCATTTTGTTCACAATGAAAATGCATGAAACTGTGTAAGAGATAGAGGATTTAAATGTATTTATATTAAGGAAACAATCAAATTCTATTCCTGTTGCCAAAACATAATGACAGCCTTGGTTCAAAAGTGATTATGTCCATGATCAGTCGCCTTGAGAACCCATATGGCCATAAAATTTGTTGATAATTTTTTTTTTAAGTTATGACTTATTTGTGGAAATAAAACAATTCGAAATCAGAATGACATGGAACAAAATGTTCAAACACAACATCCAAATGTTAACTAAAGGATGATAAAAAACAAAAAAAGATCATGGATTCTGATTACAGATTTGAAGAAAAAGAACTATTCTGTGTGAAATGACATGACAAGAGCATATTTACAATTGCCAGCAACCATCAATCCGACAACCCTATTGGAAATGCGAGCAGATGGTGAACCAGCTGTAGAAAAGACTATTTCCCATTTCCCAGTAAAATAAACATATGGGAGGACTGGACTGGATCATTTAGATTGGCTGATTCAGAACTATCACATTCCTCTTATTTATAGGAAATGGTATTTTAGTTGATTCACGCTTTTCATTGATATTGTGATGGTTGATTCATAGACTGTATACAGTTTTGCAAATGGAAATCAGGATACCATGACATTGCTAGATTTTAGGAGATCAGTTACAAGAGTTCTTTTGCAATTCTCTTCGGACTCGCATCCTAAAATTTCAAGACGGCCAAAAGTATTTTCAAAAGTAATCCCAAAAATTAGATTTTCTCAGCAGAACACGCTCTTGATCTAACAGAGGGGGAAACAACGGAAATGCGCTTATTGCAAGAAAAAGTTGGAAAACAATGCCTGGAATATAATTTTGGGTCTTCACATGGATGCAAGTTTTAAAAATGAAATTCAAAGTAATCTGTTGTTCATTTGGATTAGTATGTGGGAAAGAAACACCTTCAATTATTTATCCTACTCTTTAAAATCTTTTTACAACCAATTATTTTATTTAAAAATTAAATTCAAAGTAATCTGTTGTTCATTTGGATTAGTATGTGGGAAAGAAACGCCTTCAATTATTTATCCTGGGCTTTAAAATCTTTTTACAACCAGTTACTTTATTTTGAGAACCTTCCCTCCTGAATAGTCCTAAAAAACAGAACCAAAAATTAAATTTTATTTTAACTATTATGATGAAAAATTTTTAACATATTTATTATAAAATAGTGATGTACAAAGAAGTATTCCTTGCTGAAAATTTTAAGAAAAATTTTTTGGCATTAACGGGTTAATGCGTAACGAATTTACAACTTAATAAGTTTTTGGAATAAATTTAAAGCTAGAATACTCGTACCTAACATAGGAAAAATATTAAATGGGACCAGTAGAACAGTGCTGTTTATTTACAGATGATGGGAAGTTTCTGTAAATTAGGGAAAAGTATGTACGCAATGTAATACGTTAATATTCATGAAGTAAGGTCTGGAGAAATAACTTTGTTTACTAACTGTGAAATGATAATTTCTGCTTATTGGCTGTCTATTGCTGATTATCATTTTAAGTGAAAGTAAAATTTTATAGCCCTAATGAACTTTTGTTAGGAAAACAACAAAAACATGACTGCTGAGGCTATAAGCTTTTAATTTCGCTTAAAATTATGCTAATCGATAGAGAGCGAATGTTATTTCACAGTTAGTTAAAATACCGTTTCTTACATCAATGTTTTAATATTTTTTTGTTTTAATTCTTAGAAAAAATAAGAGGTTAGCGAGTTAGATACTGACAAGATACCAAAGAAAATAGCAATCTTAATCTTTAAACATCAGTTGGTCTTATAGATTAAAATCTTTCAGAAATTAAGTTTCGGTTTGTTTTTACTGACCCTTTTACTATATATGATCAATATTGAGGGAGCACGTACTCTTCCTGTAGACGGCAATTTGTTTGTTTGTTTTTTTTTTTTTTTACTTCTTCACAGTGTGATCTGCAATACGCAGGAGACAGCTCTCGTCGGAATTAATTTTATTTTATTTTATTTTTTTTTTTTAAGTTTTGGTAATTCTTATATTTTACTGACTGGGCTTTTAGTGCTTCCACCACTACCTTTTATTTTTTTTTTATTTATCTTTTTCATCATTCTGTTCACTATTCCTTATCACCTAATGAAATATTTACTCCATCTTATACATATGAATATGTATTTAACTATTTTTATTTATCTGTTACAGCATTAACATTTAATAGCCGTCAACATTGAAATATTTCTTGTTCTACTGCTTTTATTTTATCATTTTAAAATGCAATGATGGTGATTTACGCTAAAACACAACAATATTTGTTAAATTAAAGATTACCGGAATTATTTATCTTGAAATTATTCCTTACACATTGTAAATATAGATTATGTACTACTAAATTCTACCTATTAATACGTTAAAATACAAAAAATTCAATGCCTTTGAGTGAATATACACAATAAAATGTACATTTTATTGTGTATATTATTAAGGAAAATGCAGTCTATTACTGGTCTTTCAAGAAAAGTTGATTTTTACTTAACATATCATAATCAAAATCTTTAAAGAAAGCTATTACTAACAGAACTGTCACTAAAGAAATATATACATAGGTCCTTAAGTCTGATAAGATAGTATGAAAGATTGTTTAGTGTAATTTATATAGTATCACAATGCTGCAAGTACATTTATCTTTCTGTCGATTTATCTGCCTATCTTTCATCATCAATATAGGAGAGCATAAGTCATTGCTTTACAAAAACGTTAGGAATAAATAATTTAATGCGAAACATTCGTGCAGTCCGAAAACGTCAAGATTATTTTCAAAGAGTGTTTCTTTGTTTACCAGATATATAGTTGCCCTAGGCTAACAAAGTGTGGTGAAAAGTCACAAGCAAAAGGTGATCATCCTTAAATTACACTAACGTAACACCAAAAATAGATGATTTCTTTCTGTATTTTCTAAAGAAATGTTTGTAAGCCAAGAAAATTTTACCATTTACCATTCCTACCCAGATATAGATATATGGTTATTTTTCTCCATGAAAACAAGTTTGAAATCCACCAGGCATATAAGAATAAACTTATAGTATAAGCTGAAAACCACACTCGTGCGATTTTTCGAGAGAAATATTTGGAAATAAAAGTGCATTACTCTTTTAAATAAATACCTGACTGAATGTGTTTCACATCATTCATAACGCTTGTCCAACGTGTTACTCCTATTTCTTTTCTATTTTGTAGTTCTATGAATTTAACAACTTTAAAAGAACAATTTTCTGAATCACAAGAATTCTCCATCTGACTTTCTCATTTCCCCAACATCTGAAAAGAATCGAAGGAAATAATGAGGTGTAAGTTTCCTCTCCATTGTCTCCTAAAATCTAAGTTTTATTTTCCTCCAGTGCAATGTAGTTTCAGCAGGAACAAGATAATGGCTTTCTTCCAAACGTATAGCTTACCAGAGAAAGTGTGCTTACATTTATCCACGACACATAAATATGCTTCATCTCCCCATTATAATTTTTCTCGTACATTTGCAGAAAGATTGACGACTTCTACAGAATATATATTCAACTAAAACAATCAATTTTTCAGAATAAACTATTTGTTGCATAAGCTGAAAATATCAGCTTGCTTTGAAAGTCCATTGAAACAGAAATTATTCATAGATGCTTTGCACTTCTCTCCTGTTTGTGAACGATACATAAATGATCATAGTAGACACCATTCTGTTGGGAAGACTTCTTGCGAGAAGGTGATCGCAGTATTCCATAATTACGTGATGAAAAAGGAAGAGACCAAGAATACTCTTCTCCGGCAAACTCCTTAGATTTTTGGCGTAGGAATATATTTGGGTTTGATATCTTCCTGGTATTGAAGGATAAAAGAATGCTATACACAATGAGCGAAGAATATCTGAGAAGGTATATGAAAAGACAGCAAGAGGCGATTCAGGAACCCATGAATACGAAAGAGAAAATTTTGCTGAGAAACAGGAGCCGAGGTCACTAACTTTTCCGTAAGGGAATGGAACTTTGTCAATAAAAGGGCCACATTTCTTGTATAAAATAAGTTTAGGATGCTTAGTTTTTGATGATCTAAGTGAAAAAGAACATGTCTTTATCAGAAGTAAAAAGGTATACGGATCCTTGTGGATAAGTGACGCAGAACGTAGGATCTGTAAGTAAAATTAATAATGAGGAATTTTCCTTTAGAAATGTAGGAACTAATGCTTTGATAGCTATGATTATGGCCTCGCTTACGTAATTTGCAATAATTGGATTGGAAGGTAATGAGCTCTTTGTAGGAAAATGGAACAGCCTTCTACTATTTTTCTTCATTCAAAATGAAATTTCCATTTGATGTAGAGGACAACATCAATTCATAATTGATTAAAGATTATGAAGGGTACCTCATAAAACCTGGCATGGAGGAGTGTCTACCTCAGAGTCAAGAGAAGAAGCGATTAAACTAAGTTGAGAGGGATAAAGACATAAAGAAATATATTTTGATAACCATGACTGTGACCGCACATTCATAGCACGTTGGAAGATAAAGCTTAAAGGTCCCAGTGCGACAATGTACCCATGGAAACTAGAAGGAAAGGATTTGTGTCCTAGCCAGAAGGGAGTTGTTTATATACTTCAACCGGTACTGTATGAAGGAAGTTTGCATCAAAGAAGATAGAAAAGAGGGCAGAGAAATAACAGTCTAACAGAAGAGGAGGTAATTTATCGGATGAATTTGAAACATCAGAAAAACATGAACATTTTAAGGATAGACTGAATATTAAAAACACTTTTATCAGGTGATGAATAATTTTCAGCAAAATGGAAGCAAAAACAGCGAGGACATCCTTACTACCCATATTAAGCGATTTACAAAACTTATTGTTTTCGTGGATATTGTAGTCTAGATGTAAAAAAAAAAAAAACTTGGAATGTGTTGGTTAAGTGCTGTACAGTATGGTCAAAATTTGTGCAAGGAATAAGAGGAAATTTAAAAGAATAAAGTTAAATGATATATAGAAGGAAAGAGCTTCATGTTCACTGCCATTACTGTAAAAGTGAACGCCCCATTGAAATATATCACATATCTACTGAGTATCGGGGAAGACAGCTAATTAAGTTTTATTGATAAAATAATATCTATCACAGAAATAATTGGAAGCGAAGATTCCAATTCTGGTGAAGTAAATAAAACATGAACTTAGTATCTCGGTGGCTTAACTAACCCCACGAATATTTTCGTTGTAATGCCTCTTCAAGGTATGTTAACCACATATAATAATAATAATCTAGCTATTTTACACTCGTTAAATGCTGCTTATTTTCAGTTCTTAGAAAGTAGAATTATTACTGTTGGCAGCAGCATAAATTAATTCTGCAAAGCAGAGCAAAAGTCATAAGTGATATAATTGACTTTGATATTTAGCAAAAATATTATATTTTAGAATGGTGTACCCCGAAGGTTGTGAAGTGAAAAATTATTGCATGTTACGATAACGTAACTTTAGCCATTTCAACCGGACTAAGGGTGTAAATGTGTCAAGAGTATCCTCTCATACACATTCTTCCAGTCAATAAGTCAAATGAAACAATGACTAAGCAACTAATTCATTTAGTATGATTCACTGTAGGTGAATTCGCCTCTATAAAATCTCTCTCACCACTGCCTTGGGGGGGAAACTACTTAATCTTTTCTTGCTCAAGTGCTGCTGAAATTCCTTAAATTCCAGGTGCTGTCCCGGTCGGAGCTAATTCTTACCTGAGGCAGGTCAGCTGGCGGGCTGAAACGTGTTCTGCCATCTTGAAACTGCAGCCATGCTGCCCATATCTGCCATGTGGGCAGAACAATCGCAACACCACCTAGGAGGAGAGAAAACGTAATTCCCGAAAGTTATAAAGGGTCTTGGAGAGAGACTCTCAGCCTTCGAATTGCTCAGACGCCACCATAAGACGGATGTCCTGTCCCTTGCTCCATTAAACTGCCTATTTCTAACACGTGGATGGCAGTAACCAAAGTAACTTTTGCTGTGGAATTATTCACTTGCCCGTCCCCTCACTGGCCCCCCATAAGAAGAGAGCTTCATCTCCTTATTAAGGTAAAATACTGGATTTAAGGTTATTTTCATCAGGCGCCTCCCTATTCGCCTCTATTTTCTGCTTTTCTTTTCATAGTGCAATATCCCTACAGTGAAATCTGTATTGCTCTTTATAGTTTGTGCAGTTTAATTTGCAAAGCATTGACGAGGAGTGTAACGAATTGTAAAATATTTGAGTTATTGGAATCGTAAAGTACCGGATTTAAGGTTATTTTCACCAGGCGCCTCCCTATTCGTCTCTAACTATTTTCTGCTTTTCTTTTCATAGTACAATATCCCTACAGTGGAATCTGTATTGCTTTTTACAGTTTGTGCTGTTTGATTTGTAAAGCATTGATGAGAAGTGTAAAATATTTGAGTTATTGGAATCATTTTCAGTTTAGGCATCTTCTATGTAATTCCTAAATTCCTGCATTACAGTGCTAGTTTCGGTTGAATAACCATAAGTGTCTCGATTACAGATTAGGAGTTAGTCAGCTGTGGATCTGTGCATCATCTTGTGTGCGTAGTGGTCCCCACTACATCATTTTCAATGCCATTTGAAGCAGGCATTCCATTGTGCTTCCACCAGCAAATCCCCAGTCATTTGCTCTTCATATTCTTATAGCAGAATTACTCTAACATTCTGTTGATGTTTTTTTTCTTTTGTTAATATTAGTAATGAAGTTAAACCCCAGAGTTTATCTAATCACTCCCATCTTGAAGTAGGCGCTCATCCGTATTTTGTTTTATATAATTTTAGCTGACCTCAAGGCCAGAAACCAGATTTTTGTGGTACTTAAGATAAGCTGCATATCATCCTAGTATACCTCATTGAGCTAGGAAGACCCCAGCTTAAAATTATAACAATATATATATATATATATATATATATATATATATATATATATATATATATATATATATATATATATATATATATATATATATATATATATATATATATATATATATATATATATATATATATATATATTGTATGTGTTTATGTGTGTATGTGTGAGCGTGTGTGAGTGTGTGTATAGATATGTTTGCCTTGGCGTGTAAACTATGAAGTCAGAGATTTGATAGTTTGATTTCATTTATTGATTTTCCTTATAAAATTTAAGCAATTATTTTTGTCCATTAATTTTACAATGATGATCAATAAATGAAATCAAACATCGGTTTTCTCTCTTCATAGTTTACTCATCAAAAATAAATATATATATATATATATATATATATATATATATATATATATATATATATATATATATATATATATATATATATATACACACACACACATATATATATATATATATATATATATATATATATATATATATATATATATATATATATACATATATATACATATATATATATATATATATATTGTGACAGAAGTGTCCAGTGTCTGTTCTTCAAATCAAACCTGATATCTAAGTGCTTGTCCCGGAGTCTAAGGCACCATTTATATATGGGGGAAATGGTCCAGTCTAGTGCACCATTTATATATGGTGACCCCGGAGTGTCCAGTTTCTGTTCTTTAAATCAAACCTGGTATCTAAGTGCTTGATATTTGATTACCAAACTTACCAATTATTCAACAATTATAGTTACCTCACAAAAGCCAGACACCTGAACCCTCATCACACATAAAAGACGACTGATTTCTCTAAAGGCAACAGTGATCCCTTGTAAAACTTATCAATCATGAAAGAAAACAGATTAAGTTCGTTAAACAGGTGTGAGGTAAAATCTAAGGGCATCACTCCATTAACATTATAAAAGTTCAAATATTTCCATTTATTTCATTTCCTGGTTCGAGCTCACTTCAATTACTTGAAGGAAAACATCTCACTTACCACTCTATCTCTAATTCAAATCAAAATTACTGGTGGGTCAATGAATGAAACTCTGACATAATATTTTAAATACAAAAATTTATTTCTAAATTCAAAGATTATACATGACATTTAACAGTCTCAGGAAATTATTATTATTTGAAAAATTGGATTAAATCTGAATTAATCATCAGTCAAAATTAAATCAGAAATTAATTTATTAATTCATAAAAATTATTCAAGAAAGATTTAAATTGTTAAATAACAAAACTTGATTGAAAGGAAATATACTGTAAGTAAATTAATTCCCACGTATTAAACAAAATAAGGCAAATAAATCAATCATATAAAAATGTGGATACAAAAAGACACAGAAATATACTCTGCAAAAGATTAAATATCAAAAATGTAAAGCAACAATTAAGGCAATAGCAAACACATCACATATATGTATGAAAGAAAAATTCTTCAAAAGATAAAGCATAAAACATATAACACGAAAAAATATTAAAAAAGTGAAAAGGTATCTTTACATATAACCACTGCAGATATTATTTTCAGTGCACTGAAACCCAAAAACTATATTACAATACCTTGGTACCAAATGCTTCGTGTCTTTAACCAGGCGCCGTTACATACACACTTAATAAAATACACTGTTCAGATAACTCAGACACATTTACTAAGGAATTAAACAGTTAAAGAATATGAGTGACCATCGTCTACCAAAATATCAATTACATTAAAACGGGCCATTCATAATCCCGAGAGCGAGCGAGAGAGAGAGAGAGAGAGAGAGAGAGAGACGCGGAGCGGAAAAACGCAGCTCCTTTCCACAACGCTTTTTGGTCTCTGAGTGTGGGCCCCTTTTAGATGCAGAGGGCACAGTCTATGGGTGGAAAGAACAGGTCCCAGACGATGTTTTTATTTTAAAACTCTTTAAAATGATAATTAGAGACAAAGTGGAATTACAGTTAACACTAATATTTATCATTACATAGTTTCAGAACAAGAGAATCTCTAGTTATTATAATAAGAATGGAAAACATCGCTTCTAATAACATTCCTGAACGACATTAGGCAACTTTTGTAATGGAATCTTCCACCCCACAATGTTTTTGATCGCGGCCATAGTGCCTTGTCCACTAATGGAGAAGATGATAGTCTCAGCAAGTTTTGAAACTGACTAAACAAACTGCGTCCCTATACAACGAACAACGGTTCTCTCTCTTAGCGCCACTCACATCCTCTCTAACTATACAGCGTCTCAAGACATACAGCGTTTAATCATTTTACCTACGCTAACTCTTTTATGGTATATGCATATCTGAACACAAAACCATAGTTATACAACAACTCACACATACACACGGGGAGATTACTGCATTATGAAAACCACAGCATAAGAATAATATATATATATATATATATATATATATATATATATATATATATATATATATATATATATATATATATATATATATATATATATATATATATATATACACACACACACATATATATATATATATATATATATATATATATATATATATATATATATATATATATATATATATATACACACACACACACACACACACACACACACACACATATATATATATATATATATATATATATATATATATATATATATATATATATATATTGTTCTGAGTCCGACTGGAAGAGTGAAATTGAATTTTGAGTGTAATTATGCCTTAGAGGCCAACACCTAGAACTCAGAACATGAACAGTAAGTGTAATTAATAGTATGACTTACCTTGAAATTACACCTATTCAAAGAAAAAGGGAAGTTCGCCTTTTCATATCAATAGGTTAGATTAAATGATTTTATTTACAGATCTTTAACTTGAAATTAATATGGAAAGGCTGGCAGTCCAGCTATCATGGCACATACAATGTGCAATAAAAGGTGTAATTACAGTTAGCCAAAAATAAAAGGTCAACATGAATCTTATAAACTGCTTAAGACTGGCCGATAAATCAATTTACATTAGCACAACGATGACTCTGAGAGGCCTGGCACGTGGCCCTTGGGGATGGTTGCTCATAAGATTCTTGCAAATGGCAAGATGGAAATGAGTCTTCTAAGGCAATTGTGTCGCAAGGGCAGGGGCAGAACTTTGACATGCCAGATAACAGGATTCTTATTGCATCTGTGCATGGAGCTTTCTTGCAAAAGATGAATTCTGGCTGCAGAAGTCCCAACACGTGGCCAGTGTTAAGAGGGAAGAACAGCACCAGCTTGGTGCTGTCAAGCATCAGTAGATCTGGAAGAATCAATAACAACCAGTAGAAAGGTCAAAAGGAAATAGGTCTTATAGTTAAGACTAAGGGTCAGCCTAGCAGCCCAATTACTTTCTGACTGGTCCTTTTTCCCTAATGGCTTCCTGTCCCCCAAAACCACACGATATTGGGGTTAGGACGCCTACATCTGTCCCCCATAGTGGGGTCTCCTCCAGTCACCATGAAATTTGATTTCATAGCTAACGGACTGGGGGGACGAATTTTCTAAATACATGAAAGCTCCCCCCTTTAAGAAGGCACTCACTCCATTTCAGGCGTGAAGGCCTTGGCTAAGAAAGTTATTCGTCTCGACTAGTCAGTTAGCTTCCCTAAATGAGTCGTACTTTTGCAATGCAGCTAACTGAAATGACCTACCTAACTGCTAGGAGGAGATACTAGTTTTACTAACTTACTTCAGCAGAGCCTAACACTGTACAAAGGCATCTATAGACTTCTACTGGCTGTCTCTGACGACAGGAGAGCTCTACTTCTAGGCAAAGGGTACATGGAAAAATGTGTCTTGTTGACATGGTCTACTATCATACTGCCCTGGCACTAAATTAAATGACACTGACCTAACTAAATGCACTTATTTACACACTCCTTTATGGAATAACACATGCAATATTTTTGAACTATCATGAGGTTATTAACAAGGTTAGTACTACAAAGTTGCCTAGGGTGTTAGATGTTAGTCTACTTGGGCAGAGATTGCGCTGGCTACCTCTTCTGGGTAGGTGCCAGGATCACTCTGAGGTGGAAACGGCACTGTGCCAATGAGACACGAGTGCCAAGGAGAGCTTATGGCTCTTATGAGTTAATTGGATCTCTTCCATCCCTTCTTTTTCTTCTTCTTCGGTTTCCGCCAAGGTCTGGCTACGCCATTCCTGGGAGGTGACGAGGTCACTGACTCTGGGGAAAGGCCAGAAGTGCCGCCAGGAGCAGAATCAGAGGTAGCCCTAGGAGCTATGGGGGGGGCTCCCTACTTCAGCTGCTGCAACAACCATCTTAAGGGTAAAACCAGTTTCTGCATCCTTGCCGGACAGTTCCTTGTTGACCAGAGAAGGTGTAGTGATAAAGTCTGCCAGAAGTTCATCTTCGGCAGTTGAAGGTGATTGTGAAGAAGAATCAGCGGGGGCCAGAGGCTCACAATTTGCAATGATCAACTGCATGAGGTTTGGAGGATTTCCTGTAGGAGGATCCATGACATGATTTGGATCTGACACTGGCACTAACTCGTGGCCAGGCACAGAAGCTAAAGTTAGTGAAAGCTTCACATTTGGAATAGATGGAGCTTGGCACTGCTCAGGTCTCTCAAATGGCACTGGCAGAGATTTGGAGTCAGGCGTGCCTGACAAGGGACCCGGGGATGCAAAACCCCTCGGTGTACCTGAGGTAGCATGAGACAAAGATTCCTGTCTCAGGTGGAGGGTAGAGCCTCTTGGAAGGGTTTTGGTTGTGGTGTCTGCTGCGCTTTGCTTGCTAGGGCACCCCGACCAATTCATGGAGTGCCCTGTTATGTTACAGTCTTGCAGGGATACTTGGCGATTTCCCTTCACAGTGAGGGAGGAAACTTTTGGTGGCCATCCTTTTGTGAGGAGCGAGGACTGGGTCTGGAGTTGCACGGAGAGTACCCCTTCCGTCGAACACTTTTGTGAGCTGAAGGTAGGGCTGACAGTGGCACACATGTCATGGTGGCAGTGTCCTGGTCAGGTGATTTTGGAGTTAAGGCCTACCTAGTAGAGGTAGCTAGGTAACAGAGTGGCGTTGTGGAAGGACATCCCCAGAGGAGGTCTTGTCCCAACAGGAACTCCACTCTGTGCCTGATTTTTTTCACTACGCCAATGCAGTGAGGTTGCGTGCCCCAAGAGGTTGTCACTTGAAGCTCGACTGTGGGAATAGTCTTAGTCTGCTCCTCTATCCAAGTCATTGTCCACGTGGTCTTTTCATCTACAGTGGCGCGACTGGCACTCGGGTCCGATCAATCAGGCAAATATCTGAGCCAGTGTCTACCATAAGCAGCATTTTCACTGGTAAGCTAGAGCCATCCAGGGGTGCCACTAAGATGGACTGAATCCACACCCGCTCAGGGTGAGGCATATCTGGCTGTGGAGGTCATGGCATTAATCAGGTTGACTTGCTTGGTAGAGAGGATATGTTTTGAGCAACCAGGATGTCCAGCAGTACAGTGCCCTGGAGTTCCACAGTCTTGGCAGGGTCCCCTTGAATTGGCTGATATCCCTATAGTGACTGTCGGTGGAGAAGATTGAGTGGTTGTGGATGGAGAGGAGTCATTGGAGTCCTTTTGAGGGCTCTGCTGGTTAACTTCTTTCTTAATGCTGCACTCAGATTCAGGTTGACCAACTCCCTTGCAGAAGTTACATTTTGGTGGCTTGCCATGATACCCGTTCTTCAGGCGAGTTGGTCTGGAGAGATGTCCAGGTGGCCCTATGCACCGGTGAGATGTGCTGTGAGACTGGTTAAAGGCCTCCCAGTTGTCAGCCATATGACAAGCTTCTGCGAGTGTTTTAAGTTGCTCGTCGTTTAGGGGCACAGCAAGTGGCACAGGAACACACTGGAAGAGATCCTCCAGCATGATCCGGTTGAACAGGTCCTGGGACTCTATGCATGCCATGGCATCAAGCCAGCATTGCCCTGCTTGGGTTTTATGATAGTCCCATTCAGTCCAGGTAGTCCTATTCAGTCCAGGCCCAACCAACTTCCTTGGCAAGACCTCTAAAACGCTGTCTCCGTCTCTCCAGGGTGATTTTGTATGCCTTGGTATTGGCAAATGTCTACCATGTTCCCGCTCATACCTTTGTCCAGTGAACAGAGGGAGGTTTTAGCTTTGCCTTCCATGTGCTTAGCAAGTTGTGCGGCCCTCTCCATCTCGGTGGTGGAGTAGTTCTCAAAGAGTGCTTGTACTTCCTCCAACCACGCATCAGGCTCATCCTCCGTCCGTTTAGGAATTAGAGCATTAATGGTAGATATTGGAGCATTATGCACAACAGGTGCGGGATCGGAGGCTTGTTGGGCAAGCAAAAGCTTCGGCACTTTCCTTTGAGCCTTCTCCAGCTTTAGCTCCTTGTCCTTGAGAGGAGGATCTCTCCTTGAGAGCTTGATCACTTTCCTTGAGAGTGAGGTTTCTTGCTGCCTTAACTTCTTCATACCTCCTCAGATCTTCTCTACCTGCTTTTTCCTGCTGGAGTATGTCATCCACCTGTTCTTTCACCCACTGGATGAGTTCTTGTCCCGTGTAACCTGTGCCCTGTCCCATATTCATGAGGGCTTAGTGCTGTTCTAATGGCATGGTTTAAGTCTGTCAGGACGTCTAGGGGAGATGGGCTGTGACACTAGGGAAGTGTCCTGTAATTTGGTGGCACCTCGTTGCAGTGGCACCTTCTCAATAAGGTGGCACTGTGGCTGAGTGTGCCATGCAGAGGTCACACTGATGGAGCAATCCTGAATGAGCAGTGATCCTTATGGGCAGATACATTATTGTTGTGGAGCGATCCTGAAGGAGTAATGATCCTTATGGGCGCATACGCTGGTATTGGCACTCTCTATCACAGGTACGGGTACAGTGGCTTACATGTGAAAACTGTCTTGGTGGCACTAGGGTGCCTATTGCATTATTAAATTTACTCTAATTGCTTATGATAATTTACCTTGAATAACTGCGTTTTGGAAAATTACGCTAAGTTACTTTTTTAAAATGTACTTTTGGCATTTACATAATTTAATACCTAGCTCCCGTCATGGCACATGGTGGAAAGGGTTTTCAAATTGCTATCAAAATATTTCATTACGTTTTACGTTAAGGCGAAAAGAAATGGAATTTCGTTCAGCGAGTGAATGATGAGAAGTGGAACGGTATGCGTGGGAGAGAAACGGCTGGTGGCCACTGGTGACATCAGTCACCTTATACAATACTCGATCGGTGATTTAAAATTTAGGGAAAAGAACAATAAAATTTACTGACTGAATGATTGGTGCTGATATGCTGGCTCGAACTATTTAACTTAAAATATCAATAATGCCTTTATTTTACTTAAAACATTAAATGAAAGTCTGAACTGGATATGGCGCTCTTGGAATTGTGGGAGTGAGACGATGCTCCGAGCTGCTAGGAGTTGTCACTCATATTTTAATAAACACGAATTTTCGAACTACACTTCACTGACACAGGCATTGTACACATCCTCTGCCGTAACTGTTTTCGAACAACACACTAAGCGAACTGTTCATGACTAACACATGTAATAAATCCCTGGCAAAGCACTTCCTAATTCCTAAATATCAGTTCTCTGTTGTCAACAACACCGCTGCTACTCTTCTCACTACGTGTTACTAACTTGAGAACTTTTTTAGCACTCCCACCTTATTATATGATAACTAAAATCAGCTACAATTCACTTCTTTGTAAAACACTTCTTCCTTATCTGTTCCTAATGTATCCTTAATATTCCAACAATTATAATGATAACCCTTATCTTGATATCTTTAGGTTTGGTTCTGTCAACCTTAATCTTTTGCCTAGCGAATAATGGAATAGAATTATTTTATTAATTATGTTATTCCTCAGTTCGTCTTCCTGCCTAGTCTAGTAATAGTGAAGCTGATTCTCGTTATTAGTTGACTAGGTCCTGGTGAGATTGACACGTTTATGCTCTGAGTCCAGCTGGAAGAGTGAAATTGAATTTTGAACGTAATTTTGCCTTAATGGCCAACAGCTAGAGTTCAGAACATAAACAATAAATGTAATTAATAGTATGACTTACCTTGAAATTACACCTATTCAAAGAAAATGGGAAGTTCGCCTTTTCATACTAGTTGGCTAGATTAAATTATTTTATTTACAATCTTCAACTTGAAATTAATATGGAAAGGCTGGCAGTCCAGCCATCAAGGCACATGCAATGTGCAATAAAAGGTGTAATTACAGTTAGCTAATAAATAAAAGGTTAACACGAATCTTGTAAACTGCTTAAGAGTGGCTGATAAATTATTTTACATTAGCACGACGATACCACTGAGAGACCTGGCAAGTGGCCCTCGTGGACAGTTTCTCAGAAGATTCTTGCATGTGGCAAGATGGAAATGAGTCTTCTAAGGCAATTGTGTCGCAAGGGCAGGGGCAGAACTTCGAAGAGCCAGACAACAGGATTCTTATTGCATCTGTACATGGAGCTTTCTTGCAAAAGATGAATTCCGGCCACAGAAGTCCCAAGACGTAGCCAGTGTTAAGAGGGAAGAACAGCACCAACTTAGTGCTGTTAAGCTTCAAGCGACCTTGCGCTGTAGAGTTCAGAGTGGAGTGCCATTCAGTCCCATTGGCGGGCACAGGACATCAGTAGATCTGGAAGAAGCAATAACAACCAGTACAAAGGTCAAAGGGAAATAGGTCTCATAGTTAAAACTAACTAAGAGTCAGCCTAGCAGCCCAATTACTGTCCAGACAGGTCCTTCGACCCTAACGGCTTTCTGTCCCCCAAAATCATGCAATATTGGGGTTAGAACGCCTACATCTATCCCCTCAGGTGGGTCTCCCCAGCCACCATGAAATTTGATTTCTAGCTAACGGACTGAAGGGACGAATTTTCTAAATATGCATATATAAATTATATATTTGTATATATATATATATATATATATATATATATATATATATATATATATATATATATATATATATATATATTATCACTTACACAGTTGTTCTGTGCATTAATACAGTTACTAATATGACCTTATTGAAACTGGATGGTATATAGCAGAGTTATTTACTCAAAGAAATTGCAAGCTTTCGAAGACTAACAGTCCTCATTGTCAAATGTCCGTGGAATGGCCAGACACGTAGCCCATGTATATTCATATCTGTGTGGGGGAGTGGGTTAAAGTCCTTGTTCCTGTTATTATCCTTCTTCTCCTGTGTGGCCCCGCCCTCGTGACCTTGTCCTTTCTCTGCCGGCCGCTCCTTGCAGTTGGCTCCTAGTGTTTATACATTTCTTTTATATTGTAGAGTATATGATATTTCTAAATAGGCTGTCCTCAGATCCGTTTCCAGTGTTGCCTGCCATTACATTGTTAGCATATGTAATGATGATATTCTCTACAATCAGTCGGGCTGTTTTGTTTGTGTTCCAGTACAAAAAATTCATATTTTCCCAATCTATTTTATGGTCTTTTTCCCAACTTCGCTTGGCAACTGCTGATGTCTGATTATAGCACGTTATGTTTTGTACGTTTTGCTTGCTTCATTCTTTGCAAGATTTGCCACTTTCCACGAAGGAACGCTGTTCACAGTTAAGACACGCTACCATATATACCCCCCTTCCCTCCTTACCTCTTTTCCCTCTACCAACTTTTTGTTTCTATTTTATTCCTAATGGTGTTTTTGTCTTCAACTGAAGCTCGTCTCCTGGCGTGGCCTCACAACCCGTGCCTGAGTTGTTCCTGCAGCCTGCAAACCTCTTGCACCTACATCCATCTCTTTTCCTTCATCACAGTCCCTGGAAGACAAGACTCTGGTGGATGAACCTCTTCAAGAAGTTCTAGTTAAGCCGGTCACTGATGTGGAGGCCATGCAAAAAATCTAGCAGAACGATTGGCACCACCGCTATCCAGGTTGTCAAAGCAGCCGAGGCAGTGCCTGTTTTACCAGTTGGTGGCACCCGCAGACTAAATCTAGACCTAGCCCAAGGATCTAATCAGACTCCTCTGGAGCCACATACCCTGAGTCCTGCCAGGAACCCTCAGCCTATGGTTTGAAGGAAATCAAGGAAGAAGAGAAGTAAGGGGTGTAGAATGTCCAGGTAGTTAACCAGGCTACTGTGCTCTCATGGCACTCATGCCCTTTATGTACAACAGCGCCTTAGTTTAGCTGAGCAATCTTGGCACTTTGCCAAGAGATGGGTGCTTAGGCTTTCTCCTGACTTTTAGCCATAATACTGGGTTGTATTGAGAGAATTTATTTTGTAATTAGCTAAGCGTGTTCTTCAGCAGAGTGGAAACATTTCCTAGCTTCATTTATTTATCGCATATTCTTATCTTGCATGCTCCTGTCCTCATGTATATTTGCACACTTTATTTTAATGAATCTAATTTAAGTCATTAGTACTTAATTTTATTGTGCCACAGTCCTTTTAATGCACACTCCCTCAATTTAAACTTTAATTATTAACGAAAGTAAAGCTAACATAATACTCCTCTAGGAATGAGCAAAGACTCATTGATGGCACTTGTAGTTAAGTGTTAAAATCTTAAGTTTATATTAAAGGTTTGGATTTGACTGTTCTGGAATTAAAGCAGCAGCCCTTACCTGCAGACTTTCCAACCCGCAAAGGCCTGAAATTTCTGCCTAAACAGGGAACTGTCATAAATATCTGAGGCACACTCTTAAATAAGAGGTCTTTCTCACTTGAGGAAAAGAACCAGATATTTAGTTCATCTAGCTTTCATTTACTGTGACCTGAAAGGTCCTAGGTAGCTAATTTCCAACCCCAAATTTGCCTTCATCTTTCCAATAGGATGACCAGAAAGAGGCTCCCTTAGTCCGTTACCCTTAGCCTCAACGAACGTGTCTGCCTGCCGTACTCTCTCCTAACCTTGGAGGCAAAGGACCATGCTGTAGGTCCGACGTGATATAAATGGGACTTTTGGAACCGCTTGAAGGTCGGAACTCTCGCTATACCACACCCTCGGAGTCTGCAGCTTCGCTCTAGTTTGGTGTTAGAATTTATTAATTCGGTAAGAGTTTGTCTTAGCAAGATTTCGGCCTTCACGTTTCGATCCCCATGTCACACCCTACTTGCTTCTTACTATGTTTTCTCCCTTCAATCTCCCTTGGTCTTGAATCTCGATTCAGTCTCCTTGAATAAGTAATCTTTTCCATCATTCCTTCTCGTCACTGGTTAAATTTTGAATAATGTAAAACCTTCCTAGAAGCGAGATTAGTGACTATTGGATACCTGACCAAGGCGCCGTCTTGAAAGTACTGTAAACTGCCTTAAGTTCATCTATAATTATCAAGTCCATCCCTTAGCCTTCAGCTAACATAGGTCACTTAAGTATTTCTAATTTTGTGCATGTTCGACGGTATTAATCTCGGGATCTCTACATATGGCAAAGAGGTGTTTGGGAAGCTGTATTGCCGTGTACTCTGTTCCATCGCCGAGTTCTGCATTCTCGCCCCTAGGAGGGGGCTACTGAATTAGATTGCAATTAAGCCCATTTAATTTCCGTTATAAATCATTGCTTTGCGTTTAAGTGTATTTTGTAAAATAAATAGTTAATTTTTCTTATTCTGCTCTATGCTCCTATCCAGTAATTATTTTAACTTTCACCTTTTAATATACGAGCAGGGAGGTCCCCTCCCTACAAGTTTAATAAGCAATAAGGTAGATTTGATATATATATATATATATATATATATATATATATATATATATATATATATATATATATATATATATATATATATATATATATATATATATATATATATATATATATATATATATATATATATATACACACATACATACAGGGTGCGGCTTAAGTAACGCCCTTTGTTTAAGTGGAACAGAATTGAAGCCTTTTTGATTATCCTTAATTTTTTCGAACAGGAATGTATTGCCACAGGTTAACAAAATTAATATAATGCTTATTCGGTTTAATAATGTTCAGTACAAATACTAATTGCTAACTCTGCAGAAAGACGCCTACTGGATTTTTGAGGAGAACGCAGCAACGATTCTTGTAGTTCATTGGACTTTTCTAAGCTTGTTGCAACAACTGGCCTACCCACTCTTTGAGCATCACTTACACTTCCTGTGGATTCATATTTTCTAATCAAGCTTGTTATATTTTGGCTTTGCACCCCTGGGATGTTAAATTAAGCTGATAACAATCTTGCGGTTTCAGCACCATTTTTATTGTTTTGACAGTACAATTGAATTGCTTTTACTCTCTGTTCCTTTGTTAATCTCATGGTTGTATAAAATATCTGAAAAAATGAAGATTTAGCAAAGTTAATTAAAGAAAATAGTAAAAGAAAATACACATTGTAAGATATAAAATTAAAAGGGCGTTACTTATGCCACACCCTGTATATATATATATATATATATATATATATATATATATATATATATATATATATATATATATATATATATATATATATATATATATATATATATATATATATATATATATATATATATACACACACACACACACACTAGCTGACCAACCTGGTGCTGTTCAGGAAAACTTTGAATTACAACTGATAAACTCTCTCTCTCTCCTCCCAACACCCCCTCTCTCTCTCTCTCTCTCTCTCTCTCTCTCTCTCTCTCTCTCTCTCTCTCTCTCTCTCTCTCTCTCTTTCCTGTTACTATAGTTGCTTCAGCTACAGTTACATTGCCCAGCATTTTTGACATTTTATATTTCAACCCCTCTCACCAGCTTCCTGTCGGGACTGAACTTGGGCTTAAAGGGCATCAGGATTGCCAATATTCTTCTCAGCGATCTCAAAAACAATGGATTAGACACTAATATCTGTCATTTTGGTTATTTTCACATGTCACCCCCTTCCCACTCCACCTTCCTATCTGGGCTGAACTTGGACTTCAAAGGCATCGGAAGTGTCACTATTATTCTCAGCAACCTCGAAAACTATGGGTTAGACGCTAATATCTGTCATTTTCGATTATTTTTACATGTCAACTCCTTCCCACCCCTTCTCACCCCACTCCCTATTGGGGCTGAACTTGGACCTAAAGGGCATCGGGAGTGTCACTACTCTTCTCGGGGACCTCACAAACTATGGATTAGATGCTAATATCTGTCATTTCAATTATTTTTACATGTCACCTCCTTCCCACCCCTTCTCACATCCCGCCCCCCTTCCTATCAGGGAAGAACTTAGGCTTGGAAAGCTTAAGGAGTGTCACTATTAATCTCAGCAATCTCGAAAACTATGGGTTAGATATTAATATCTGTCGTTTTCAGTTACTTTTACATTTTACCCCTTTCCCAACCCCTTACCTCTCAGGGCTGAACTTGGACATAAGGGCACCAGGAGTGTCACTTTTCATCTCAGCAACCTCGAAAACTATGGATTAGGCACTAATATCTGTCGTTTTCTGTAATTTTTACATTTCACCCCTTCCCTCAACCCCCTTTGGTGCCAGTGATGTCTTATGCCCCAGTGTTCTTTCCCAGATGGTAAGTCATAATGTATACCAAGTTTGGTTGAAATAACTCAATGCATTTCAAAGCGTATGTGGAACATACGGTGCTAGGACCGTTCGTTACTGGACCGTTCGTCCCCGGACACTTCGTTACCGGACATTTTGCTACAGGACAGTTCGTTACTAGGACCCTTCGCTACCAGGCCATTACGCTACCAAGAGCTTTTTTTAGATTTGTTGTGAACTCATATTTTTAATTAGATAAATGTGATAATAATAATAATAATAATAATAATAATAATAATAATAATAATAATAATAATAATAATAATAATAATAATAATAATAATGATAGTTTTCATTTTTGTTATATATAATAATACAATAGTAATACTATATATTTATTATAAAATTGAAATATTAAAAATATTTACTGTACTAGTTTGGTCATATATTAGTTTAGTCATGTATTATAAAATAAAAAGAAAGTTTTTATTAATATAGCTTCAAATTATGAGCAATAGCTCGAAGAAAATCCATTTTACATTCAGGGTTGTAGCGACTAATAACATTAAGAACCCTCTGCTCAGAGTTCTTATACTTTCTTTTCTTTGAAGGTAGATTGCCGCAATTTACTTGTATGATTTTTGTTCTCGCTAGTCCTTCTTCGTTTTTCAAGGCATCAATCAATTTCCATATATTTGGATGTGAGCTTGTAACTGAAGTTCTAAGAGAGCTATGAAAACCTTCTAAGTTGTTATTTGTCCTGGGCATTTCATTGACTGTCCTCTGATACACATTCCACAACTGTATAGGAAACAGGGGTTCTAGTCGTCTTCTCCTTGATCCCCGGCCTCGTTCACCACCAATGTAATTTGTAGAAAAGTACGAAACTATTTCTTCTGGAATTTCATTATCATCGATCAACTCCTCAAACCCTGAAAGAACGTCATTTGGCGGTAAAAATGCCAGTGCTGGGAAACAGCGCACTTTAAACTAAATTCGTCGTCTTGATGATATCGTTCCTTGTACCCTGCTTGAACTGTATGTTTGTAAACATTCTGAGATAAATGAAATAAACAGCAGCTAACCTCTGTTTCTTGAAAAACAGCCTTCAGTGAATTAATGACAGCCTTTTCAAAATCAACCACAATTCGATCTGGCTCATGATTTTGTACGAGGTCTTTAATTACAGAAAAAAGGCGCTTGTAAGTGGCTTCGGTTTTATCAAGTAGTAGTGCAAAAAGTCGGGGAATACTTATGTCTTTAGTTTGTATATGCAACGTATATAACTGATAGTATATAATTGGACAACATTTGAATGTTCCATCACCTGCCCATACTTTAAACTTTTTCAAATCACTTAATCCATCTGCAGATGCAAATACCAAAATCCTTTCGAGATCGTCTTCGCCACTGTCGTATTGCAGAAATAATGACCCAGTACTCAGTTTGGCGTAGTCTTCAGGAATCAGATAACCATGCCTTACTTGTGGAATTGGAGGAGATTTATTTTCCTTTTGCCTCCATCGGCGTATATTACGACTTATATTTGATGGACAAGGAAGTTCAGCTATGGCACATTCATGTAAATTCTTTAATTCAGTAGCAATCAAAGTACGTGAAGAGTCCTGGGTTCCAAGAGCTTTATCTTTGATTTGATTGCTTGCACATTTTGCACTTACAGAAGAAGCCGTGGTAGTATGATTGTGTTCACCGACTTCCTTTATTATTACATAATTATCCTCATCAACGTTTGTGTGCACTCTTGCTTTACACGTCCGATTTTCACACATCCAATATTGTTTTGTCCCATCACTATTTTCCTTCTGCTTACAGTATATGTAATTCAAATCATCCACCAACTTGATTTGTTTTCTTCTGGATTCAATCGTCCTGGGCATCTTGACTAAGGGTTCAGTCACTTTTAAAAAGAGATACTTAGCAAATGAAATACGTTGGTTTAGTTACAATAACAAAGTAAAATGTATAATAGTATCCAGTATTTAAGTAACAAGGTAAGATGTATAATAGTAATTATGTTAACAACTATTCAGTATTTCAAGTTAGGAACTACATTAACAAGGTGATCAACATTTAATTACAGAAATAATATTAGACAAAACTTTGACCTTTTGGTAGCGTAATGGCCTGGTAGCGAAGGGTCCTAGTAACGAACTGTCCCGTAGCGTAATGTCCGGTAACGAAATGTCCGGGTACAAACGGTCCAGTAACGAACGGTCCGGACACCGGAACATACACATAAAATACATAAATCCATTTATATATATATATATATATATATATATATATATATATATATATATATATATATATATATATATATATATATATATATATATGTATGTGTGTGTGTGTTTGTGTGTGTGTGCGTGTGTGTGTATTATATTCCTTTATTATTTCAGGAAAACATAGAAGGATTTACTAAAATTAATTATATAGCAATCTTTTCTGAAAAGTTAATAGTATCTTTTAGGGGATAAGGTTTCGTATTGTGATGTTTCCAATAACCTAACTCAATATTACCTCTCATATCCCAGATAGTAATTTAAAAATTTAAAAATCTTTATAATTATAGATTTTTGTTTTCCCACACTAATCGAGTTTTGCATTTTTATAGTGTGGTTTCGGTAAGGTTTTTCTTCAATGAAGTGTTCAGAAATTTCTATATTACGATTTCAGTATCACCTACTTGGTATTTTACTGTTGTAACGGTTTTGAAATAATGCTTGCCTTTGTCTTGTTAAAAAGAAATTATACTATAATTATTATGAATAAAAGATGAGCAAAGCTTGATATATGTCAGTGTATAAGATATTCTGTTTTTCGCACACCTAACTTAGAATGATAAAAGACAACGGAGAAAAAACTCTTTTGTTTTATTATCTGGTCCTAAAAAGTATTTCCAGAGGAAGGTAAAACGTACATTTTTCCATATCTTGAAAGAGAGAGAGAGAGAGAGAGAGAGAGAGAGAGAGAGAGAGAGAGAGAGAGAGAGAGAGAATTTTAACGCCCATATCTGAGCCGTCGGCAAATACTCCTTAGGAAATTTTCGAGCATGAAAAATGTGCTTGAAGTTTTCCCTTTGAAAATTAAACGAGGCAGAGCGGCGGTAAATGCAGACCACCGTTTTACTACCTGGAATTGTTTTGGTGGATCTCACTTTCATCCCCCAGTTCTTTTTAAACGTTGGGGCTGGATCATAACTTTAATTACATTTTGCGAAGTTTCTTTGAAGGTATTTTTGTTTCATTTCCTGACCAGGCCTCGTTTACTTTATTGCCTTTTGTAGTTTTGACAGCTGAAGAAAAGGTATGGTAATAATAGCAAAATGTTTTTTTAAATTAAGAATTGCTTCCAAGCCTGGATGTTTAAAGGGTGTAGAAATATTCAGCTGAAAATAACAAGACTCGAAAGCGAATAATGGCATCGCATACAAATTATTTATATGCACTAATACGCATGCAAAAATAAGTAAAGACGTCAGATATACTAATTATTCAGGGAAACGGTGACCACCTATTATTAACCTTGGCCACGCATCCTCACTTATCACTGCTGAGCAAGTAAAACTACAAGCATCATCTCCATGCAAGACACAAACGGCATACATTTGGGGAGCAGCAAGGTGAATAATAAGTTTAAAAGAAGGCCTCGTTATCTCAAAGCCCGGGAAATTTTAATATATTTTATTTTGAATCCCTTAACCTCCAAAAATACATAAAAGAACGTGCATGTATCCAAGAGACTGAATGAAAGAATGGAACACAAGCCTCGGTTTCTGTAGGCCCGCAACTAAGCAAAGAGCAATTACGAATGCGTGCTCTCATGAAAGAAGAGCTTGAAAAATGTCCAGAGGGGGGAGTCAAATGGAGTCCTTCCTAAATAACGACTCTTCTGGAGACTTTTTTTAGCCTTTATCCTCGGAATAATAACAGTTGGTGATGGGTTACTTACTCTATTCAGGACACACTTTGTGCAAAAAGTGCTTGCTTATGTAAGGAATTCTCTCTCTCTCTCTCTCTCTCTCTCTCTCTCTCTCTCTCTCTCTCTCTCTCTCTCTCACACACACACTCATGCTAACAATTAAGTATCCAAGTGAAAGCATGCAGGAAAAAGATATCTAAACTAACAAGCTAGAATGCAATCACTGTAAAATGCAAAAAAAATATACGTATAGACTAATAAAAAAATAAGAGAAATTAACTGATGGGAACAATTAGTAAATATATTCTGTTATCAAAAGGATCTTTGTCAGTATGTAAAATGAATGATCACATTGGAATACTTAAAAAGGGAATATCCCTGTGATACTTATTTACATGTGATTTTTATATATTCTCATGTTTTTTTTCGGATACAGTCGAATGTATAAAGGCTAGACACAAAACTGATGTAACAACTGATGATCAGCTAGTTAATGTCTTGGAAACCCAAATTTACAAAAAAGACAAACTATTTCTGAAATTTGGAATGCCATTAAAATACAAATATTTTCGAAGAGGATTGATTATAGACGGGTCTCAATAATCCCAGCAAATGTCCTTTGCCTCGTATTGTTCTTTGTAAGTACCAGAGTTAATCGTAAACAGCTGCTCCCCACCTAAAGAGCTATTTCAAATGTAATGAGCTTTGTGTGATTTAAAGTGGTTATATGCCCTTTAATTTTATTTGTTGTTTGTGAAACAAAATCTTCTTTAATATATTTATTCTATTTCTTGTAGTTTGCTTGAAAATGCCTTAGAGTAGCCGTATCATATACTGCCGCTCTCTCTCTCTCTCTCTCTCTCTCTCTCTCTCTCTCTCTCTCTATAATATATATATATATATATATATATATATATATATATATATATATATATATATATATATATATATATATATAAATATATATATATATATATATATATATATATATATATATATATATATATATATATATATATATATATATATATATATATATATATATATATATATATATATATATATATATATATATATATATATATATATATATATATATATATATATATATATATATATATATATATATATATATATATATATATATATATATATATATATATATATATATATGTATATATAATATCATGTAATCACGTGTGGAACAGAAATAAATATCTGACTTACTTCGGGATCGAACCCAGGTCTTTCAATTGAGAGACTAGACCGCTGCCAACCAAGCAACGCAAGTCATAAAAGAAGATGGAACCTAAGTACCACTGTACCTAAGTTGGGGAAAACACCCTGGTATACAAGCAGTTAGTCTGCCCAGGTAAAGCCTTAGGTACAGTGGTACTCAGGTTCCAACTTCTTTTATGACTTGTGTTTTTTGGTCGGCAGTGGTCTTTTCTTTCAATTGAAAGACCTGGGTTTAATCCTGTTGTGAGTCAGAAATTTATTTCTGTTCCACATGTAATTGTGTGTTGATTATTTCTATCATATTCACTCAGAAAGGATAATTCAAATGAATGCTGTCAATTGGGTCACTGCTGAGTCGGGAAGTTAGGGAAAACAAGCTAGTATGCAAGCAGTTAGCCTGCCCAGGTAAAGCCCTAGGTACAATGGTACTCGGGTTCCAACTTCTTTTGTGACTTGTGTGGCTTAGTTGGCATCAGTCTCGTCTTTCAGTTGAAAGACCTGGGTTGATCCTGACGTGATATATATATATATATATATATATATATATATATATATATATATATATATATATATATATATATATATATATATATATATATATATATGTGTGTGTGTGTGTGTGTGTGTGTGTGTGTGTGTGTGTGTGTGTGTGTGTCCTTATTAAAGGAAATATTGAACAAATATATTAAACAAAAGTAAGATTACACTGATTACCTTTTTTTTTTACCGTTAATATCGTAAATCCATGGAATTATAACGACTGCACCTCGAAAAGCGGCCACTTTCATTAGCTTCCTTCAAACACTGGTACTGGTTTACTCACTGTTTACCAGGACAGATTAGAGAGATATTCACTGTGAAAAATTAAAACGCTATGATACTCCTTCTTACACAATCCTTGGCTTGAAGCAACTGCTATCGATGGCCATTTCAGAGTGACATACATTGGGTTATGAATCCAAATGAGAAGTTCATTGATCCGTCACAACAGGACGATCGGTGAGATTATATAAAAAATAGATTCTGTATGAAAGAGGCGGGATAACATCAACCAAAAAGTGTTATTTTAGTGACTCAACATGTATTTACGTACGTTTAATCACCCACCACCTATATTAACTGCTAAGGCGGATGCAAGTAATATCTGACAACAGAAATAAATGAGAATTTAATACTAAAAGAATATATAATTTCAGGAGGTAATGAGGGCACAAATGTCCCAAACTTTAACAAGTGTTTAAGTTTTATCATAGCATAGCCGTACAGATCTCTGACTTGAGTTTCACCCATTACAAAAGTTACAAGAAGTCTCCATAAGATGACCATCAGAGATACTGAAGTTGATTACCAAGAGGATAACTGTGGATTGCTGGTGTTTGTCATTAGCCTGCGATGAATATTCAGGCGTCCTTAAACTACGCTCTCCTCTCCAGCAAGGGGAAGTTCCGCTTCAAGGCATCAGGATTCCCACTGGAGCAAAGAATCCGGTTTTTTTGAGCTTCGTGGCGTACCGCTGAGATCTATCTCCAGTCATATTGCTTGGCTAACTTATTCTTTTGTTCTTCATACTCCTGTCTGATCCTAAATATGATTTAATGGCTAAATTACCGGAGCACAATAACTAATTAAGAGAATAGCAAAACACAAATTTATTCTTGTTTTCTTCAGTGTTAGGCACAGAGCACAAAAAAATATAGGGAATTGGAAGTGTTATTACAAATAAATAGTCGCATTTAATGGCATATGCTTAATATAAACACTATGCTAAAAATTATATATATATATATATATATATATATATATATATATATATATATATATATATATATATATATATATATATATATTAACTGACCAACCAAGTGCTGCCTGGGAAAACTCTGAGGAGCTCAGAAAATTTTTCCTACACCTCCTTGCACTGTCCCTTTTATCCAGGTATTAGTCCTGAATGTCCCAGTTATCCAGGTATTAGTCCTGAATGTCCCATTTATCCAGGTATTACTGTGGTAACTGGCCCTTTTATGCAAATACTATTTTGCTGATGGTCCCATTTATCCAGATATTAGTATGGCGACTGTCCCATTTATCCAGCTATTACTGTGGTGACTGTCCCTTTTATCCATGTATGATTGTACTATCTGTCCCATTTATCCATATATTATAGTATTGAATATCACATTTATTCAGTTATTACTGTGGTGACTGTCCCATTTATCCAGATGTTACTGTGGTGACTGTCCCTTTTATCCAGGTATTGCTCTACTGACTTTCCCATTTATCCAGGTATTACTGTGCTGAATGTCCCTTTTATTGAGGTATTACTGTGGTGACTGTCCCTTTCACTCTTTTATTACTGTGCTAACTGTCCATTTATTCAGGTATTACTGTACTGACTGTTCCTTTTATACAGGTATTACAGTGCCAATGGTCCCTTTTATCCAGAAATTACTGGTGTGACTATCACTTTTATCAAGGTATTACTGGAGTGACTGTCCCATTTATTCAGGTATTATTGTAGTGACTGTCCATTTTATCCAGATATTACTATGGTGACGGCCCCAGTTACCAAAAAATTACAGTGGTGGCTGTCCCATTTATTTCTGTGATGACTGTAACTTTTCTCCAGGTGGTATTACTGTGGTGACTGTTTATCCAGGTATTACTATACTGTCGGTCCCTTTTATCCAAGAATCACTGTGCTGACTGTCCCTTTTATCCAGGTATTACTTTGGCGACTGTCCATTTTATCCAGGTATTACTTTGGTTACTGTCTATTCTATCTACGCATTACCGTGTTGACTGTCCCCCATATATTACTTTGCTGACTGTTCCTTTTATACAGGTATTACTGTGGTGACTGTCCTTTTTATCCAGATATTACTGTGGTGACTGTCCCATTTATCCCCCACTAAACCTACATACAACCCCAACTTAGCCAAAACACCCCCACTAAACCTAAACACATCCCCTACTTAATATAAAAAACACCCCCTGCTAAACACACACCGTGCTAAACCTAAACACATCCCCACTAAACCTAACATACGCCCCCAATAAAGTAAATACACCCCTCGGTAAATCTAAACACAATCCTCGGTACAGAATGATTAATCTCAGGAACAAAAATAATTTTCAATAATATATTTCTCTGGTATCAAGTACATGAAATGAGGAATGATAAACCTTTAGAGTTTATATACCTAATAGGTTACAAAGGGATGGTGTTGGGAGAAAGGGAAGGGTCATGGATTTGAAACCCACCCTATTATCTCAGTTGGGTCAAATGATGGCAACATGCCAAATTTTGTTTAGATCAGCAAAGCAGTTACCACATAAGTTACAAAGGGAAGGGGAAAGGGAGATGGGGAAGGGCTATGGGTTTGAAACCTATGCTGTTATTTAAGTTGGGTCAAATGATGGACAGTTACCAGATTTTATCTAGATCGGTCAAACAGATACCACGTAAGTTTCAAAGGGAAGGGGGAAGGGGATGGGGAAAGGGGAAGTGGAAGGTATATGCGTTTGAAACCTATCCTATTATCTAAGTTAGATCAAATGATGGCCACATGCCAAATTTTGTCTAGATCGGTCAAATGGTTACCACACAAGTTACAAAGGAAAGGGAGAAGGGGGATTGGGGAAGTGGAAGGGGAAGGGGAAGGGGGTGCAGGTTTGAAACCTACCCTATTACCTAAGTTGGTCAAATGATGGGCGCATGTCAAATTTTGTTTAGATTGATCAAGTGTTTACCACATAAGTTACAAAGGGAAGGGTAAGGGGGAAGGGGGATGGGGAAGGGGAAAGGGAAGGGGTAGAGGTTTGAAACCTACACTATTATCTAAGTTGGGTCAAATGATGACCACATGATAAATTTTGCCTAGATCAGTCAAGTGGTCATCATGCAAGTTACAAATAGCTGGGAGAAGGGGGAAGTGGGATGAGGGAAAGGGAAGGGGTAGAGGTTTGAAACATACCCTGTTATCTAAGTTGCCACTTGCCAAACTTTGTCTAGATTGGTCAGGTGGTTACCACATAAGTTACAAAGGGAAGGGGGAAGGGGGTGATGGAGGAAGGGGAAGAGAAAAAGGGGACAGGTTTGAAACCTATCTAGTTTCTAAGTTGGGTCAAATTATCTAAGTTAAGTCAAATGATGGCCACATGCAAAATTTTGTCTGGATCAGTCAAGAGATTAACAGATAAGTTACAAAGGGAGGGGCAACTGGGATGGGGAAGGGGAAGGGGAAGGGGAAGGGGAAGGGGGTATGGTTTTGAAACCTACATTGTTATCTAAGTTGGGTCAAAAGAGGGCCATATGCCAAATTTTGTCTAGATCAGTCAAGTGGTTACCAAATAAGCTATGAAGGGAAGCGGAGAAGAGGGATAAGGAAGGAAAGAGGAAGGGGGTATGGATTTGAAAACTACCCCATAAGCTCTTCCCCTTCCCCAGCCTTCATCCCCCTTCCCCATTCCTTTGTAACTCATGTAGTAACCACTTGACCTATCTAGGCAACATTTGGCACATTGCCATCATATGGCCAACCTCGATAAAAGGGTAGGTTTCAAACCCGAACCCCCTTCTCCTTCTCCTTCCCCTTCCCCCTTCAGTATGTAAATTTGTGGTAAATGCTTCACCAATCTAGATAATATTTGGCATGTGGCCACCCTTTGACCCAACTTAGATAATAGGGTAAGTTTCAAACCTGTACCCAATTTCCCTCCCCCTTTCCCATCCCCATCCCCTTTCCCACTTCCCTTTGTAACTCGTGGTAACCGCTTGATGATCTACATAAAATTTGGCAACTGGCCACCATTTGACCAAACTTAGATAATAGGATAGGTTTCAAACCCGTACCCCTTCCCTTTGTAACTTATGTGGTAACCAATTGGCAGATCTAGACAAAATTTGGCACATGGCCATTAGTTGACCCAACTTAGATAATAGTGTAAGTTTCAAACCTGCATCCCCTTCCCCTTCCCCTTTCACCATCCCTCTGCCCACTTCCCCTTGTAACTTATGTGGTAACCAGTTGACAAACCTAGACAAAATTTGGCACGTGGCCATCATTTGACCCAACTTAGATAACTAGGTAGGTTTCTAAGATGCACACCCTAACCCGTCCCCTTCCCCATCCCCTTCCCCCTTCCCTGTGTAACTTATGTTGTAACTGCTTGGCTGATCTAAGCAAAATTTGGGATGTGGCCATCATTTGACCCAGCTTATATAATAGGGTAGGTTTCAAACCCGTACCCCTTCCTCTACCCTTTCCCCAATCCTCTTCCTCATTCCCTTTATAACTTATGTGGTAACAGTTTGACTGATGTAGAAAAATTTGGTATGTGGCCATCAGTTGACCCAACTTAGATAATAGTGTAGGTATCAAACCTCTAACCACTTCCCCTGCCCCTTCCCCATCCCTCTGCCCACTTCCCCTTGTGGTAACCGCTTGACAGATCTAGACAAAATTTGGCATATGGCCATCATTTGACCCAACTTAGATAATTGGGTAGGTTTCAAACATGCACACCCCTCCATGCCCCCTTCCCCCATCCCCTTCCCCCTTCCTTTTGTAACCTATGTTGTAACTACTTGACTGATCTGGGCAAAATTTGGAAAATGGCCGTCATTTAAACAACCTAGATAAAATGGTAGGTTTCAAACCCATACCACATTCGCCTTCCATTTCCCCCTTACCCCTTTCCTTTTCCCTTTGTAACTTAGGTGGTAACCACTTTACCGATCTAGACAAAATGTGGTGCATGATCATCATTTGACCCAATTTAGATATTAGGGTGGGTTTGAAACCTGTAGCCTGCTCCACTTCCCCCATCCCCCTTCACACTTCCCTTTGTAACTTATGTGGTAGCCACTTGACAGATCAGACAAAATTTGACATGTGAAAATCATTTAACCGAACATAGATAATAACGTAGGTTTCAAACCTGTACCACCTTCCCCTTCACCCATCCCCCTTCCCCTTCCCTTTGTGACTTATGTGGCAACCATTTGACCAATCTCGATAAAATTTGGCATGTGGCCATCATTTCTCCCAACTTACATAATAGGGTAGGTTTCAAAACCATACCTCCTTCCCCTTCGCGTTCCCCGTCCCCTTTCTACCTTCAGTTTGTAGTTTATGTGGTACTCACTTGAATGATCTAGACAAAATTTGGCAGGCGGCCATTATTTGAACCGACTTAGATAATAGGGTAGGTTTAAACCCTGTACCCCTTAACCCTCCCCTTCCACCTTCCCTTTGTAATTACTCTAGTATCCGATCGACCGATCTACACAAAATTTGGCATGTGGCCATCATTTGACCCTTCCATTTCCCCATCCCTGGCCCCCTTCCCCCTTTTCCTCTGTAACTTATGTGGTAACCGCTTGACGATCTAGATAACATTTGGCAGACAGCCATCATCTGACCCAACTTAGATAATAGGCTAGGTTTCAAACCTGTACTGCCTTCCCCCTCCCCATCCCCATCCCCCTTCCCTTTGTAACTTATGTGGTAAACTCTTTACAGGTCTAGACATAATTTGGCACGTGGCCATCAGTTGACCCAACTTAGATAATAGGGTAGGTTTCAAACCTGTACCCACTTCCCTTCCCTTCCCCTTCCCCTTCCCCTTCCCCTTCCCCTTCCCCTGCCCATTTCCCCTTGTAACTTATGTGGTAATGGCTTGACAGATCTAGACAAAATTTGGCATGTGGCCATCATTTGACCCAACTAAGGTAATAGGGTAAGTTTCAAACCCGTACCCTTTTCCCATCCCCTTCTCCCATCCCTTCCCCAACCACTTGGCCTATCTAGTCAAAATTTGATGCACAGTAATACCTGGATAAAGTGTACCATCATCCCAGTAATACCTGGATAAAATGGACAGACAGCAGAGTAATACCTGGATAAAGGGACAGTCACCACACTAATATCTGGATAAAAGGGACAGTCACTATAGTAATACCTGGATAAAAGGGACAGTCATCACAGTAACACCTGAATAAAAGGGACAAGCAGCAGAAAATACCTGGAGAAAATGGATAGTCACCACAGTGATATCTCGAGGAAAGGGACAGTCACGACAGTAATAACTGGAGAAAAGGGACAGTCACCACAGAAATACCTGGATAAAAGGGACAGTCACCACAGTAATATCCGGATAGAGGTGACGGACATAACAGTAATATGTGGATAAAAGGGACAGTCACCACAATAATATCTGGATAAAAGGGACAGTCAGCACAGGAATACCTGGTTAAAAGGGTCCATCACCACAGTAATACCTGGATAAAGGGACTTACAAAACAGCAATAACTGGATGAAAGGGGCAGCCATCACAGTAATTCCTGGATAAAAGGGATAATCACCACAGCAGTATCTGGACAAAAGGGCAGCAATATCTGGACAAATGGGACAAACAGCACACAGTATTACCTGGTCAAAGGGATAGGCAGCACAGTAATAGCTGGTTAAAGGTGACAGACAGCATAGTAATCCCTGGATAAAAGGAACAATCGCCGCAGCAATGCCTGGATAAAAGGAACAGACAGTACTGTAAAACCTCGTTACAGGTGACAGACGGTACAGTAATACCTGTTTAAAGGAAGGTGTCAAACATAACAGTGTGTCAGACAGCACCGTAATGCATGGATAGAAGGGACAGTCGCCACATTAATACCTAGATAAAAGGGACAGTCACCACAGTAATACCGAATACGGGGATGGACAGAACAGTAATACCTGGATAAAAAGGACAGTCACCACAGCAATTTCTCGATAAAAGGGACAGGCATCACAGTAATAACTGGATAAAATGACAGACAGCTCAGTAGTACCACCTGGATAAAAGGGACAGTCAAGAGGTTACCACGTAAGTTACAAGGGGAAATGGGCAGGGGGAAGGGGGGATGGGGAAGGGGAAGGGCTTGCAGGTTTGAAACATATCCTATTATCTAAGTTGGGTCAACTCAAGACAACGTGCCAAATTTTGTCTAGATTTTCAAGCGGTTACTACACAAGTTAAAAAGGGAGAGGGGAAAGGGGGATGGGAGATGCAGAGGGGGAAGTGGGTACAGGTTTGAAACCTACCCTATTATCTATGTCAGGTCAAATGATGGCTGCTTGCCAAATTTTTTCTAGATCATCAAGCAGTTACCAAATATGTTACAAAGGGAAGTAGGGAAGAGGGCTGGCGATGGGTAAGGTTGAGGGGAAGTGGGTACAGGTTTGAAACATACCCTGTTATCTGAGTTAGGTCAAATGATGGCCACGTGCCAAATTTTATTTAGATCGGTCAAGTGGTTACAACAGAAGCTACAAAGGGAAGGGGAAGGTGGCTTGGGTTTGAAACCTACCCTATTATCTAAGTTGGCAGAAATGATAGCCACATGCCAAATTTTGTCTAGATCAGTAAAGTGGTTACCCCATAAGTTACAAAGGGAAGGAGGAAAGGGGATGGGCAAAGGGGAAGGGGAAGGAGGTACAGGTTTGAAACCTACTCTGTTACCTAAGTTGTGCCAAAAGATGGTTATGAGCCAAATTTTGTCTAGATCCGTCGAGCGGTTACCACATAATTTATAGAGGGAAGGTCAAAGGAGTCACAGGAAGATTTTTCTTAGTTCTTCAGAGTTTTCCTAGGCTGCTGGGTTGGTCAGATATATATATATATATATATATATATATATATATATATATATATATATATATATATATATATATATATATATATATATATATGTTTTGATATGTTATTTAAAACCATTTACAAGTATTATGTATCTCTGTGAAAATTTTGATGTTTTGCTTGCAGATTCATATTTGTTGTGATGATATGATTTTAAAATGTCTTTTTCTTACAGGTAAATTGTGTATCATGTAATCTTAAAATGTTTTGATATGTTTTTCCATTTGTTTAATGTATGGTGCAGTATATTAAAATTGTATACTGAATGAACTCGAATTCATAACATGCCGTGTAGAGAGACAGAAATATTTTTGAACCATTATCAGATCACTACGTCCTGTATTGACATAAGTGTTTGAAGGAAGTCGTGTTTGGAGAAAGGCAGAGGCCTCTTGTCTTATCTGACAAGTTGACAGCCAATCGGCAAATTGCCGGTTACACATTTGTTCTGTGTGCCTATTCTGAAATCATTATCTTTCCCTGTGCTTATTATGTTTCCATAATCTTGAGTAGAAAGGATGGGGATGTGAGAGAGTTGAAGTTGACATGCTGACAGCGAGCCAGAATTGGTCCAAAATCATTTCTCTTTATTTGCTCCGGTGTTTTGAGTGAGCGGATGGTGTCAATCATTGATAAAAGCCCTGGCATATTTCCTTCTGAGTCTTAGAATTCCCTGTATGTATACTGTACATGTATACTTGTATGTATAATGTATGTACAGTTTATGTATCATGTATTCTGGGAGGGCTTGAAGATAAAAGAGGAGTGCTGAATGAGAAAGAGTTAGTTAGGAACAGGGGTTGCTAGAAATAGGTTCTGTCTCCCTCTCTCTCTCAAATTACCATTCATGTATAAGGTTGTTATACTGGCTGCTCTCCTGTTTGTAAAAGTTTTGTTAAATTCACCCAAGAAGTGTATACATTTTGTAAGAGTGATCTAATGTATTTATATTGTGCAAGCATTGTGTAGAGTGTATAATGGTGAAACACTTACAAACGGTAATGTGATGTTTACTGGTTTTTATTATGTTGAGAGTTAAAGTGATGTTCTAGGTAAAAGAGAATTATTATTTTGATGATGAGAGGTGGATAATATCTCTCATAGTGAGTTCTAATGTGTCTTGGTGCTAATTATATATCATTGTGTATATCATTGTGACTTAGCAGTGTTGTCTTTGAGAAAGTCTTAGAAAGACATGAGTTTAACCTTTTTTAAAAGTGAAGGTAATTTTTTGAAAGATTGATATAATTGCTGTTGGTATATTTCCATTTTTGCATATTTCATTCTTATATGTCTGTATTATCATGTTACTCTAATTTCATAATTAGTGTTTTACAAAGTTTTGTGCTGGTGATTACTTAGCATTTTGTTAGTGCATACTTATTGAGATTTCAGAGAATACTTATATGGATTCCAGTCAGTAATATTTTGGTGAACACTTGTGTTGAGTTTAGTTAACCAGGTATATGTTTAAAACTTGAGTGATAGTTAATGGTTTGAATCTTACCTAACCAAATTGCTTTCTTAATGAATTAAAGTTTTGTGAATTAAACTTGATTAAGAAATACTTAAATCTTACACTGTTGTCAGATATGAGTAAATCTTTTTGAGATTGTGAACTCTGCATATAACTTTTGCACTTAGAAATAAATTTGTCTGTTTAAAGTTTTAAAAGCACAGTGTTTCATTTTGACCACCAGTAATAAGAGAAATTAATGAATGTGTACAAGGTAAGTGATATATCTGTTTGTTATCCTGAGACATATCTAGGTGAAATAGAACCAGGGAAACCGTTATAGTGTTTGTTGAAGTGATACCCATTTTCCATTAGTCTGTTTATAGCTTGTTGGTTGTTACCTCACCCATAACTTGATAAAGTTAGATTGATTTTCTCAAGTGATAAGTAAGTTTTATGGGATCACTGTACCTTTAGCATATTCAGTCTTAATATTTTTGTTATGAGGTTTCAAGTATCTGGTCGAAGTGAGGTAACTTTTGATCTTATTATTTGTATAATAACCAGGTGCTTGATCATTTTAGACACATATATATATATATATATATATATATATATATATATATATATATATATATATATATATATATATATATATATATATATATATATATATATATATATATATATATATGTATATATATATATATATATATATATATATATATATATATATTATATATATATATATATATATATATATATATATATATACATACATATATTTATATATATACACATATATATATATATGCTTATTTATCACATCACCGTGATTCATATACAATTAGAAAGCTACAAACGTCCTTTAATATCCAATTCACTCTACCTCGGAAGTAATATATTTTCATATATGTTATCCGAAGGGGAATTTTAGTTGATAATAAGTCACCGTCCGTGAGACAACCAGCGACGGACGAGAATCAGGACTACAGTGACACACTAACCAGTCGGCCGACTGGTTAGTGTGTCACTGGTAGTCCTGATTCTTCCGCCGCTGGTTCGATCTCACGGGATGGATGACTTATTATCAACTAAAAATTCCTTGTAACATATATGAAAATATATTAGAATTGTAGAGTGAATTGAATATTAAAGCGACGTTTGTAGCTTTTGATTATATATATATATATATATATATATATATATATATATATATATATATATATATATATATATATATATATAATATATATATATATATATATATATATATATATATATATATATATATATATATATATATATATATATATATATATATATATATATATATATATATATATATATATATATATATATATATATATATATATATATATATATATATATATATATATATATATATATATATATATATATATATATATATATATATATATATATATATATATATATATATATATATATATATATATATATATACATGCATATATTTATATATATACATATATATATATATATATATATATATATATATATATATATATATATATATATATATATATATAAATATATATATATATATATATATATATATATATATATATATATATATATATATATATATATATATATATATACACACACACATATATATATATATATATAAATATATATATATATATATATATATATATATATATATATATATATATATATATATATATATATATATATATATATATATATATATATATATATATATATATATATATATATATATATATATATATATATATATATATATTTGAGTGGATGGAACATCTTCCAAGCAACCTCACCCATTTTTACATCTGTTACAAAACTGAGAAAGAAATAAAATTCGTTTCAATTGTTTTAATTAGCCTACTAGAACTGTGAGTTTCCAGTCGCCCCTTCATAAACACTCCTTCATTCCCCAAAATGGTTAAGCCCTTTAACCCTTCTCTCTGTTCAAATGACTGCCTAAGGCCTTGTTTCCTGGTGACCTCCATGCCTTCTTGGTGGCGTCAGACAGCGGGCAAAGAAGGAGCCAAAAAAGAGAAAGTCGGCTCCCCCTGCCATGGTAACCCCTCCACGAGGTTTAACTGGAGGCCATGTGATCTATATAGAAAACGTGACGAAGTTATTTATAGATGATGCAACGACAATTGGCAGGGAGAAGTGTGCAGACGCCACCGAGGACAGATTTTTTACCCTTGCCTGACCCTCAAAACTTTCACGTGTTCGACCCAGAGGTTCGAACCAGTATGCTTTTGTAGTGGCATTCCCTTAATTCCCTCATCCATCGCCAATGCCCTATTGAATGAGAACACCATCATCTTGGCGAAGGTAATGTACCGGAATAATAGTCAGTCACGATTCCTGTTATTTCTCTGTCTGATTTTAATTTCTTTTTCATTGTGTGATTGCCTTCAGTAATTTGTGTTGGAGCATTCAGTGTTAACGTAATTATGCATTTAGTGTTGAACTGAGTTATTTGGCACCATCTGTGCATTCCCTCAGTTCCCTTTGAGGGTCTTATCATTCTTGCAAGTAAACATCTTGCATATATTGCAGATGGGCCTTGACTGTGGAATCACTCGACTCTATCCCATGTGCAGTATCCCTTCTACCCCCTCTGCAACGTTTCCTGTTATGAAGACATCTTCGGCGTAGAATATTTATCCCGTGTAGGATTCATTTATTTAGAAGCCCTTATTATCACCTGCCCAGTAATTCATCATTCTTCTTATCTATGTTTGTTATGTAAATATAATTAGTTAAGAGAACTCTTAAGTTAACGTAATCTTCCCTCACATGAAGAAGGCCTTAAACCCCAGATCTTCCCTTGCTTTGTTTGTCTACATAGTTGCCCTAAAATGGAGTCAGATGTGTAATAAATACAGTAGATTTCTCGATAATTTAAGGATCTCCCTGTGTTCATCCATTGCCGGCCAGAATCTAGTAAGTATCATCGTGACATTTGTAGCAACTAGCGACCTTGCCAGCATGCAATTGCTTTGCAATTACCAGTGGAATAGCTACTGCTAAGCTGGTCTGCATAATTAGAGGCGACCCTGGTATCATACCCCCTCCATTTTAAGCACGTGAGTATAGCCAGTTCCACAGCATAAGTACGTGTCAAAATATTTTTATTAGGTTTATGCTAGATGCGAAAAGTGACTGCAATCAGTGTTAGGTATTTAATAGACCACATGCATGCCAAATTATTTCATGAGAAGAAGAGCGTATTAACAATTCCACGAGATTTTTTGTACTATCGCATGTTAGCTGCATGTTTTAAGAATAGGAAGCTAGGGAGCAACTCAGTTGAAGAGTTAATAAAAAGGAGCAAAGCCCCTTTTCCTTTTTCCATGTGTTAAGGACTATTTGAAAGTCCTGAATTCCCAGATAGGCACACTGTAGGCTACCACCAAGGCTTTGACTCAAGCTATTTTCACATCGCAAGATTTATCCTTTCTCTCTCTCTCTCTCTCTCTCTCTCTCTCTCTCTCTCTCTCTCTCTCTCTCTCTCTCTCTCTCTCTCTCTCTCTCTCTCTTGCTTGATCGATAAAAAAAGCTAGTAAGTATTTTGGAATCTAAATTTCCTCTCTCAACACAAGAGAATAGTAATTCTGGCACAGAATCTTCAATTCCAGACCACGTGGCCCCATCTCTGACAGTCCGGCATCTTTAATTTTGAATTCCATTAGAAATTCCATTGTTATAAAAACCGCACGCATAGCGCTCATACATAAATCCATTTCTTTTGCTCGGTAATTTTTATCCATACGTCTGTGCACGTCACCACATTTTTTAGAGTAGTAAACTTTTAATACCTTAACTGAGTTGGATATTCCTCGGCGAGCCCGTAGTATTCCTGTAAATTTATATCAGAAAGAATTTCCTCTTCCAATCATCACTGCGGGAGCCTTCAAGCGTGGGAGAAGGGTAGGCCCAGGCAAACGCCAGACACATGGTCAAGAGATCAACCCCGCCCCCTGCCACCCCCCGCCACCCGCATGACTCATTCATTAACGGCAGATGTCACGAGACCAGAAGTAAACATTAGGGTACTATTATTAGTCACATGCGAGCTAAGGTTTGTTTTGATAACGGAGAATAACAATTTCTTCCCTTCCTCACGCATAACCTCTCGCCCGTCCGGATTGCCCCATGAACATTATAGGATTAAGCATTTTCTCTTACCGTCATGCGGTGGAGATTTTAATATTCGATAGGATTGATGTACCGTTTTCATTATGCCACATTTAAAATTATTTGACAGAGCAAGGAAAATTTCCTTTACACACCATAAGTGTATAACCTTGTAAGCCTTTTTTTTATTAGTTCTGCAGCGTCTCTCCACAAAATAAAATATACTTAAAGGCTTATGTTAGCTTGGGCTAAATTTTCGTTCATTAAGAACCCCTGATTCTTTTCAGAAACCCTGAAATTTGAGTCTTATTCAGACACTAATTTTTGTTCTTTACGAACCATTGAGTCTTTCAGACACCCTGAAACTGAGCCTTTTCAGAAAACTTGAGTCTTTCAGACATCCTGAAGTTGAGTCTTACTCAGACATATTAATTTTGTTCATTCCGAACAACTGAGTCTTTTCAGACACCCTGAAGTTTGTCTTATTCAGACATACTAATTTTCGTTCTTTCCGAACAATTCAGTCTTTCGGACACACTGAAGTTCTCTTATTCAGATATATTAATTTCGGTCATTCTGAACTACTGAGTCTTTTGAGACACCCTGAAGTTTGTCTTATACAGACAATAATTTTCGTTCATTCCAAACAATTGAGTCTTTCAGACACCCTGCAGTTTGTCGTATTCAGGCAAACTAATTTTCATTCATTATGAACGACAGAGGGTTTTCAGACACCCTGAAATTTAAGTCTTTTCAGACAACTGAGTCTTTTCAGACAACTTGAGTCTATTCAGACACCCTGAATCTGTTCATTTCGAACAATAATGAGTCTTGTCAGGCATATTGAACCTGTTCACTCGAACAGCCCTGAGTCTTTTCAGACATATTGATATTCTAATGGGTCATGCCCATTAGACATCCAGAGCTCAGCAAAATAAGGACTTTAAGTTCTACATGTCAACTGGAAAGGACAGGGGACTGTCAGGACAAGCCCTGAGGGATTGGGTCCAAGAGAGAGTAGACGATGCCAAGGCGGAAAGAGAGGCAGAAAGGCAGGAGAAGGAGAAAGAAAGACAGGAGAAGGAGAAAGAAGGCAGGAGAAGGAGAAAGAAAGAATAGCCCAGGAGAAATGAGAAGAGGCAGAAAGACAGGAGAAGGAGAAAGAAAGATAGGAGAGGACAGTGAGAAAAAAAAACAGCTCATCAGCTTGCAATGGCAGCTTACGACAGGTGCAACTCACCAACACTCTCTCCTTACTCAACCCTCAGCAGTGTAGGTACTCTCATAAGAAAATGAGACGAAGCCAAGCCTGAAGCCTGGTTCGACCATATTGAAAAGGTCCTGGCGACCTATCAGCCCTCTACCAGAGAAGTGTCTCTGATCCTGGGAAAGCACCTTGAAGGAAAGGGTGCCATTGCATTCAACGCTCTCTCCCCTGAGGATCAAGGAAATCTTGCCCTTGTCTGCCGAGCCATCATAAAGGCTTTTGAAATAACTCCAGACCGTTGGAGGAAAGGGTGGAGAAATATGCCCAAGGAATCAGGCCAAACCTGGTCTGAGTGGATCTTCAAAAAGACCCAGGCCCTAAAACGATGGCTAGAATCTCTGAAAGCTACTAGTGTTGAGGATGACCTCGAACTCTTCCTGCTTGAGGACTTCTTATTTTATGCACCGCCAGCTCTTGCCACTCATCTGTGTGATAAGGCGCCTAAGACAGTGGTCGAGTGCTGCCGTTGGGCTGACTTATGGGATGCGCATCATCCCCATCTTAGTTCCCATAGACGAAAATTATATCCCTCCTCTCCTGCCTCAACCAACTCCCAGCAGCCTCACAAGAATGGGCAACCCCATAAGAAACCTATGTATGGGTATTGCAAGAGAACAGGGCACCCCACTGAACAGCACTGTTTGAAGGCTGAGAATCAGCCAGAAGACCCCTCTATGCCCTCAAGTGGGACAACACCCCAATTAGTGCAGCAGATTGCTGTAAAAATCGTTCAGATAGTGAAACAAGCATGAAATTTGGCACAAACATTCCTAAGACTACGCTCTCTTAGAAAAGGGCGCTGGCCACCTGAAAATCCCAAGATGGCGGCTATTTTTCAAAATGGCCGCCATCTATGTTGAGATTCACTGGTTTGGGAGCATCTATTGGATGGAATATGCCAGTTTTTTTAAACCTCGACTTTTAGGTTATAAAAATGTTCCATACCACACATTTTATTGAAAACCCTTACTAAATGAATTGTAACCAAGATGGCGTACAAAATGGTTGCCATAAAAGTTTTTTTCTATCCACAGCGCTTTAGCAGACATAGAGACCAACTGTTTTTATTTAATGGTATATTCATGTGATCAGACAGTTTAACTAATATGCTATTTTCAACTGAAATAGTAATGGTATGGTCACATACAACATTGTGTCTAAGACTGTAACCATAAAAAGAAAAGAAGAGAAATACGGACTAAACGCAACCAATCTATGTATAGGTCTCTCAACCTACACCTTTGAAAAATTCGAGGATAAGAAGGTAGGCATAGCATGACACGTTGGATGCTCAAGCCAGATTATCTACTGAAGAGAGGGCAATATTTATCTAGACTTCACATTTGCAAGTGCACAGAGCTGTGCAGGGAAGACCCAGCTTGTAGCACTTGCACCTTTCCCGACAGCCTGCTTTGCATCCACATTTGGTAGCTGTTGGCAACTCTTGGCTAATATGAGTTGGTTGTCCAGAGGACTTGCCATGCTTCACCAGACTTTTGCCATCCCCACTCAGCAGGGTTCTCTGGCTGTGGCTGACACTGGGTGGCCCCCACACACAACCAGCCTGGTACGCAGCACGCTTGGTGTGTTGGAGGAGAGCTCCCTGGTTGGTGGAATGGCCTCATATGCCCTTTGTTTTCTGGCAAACATATCAAGTCTAGCCTCATCCACAGTGCCAGTAGTGCTGGATCTTTCATACATAAGTATGACAAACCTCTCCAGGACCTTCAGGTCACTCTCTTCCACCACTCTGAGAGGGTAGTGACTCAGTTTGGAGAACACAGTGGAGGCCTCTGGAAAGATGTTCCATGTCTGCCAGGCGGTCTTCTTGCCCTTGCTCCGGAAGGCTGACACTGTATCACAGCCTGTGAACGCATGGAAGAAGAGCATGCCATTCACCTTCTCCTGGCCCAGAGAGTTGCACAGGTCATGCACAGCAATCCAGCGCAGGCTCTGGCCTTGGCCAAATGCCACCCATAGCTTCTCTAGCCCTAGATTGTGGAGAGTGGAGAAAGCACTGACTGCAACGACAAGAACATCTGTGTCATTTGCTTTAACCGTGATGGTCTTGGCTCCATGTTCTGTGGCATATTTGGCATGGAGAAAGATGCGGGTGTCAGCTCATTGTTGTTTGCTTTCTCAGCACAGTAGTCAGTGTATGCTGTCCTCAGGAGTTTGTACAAACTAGAGGCTGTAACCTGGTGCATCTGCCGTGTCCTGGTTACACTTGCAGCTGACAGGAAGGATTCTGCAGTTCCAGATGAAGCAACTCCTGCCTCCACCAGAGCTCCTGTCCAACCACTGCCATGAAGAAGAGTACCAAGAGATGTCATTGCTGCCATCTCAATGTGCAGACCACCAAACATTACCAGATACTTGTCTTCGCCATACTGATCAGGCCACTGCCACTGCACCTGCTTTGCTACGGCATAGATTGGCTGATCAGCTGTGATTATGGGTATCTGGCCAGGGTTCAGAAAATCAGTGACATCCTGCACTTTCTGCATCACGTGTTTGATCATAGCAACAGAATGAGCCTGATCACGCAGGAGAGGAAGCAATGAAGTTATGGTTACTTCAAATTCTGGGCTTCTCTTCATTGAAGCGTGATGAGCTGACCACGTCAGATTCACTGCATCATCTATTTCCTGGGTGACTATGACCTTGTCTAGCCACTGATACTCCAGTGCAAGCTGTGGCCCCAAGATATCTGTGGGTGGCTTTGGTATTGCAGTGTTTGGTGGCACAGGGTTCTTTGTTTGAAAGGAAGCTGGTGAGATGTTTGTGAATGTGTCCGGCAATTCAGGCACCGACCTCACTTTCTCAGGTGCAAACTTTAGTTGCTGTCTTTCCTGTCCAGTGTTCTCCTTGGTGGGGTGCTGAAATATGGAATGCTAGTTCCATGGAAGGAGGTAGTGGCAGTAGTTGCAGATGGGTTGTGGTCGATGTTGTCCATCACTGCAGTGGTGAACAACCCTTTTCGCAGTACTGGGGACAGACCACACCCTCCTCCACATATTTGCTAACTGTGGCATCTCCTAACTGTGCAGAGACCTCCAGTACTCTGTCATAAGAGATACTGAGGCCATACTGATGTAGCATTTCAACCAGGTTTCTCTTCCTGGTTTTGGCATAGACTGAGAGTCCCATGTAGACTGGGAATGGTGTTTCTCTGTCTTTGGAGTGTCTATGAGTTGTTGCTCCTCTTTGTATCGGGAGTAGCAGTTGAACTGCATGAGCTGTGCAATGGCCTGGTCTGACTTTGATGCTCCAAATCGTAACTGTGACTTGATGTCAGCCCCATGCTCAACCATCCCTACAAACTGGAGCAGGAGAGGAGGCACAGAATTTCGTACACAAGCCTCAGAAAATGTGCCATCAAACCGTGACTGATGATCAAGTATAGACTTTCTGAGAATATTTGCTGCTTTAGCAATGATAACTGCCTCTGAAAGATCAGATGATTGAGCAAGTGCTTTTCCCACATCCTTTTGAAATGCAAGTAATACATCTCTGCCAGATTTATGAGCCTCAAGTTCTGGAATTTCTGCCAGAAGTTTGTCTTTGAGTCTCGTGGAATTTACACTTGGTGACTCTACACCTAATTGTTCCAGACGTTGTTGGTAGAGGTGGCAAATATCTGCCAGCCGAAATGTGACTGGATCATCTGAACAAAGGTTGTTTTCAACAATGTATGTCATCAGTTCTGACAGAACTAGTGTATACACATCTGATTCTGACTCAGTGCTACCTTGGTCTTTCTCAAGGCTCCTCAGGTAGGACCTTTTCTGTTGTAGAGGGCACAAAGACAGGCATGGTGATACTTAAACTCCTGTGCAATGACATCCCCACCAGTCAACTTAGCAAGGAGCTTGCCATCACTAAGTATCTCTGCACATTCACGCAATTTCAAGTCAAGGCCCTTAGTACTAGCCTGTCTGAGATCAGATGCAGGTGCCACTTTCTCACAGAAAATGCAAACTTCATTGTCATGACTGGTTCGGCGCAGTTTTGCACGACTAGTCTCAGTGTTGCTGGTCTGGTCATTGGATTGTCGCTTTCTTGCACGGTCCAGTTTGGTGTTGTTAAACAACAAGCGACAGTTCACATGGTATTTTGCTGCATTTTTTCCTGAGAGTGGCCTCTATGCCATCACCTTCATCCAGCCTTGCTGGATCCATTATCAGTGGCATTTCATTAATTTCACTGAACATGGGAATGTTCCTTGCCAGCATTGTGTACCCATCATGGTCTAGGACATGATGACTTGGAGGTGATGTCAAGTGCTCACCTCTTTTGTCCTTCTGACAAAGACAACACAAACTCCAGTTTGTTTTTCTACTGCTCAATATTGGATTGGCATCACATTCTGCCATGATTTCACTTTTGATTAAGGCCGAGGGGTTATCCTTTTACCACCTTAAAGCACACATTCCTGTATGGGATTCAACTAGGTTCGGTCTCCCTACACCTAGACCGATCATTCATCCAGTGCCATTTAAGTCCCGTGTGATCTGTACACCATCCGGGTAAGTACATGAACCATCATGTACAGCCCCCATACCCTTGGCTCGGCTCTCCCGCGCTGGCACATCCTGTCTATTCAGGTGCGGCTATCTAACTATAGCTGGTCTGGGGCTGTTAGAAAGCATTTGGGACACTAAACTAAACTATACTACAACTACTAGTCTAAGACTACAGGATTAGTAAAGCTGGATTAGCTGGCACTGAACCCCATGCTGAGTTACACAGCAGTGATGTCACCAGTGTGCCCTGGTTGTGTGCAGACATACACTCTTTTACATTTATTAATTTTCCTTCAAAATTGATGAGTTATTCGAAAGAGATGGCCTCATTAGGATCTAAAACCACAGAAACCAAGATCCATGCTTAAAACGATAATTGTTGAACGGGCATTATTTCTCATTATAATTATTGTTTCTACCTTTTCTTGCAGCCATATAGCCCCCATATTTAAAGGTAAACTGTACTGCAGGAAGCTACAGAAACATAATATTCACAAGAAATAGTATGGAAGAGTTTTTACCATATTGCTAGAAGCAAATACATGCCATTCTAGTGAAAAATTAGCCAAAATCTGTCGATACTGGCTGCCATCTTGGAATTTGGCCGCCATATTAAATTTTTGCGTGGCCAGCGCCCTTTCTGATAGAGGGAACTTTAAAGAGCACTTGTGCAAAATTTCATGCTTGTTTCACTATCTGAACGATTCTTATGAAATATGCAATTATCTGCTGCACTAAATGAGCCACACCTGGGTTGTGGACGAAGGGCAAAGGGCCTGCTCTCTCCAATGGGACCCAGCCAGGTAAAGATTATAGTCAGACTTGTTGCCCCTGCTTGCAAAGTCAATGGGCACTCTGCCCAATGGGCAAAATGCCCTAATAATAATAAGTTAAGTATGCCCGCCCTTGCCTTGGCAATCACTGACCCAACATCCTTAGGTCCTCCAGCCCAGGGTCCCATTTATGTGTCACTTCCCTGAGATAGGTGCCCCGCCAGCCAGGTCAAGGCATTTGATGATTCTGCCGCACAAATGTCCCTCATGAGGGAAGACAAAGTTCCCTGTGGAGCCACCATTAACAGACGTAAACTCGTCACAATCAAAGGTATCAATTACTTTAAGATGGTACTTCCTACTGTCAAGTTGAGGATCATGAGACCTCATAGATCTGAAATCTGCAACCTCACAGTAGCCAGATACATTTCCCGAGGTTATGACATCCTCCTGGGACAGGACTTCCAGTCACCATCTAAGTTACAACAATCCAGGTGTCCAAATCCCCCAAATCATTCATTAGGCACGAGTAAGCCTCGAATGCCTGCATTCATTCCACTGCCAGTGCCACCTGAGTGCCATGTGTGGTGGCCTCCTCCATCAAGGTCAATTCCAGATCCCATTCCGGTGGCCTGCCCTGCCCCAGTGCCAGTACCCCAAGTAGGTCCTCATCCAGGAGATCCCTCACATGATTCACAATCTCTTCCAGTGTCACTTGGGTGCACTGAGCAGTGCCATGGTCAGTCCGTCCTGAATGACAAGCAATTTCCAGATCAAATATTAGTGCCTGACCCTGCCTAAGTACCAGTGCCAGAGCACGTCCCTGATCTCCTTCCCAGAGATCCCAGTCTGGGCCCCCCCTCTCTTCTCCCGCTTGGCTCCGCTACCAATGACGGTAAGAGAGATGGATCCCACTGACCACAGTGGAAGCTCACCCGGTGTGGCCTCGCAACCCATGCCTGAGGTGGTCACTCTTATTTGTGAGCCTCTCACGCTCCCCACGATCGCTTCCTCTCTGTCTCAGTCTGCTGCAGACACAACAGTGAGTAAGGATTCTGCCATGTCTCAAATGGCCGATGAACTCAAAGAACTGCGAAAGATCGTGGTAGAGCTTGCAAGGAAGGCCCCTGCATCAGCCGTCAAAGAAGCCCACACAGGTGGCACTCAAATACCCTCCCAGGGCTCAGTTCCGCCGATTCCCTGACCATGACAAACCATCAGAGTAAGAGAGGTCCGTGGAAGAAATACCATGGGCATGGATAATTCCAGGTAGCTTAAGGAGAGCCCCGAGCTCTCCTGGCATCCATGCCAAATTGACACAGCACCATCCCTTTATCTTATGAAGACTTTGGCACCTCTGAAGAGGATGTCAGGTCCTTCACCTATTTATTTCCCTTATAACTATATCCTTTATTCTTTTCCTTTAACATTTCCCTTCCTTACTTTTGATTATTATTTACATCCATTTTATGCCTTCCCAAGGGCCAGTTTTACTTTAATCCCCTCTTCCAATGCAGAGTGCCGTTTAAAATGTGGTATGCCATTGCCATTAGTTATTATTATATAAGTGCCAACTTGGCACAGTGCCATTATCATAGATAATGGCAAATGATCCTGCTGGAGGAGTCGTGCCCTCTGGCCACCTTGTGGCCTTTTTGGGCTAGAGAATGAACGTAGCCATTTTCCATAGGCTAAGGAATTTAATTTCGGCATATTTAATCATCATCTTTTATTAACAATCATTGATTACTCTGAATCTATCACCTTTTCTTTTTGTGAATCTCTGTAATATATCTCGAGCCTCAGACTAGTGACCTTGAGTCTGTAGTGCCTGAATGGCACTGAGCCATTGCTCAATTATTGTGGAAACACCTAACCAAGCCCACGTTTACCTTACTGTAATGCCTCTTCAAGGCAGACTAACTGCATGTGTGCAAAATTCGTAATTGAATATTATTAAGAGTGCATGAAGTATCTCTAGAATTAACCTAGTATTAATTCATTGTTTTAATTATACCATTATGTTGTGAGAATATTCTCATTAATGCTGCCTTAACATAATAGGAATTTAGTGATAAGAATATGTCATTTCTAGCAGCAAGTATATATTCTGCATTAACGTAAATGTCACAGTGTTGTTTTGCCTCCTGAAATTAATTGCTATGCAGAAGTTTAACTTAAATTATAAGGCACCAAAGGGAAATGAGATAATAGTAAAGTAAAGTCTTTAAGTGAGTTTGCTTGCTGGTAATCATTCTCACCCGATCTATGGTGTGAATGCTAACTTGGTTGTGAAGGTGCAACGGATGGAACCCCTTTTCAAGCAACCTCACCCATTTTTACATCCATAACATAACTGGGAAAGAAATAAAATTAATTTCAATTGTTTTGATTACTAGAACTGTGAGTTTCCACTTGCCCCTTCATAAATTCTTCCCTTCATTCCCCAAAATGATCAAGCCCTTTAACCCTTCTCCCTGTTCAAATGACTGCCTAAGGCCTTGTCTCCAGGTGACCTTCATGTCTTCTTGGCAGCATCAGACAGTGGGCAAAGGAGGAGCCAAAAAAGAGAAAGTCGGCGCCGCCCGCCATGGTAACCCCTCCACGAGTTTTAACTGGAGGCCATGTGGTCTATATAGAAAATGTGACGAAGATTGACCTTTTGCGCCATCTACCCAGACGTGAAGGCGCAATCTTCGAGGTTATTTATAGATGATGCAACGGCAATTGACAGAGAGAAGTGTGCAGAACGCCACCAAGGACAGATGTCCTTACTCTTGCCTGACCCTCAAACCTTCCACTTGTTCAACCCCGAGGTTTGAACCAGTATACTTTTGTAGTGGCATTCCCTTAATTCCCTCCTCCATCGCCAGTGTCCTATCAAACGAGAACACCATTATCTTGACAGAGGTAATGTACCAGAATAAGGCTTCTTAGTAAGTCACGATTCCTGTTATTTCTCTGTCTGATTTTGATTTCTATATGAGATCACCTCTAGTAATTTGTGTTGGAGCATTCAGTGCTAACGTAATTATGCATTTAGTGTTGAACTTAGTTATTTGGCACCATCTGTGCATTCCCTCAGTTTCCTTTGAGCGTCTTATTATTCTTGCATATATTGCCCAGATAGGGACCGACTGTGGAATCACTTGGCTCTATCTCATGTGCAGTACCCCTTCTACCCCTCTGCGATGTATATATATATATATATATATATATATATATATATATATATATATATATATATATATATATATATATATATATATATATATATATATATATATATATATATATATATATATATATATATATATATATATATATATATATATATATATATATATATATATATATATATATATATATATATCTAAGTATATTTTTCTTATGTATTCAATTTCTTGATCCAAATACTGGGGACTGACAATGCGCAAAGCTTGTAAAATCATAGAAGAAAAAATTGATATTTTGATCAACATAGGTGTTTTTAATTTCTTGTGTAATTTTGTCAGTCTTCAGTGTACTTTTACGTATGTGTGAAGTTTTGGTTTTCATTTCAATTGGTGTTTAAACGATTTTTAGACAACTCGCAAATTCATATAATTTTCATTTGTCGTTATTTATTGTACAGAACGTTGAGGATGCATTCAGCTGAATGCGAAACGCGTCGGAATAAATTGTAATACTTCGTCATGTTTGTTCCTGCTCCTACTCCCTGTATATTTTATCACCTTGGCTGATTCAGGTGCCTTCTCCGTTCATATATATATATATATATATATATATATATATATATATATATATATATATATATATATATATATATATATATATATATATATATATATATATATATATATATATATATTATATATACATACATATATATGTATATACGTTGAGATTCTGTCACATTCACCGTGACATTTTTCTCATATATTAAGCTATAAATGTCGTTTGATATGCCATTTCCTCTAACCCGTCACCAGAGAATCCAACCTCACGACGATGTAGGCTACACTGACGTTTCTTTATCTCCGAGTTATCATATATATATATATATATATATATATATATATATATATATATATATATATATATATATATATATATATCTTCATATATTTTAAGCTGGTTAAAATGTGGAGGAATCATGTACTTGTAATGTCAATACATAATTTTGTCATCTGATGTATTTCTCGGAGCATGTATGTGAGCTCGTATCTGTGCCTTTGTATTTCCAATAGACAGCGAAACATTACTATGGATGGAATTACACTGTCAGATTTTCACCTTACAGCAACTGAATACCTATACGTTACACTTAATAACATCTAGCAGCATTGTGTTTTCCCCTTATTGGGTATATACAGTAAATCTTGAAATACAGATCCACAGTTCACCATTCAAGTCAAATGTAGAATTCGGGATTAAATTTTTCTCTAGATTCTTTTGATGATCTTTATCTTAAATAACTTATTTTTCTTTGTAATTGAGTAAATAGCAGGACGCATAATCCAGTGCTATAATCGAGCTCAAGGTTAAGAATTCAAGACATAGTGTTAGGGATTTGGGTGAGGGTAAAAAATCGGTACCTTTACCCTGAAGGCTGAAGATAACAGTTACTGAGGACGGAAGTGACAAGGAAACTCTAAAGTTTTGAGTAATTTGCCATACCGGGAAAATCAGTGCGTTTTTTTCGATCATATCGAGTGTTGTCTTGTTAGCAAGATATTTATAAGAAATCGCTTTTGAATGAGAATCTGTATATAATCCTAATAATGAGTAGGACTTCCGTAAGATAGGAACACTAATATTTCAAAAGTTTGAAGTGCCCAACGAAAACTTATTACGGAATAAATATTCCCTCTGTCTGGCACGTCCTAATTATTCTTGAAAATTTTGCACAATAGTTTCTCACATGTCTGTTTGTATGTATGTTTTTGAATAATACTGTATATTCATACTTTGCTGCAGTCAACTTTTTTTGGTTTCGATTTGTTAGAAATAATCCTCAGATTTTTTTGTTCGGTAAAAATAAAAAAGTAAGTTGACTCTGTTAAACTGTGCAAAATAATTGTCTTAACTCCTAAATCTTGCTAATTTTGGGGGGAGATACCCTTTTGTGAAATAACAAATCAAATATTACTTGTCAATTTATAATAGAAATACTTTAAAATATATCAAGGGCTTTTCATTAATTCTTCACGTCTACTTATTCTGACATATTTAATGTTTTCTTCACTGCGATTTATATTTTATCTATTATTCTAATATAAACTTGTTGCAGTATTTTTTTGGACTTTCAAAATGTTTATACAGCTGTTGTATAAAATGCGTTTGTAACAACACTCTTTTTCCTTGCCTAACCATCGTTACTGTCTTCATATCGATCCTTTGATTTCATAATTTCTCAATAAATAAAATTAACGTACAGCTTTCCAATATTCTGAGTAACGTTATACACCGTAATTCCCAATTGTGACTGTTAGATCTGTCACTTTTACTCTTATACGTCTGATGTTCTAGTCAAGAAGTCAATAGCCATAAGAATACTGACACAAATCACTGGAATTAAACAAGAACAAGAGCCAGGTTAATTATGACAGAAGCTAGATTATAAAGCTCTTTTTATACATAATAGTCTTATGCATCTAAACCATCGACAAGATGAAGCTGCCTTGTGACAAATCATTAAAAAACATTTAATTCCCTTCGTAACGATGCAGGACCCTGCCATAGATGACCTAAAGAGGAGGAATGTCATCTGTCAACCTAAATGTTCTGAAGGTGGATGTTCTAACCCTTACATTGGGAGGACCTCTACTTGTCTCCCCAAATATCTTTCATGCTATCCCTTGAGAGGCTGCCATCCCTTCGAGCTGCAACATTACTGATAACGGCGCCCTTTCTCGCCCGACCCTCTTCTGAGCCACTGAGGTCATAAGGAGCACTGCCGGCTGAGTCTCCTCTAAGCCTTACATACTGTATATGGCAGCAAGACTGCAAGACCGGCAAATGTTCCACAGAAGGACGTTAGGACATTCAGCCTTCCCAAACATTTTAAGACGCTTGAGAGGCATACAAAGGGTAGAAAACCTCTTCTACTTCGCGCGCGCGCAAAAAAAGGAAACTTTACCTGTAGATCTGTGAACAAGAGCCTGTTATGAGATAATGTCAGCTTAATCTAAAAAAAAAAAAAAAAAAAAAAACAGAATAGGCCGTCAAATCAATGTAACGGTTAAGAAAGATCGGCCAGTCTGCAACCATGAATTATGCTTACCTTCTTTACAGCAACTTTCCCGGTAGTAATTAATGTTCAAGGCTTTTCAGTACATTTCAACTAATATTTATGATTGGCAAGTTGCATATTTGCTAAACACTGGATACCAACATTATAATAATTAAAAACATCTTAAAGCCCTTTGGAGTTCTGATTTTTCTTCTTCCTCATAAAACGAAATAACTTCGTTGGTAACATGGAAAATATTCTACATAAGGTCACTGATTTAACAATCGTTTTCAATAAAACATGTTTACTATAGGGTCTTCTGCGAAAGATAGTAACAATAATATATTTTTCTTTCAAGTTCATGAGAACTTCCGTGGTAACGTGTAAAGAAAACGTCTATACTGAGCGAGATGGGAGAAAGATAGAGAATCACAAAAACTTTCAAATGGTTCAACTTTTAAGCACCAAACTTCTTCTCTTTCTGTCAGTAAGACCCTCGGGAACGCACGATAGGATATCCTGATCGAGAGTGGGACAGAAAACTTTGTTTTACAGAAACAACCTTCCACATTTTAGTTCTTTAGAAATGTTTTGGAGCCTGTGTTTTCAGCCTCCAGCCGCTGCTTCTATATATTTATTTTTCTATTTAGTGCGATTCAAAGCACCTAGAATTTTACAAACAGTGTTGTTTTAATGATTATGTTTTCAGTGGAACTATAATTATTAGATAAAAAAAATTAATGCCGTTATACGCTTTTCTTGCTGTTCTGTTCTCTTTATGATTTTCAATTCTGGCCAATGCAAAAGTTGTCATTGTATGTAATATACACATCCATTAGTATTGTGTGAGAGTTCATTGTATGTGCTGTTTTTATTGTATTATTGTTCTTAAATGCTATATTAAATCCTAACTTTTTATCACTACATAATTTTTTCATTGTTATCCTAAAGTTTTTGCCGCTCTTAATGTATGGGCTAATACGGAATCGTGATCTTTTAATTTATTGCGTATATTCCTAATTATATCTATTTCATAATCAATTTACTCAGGGCTGCATATGTTAATGCCCTTTAAAAAAACATGTACATGTATACTGATTTCCTTACCTTAATGCTTTGACCAGAATGGAAGCGTTCATAGCCATAAATGCTGGTAGTTATCCCGAATACGCCGTATTTAAAACCAGTACAACTCATGTGTATTGGTTAATCTAACGAAGATAAGCTACTGTCATTTTCCATTTCCACGGTGAATTTTATGGATGAGACCATTTGATCTGACTTACTAAATGCATATCATGTTGAAAACATACCTGAACCTTATTGCACAACGTGGAATTATTTATTTTGAAATAGCTTAAAACTGCAGTTGAAGGGTTACTCACACCCATACCAAAATTTTGTGAGTAAAATGTTGCCGTTGAATTCACATTTACATTTGTTTACAAATATTTTAATCAATTCGTTTAAGTGCATCTTGGAAATGTTATGTCCAGCAATGTGCTCTCTAGGGTATCATAAAATTTCTAACAAATCATCAATTGGTACTTAAGTGATTAATGATGCCACATCAGAACTAACAAGCATGATTTCACCATTAATCTAGGTTCATTAATATCGAAGTACATTATTAATTAATTTTAAAAATGGTCTTTGCTCTTTACATTATTATCAGAAATGGTACCAAACAATGGGTTCAGAGTACTAGGAATCGTATGAATAGGAACCGACAGAGCAAATAACTGGCCTGGGGAGAAAATTTGTTCTGTCATTTTTTAATTACTCCATACAAATAACGATGGAGAGGTCACACACGACCATTTTACCAGATTTCCATTTCATTTTAATACTTCTTTGACTTTTTATTTCAATAAAAAATATCGTCCATACCGTAAACAAAGTTACAGTCTATTATTAGTATTAATTTTTTAGCGAGTAGTTGGATACAGTCCACGCATTTCCCAAAGCAATATTGTTGCAAATGCTTGATAATATCCCTTAACTATAAAGGTACTCCGAGTATTAAAACAGATGAAAATATGGCAAGAGCAATGATTGAATTAATTAATTAATCAGTGGATCGTGATTGAATCGTGAATTTAGGCTAATGAGGTTAGACAGCAAGATAAAGCGATCCAGGAAATGTATAGGATGACGTACAAGAATCTAAAGGTGATTCTAGGAGGAAACCAGGAAATAATAAAACTTCTTACAGAATCTCTCTTCCAAATAACTTTAAAATGCGCATTTATTACTAAGTATACTCTACTCTAGGGACACGATGAGAATAAATGATTTTATTCTAATTTTTTCTTGATATAATAAAACGAAGTGCTCAAAGGATTACTATGTTTTAATTCTGGAAATATATTATCCAAGGATAGGATGTACGCTTTCTATCAGCATCTGTTGATCTTTGAAGTGGTAGATTCATTAATTGTCATAAGCGCTTTATTTGAATTGTTCATTTAGTTAAAGCCCCGAATCATTCTCGTATAGAGAAAGTGGGACTGCCTTGATATTTCACACCGTTTTCCTTTCCATTTTCTTTCTCTCTTCCTCAGTGTTCCTCTTTATTCCTCGTTTGAGCAGTGCGTAAATAAACACGCTGGCGTTATGTGACGTACGGTAGATAAGTGTCCAAATTGTTACTCGTTTACAACTATAAATTTATATGCTTAATATTTAACGAGATCATTATTAACTAGAAAAAACTCGGTGAATATATTTCTTGCAATTTAACAATGTTACCCAGCAATACCAGAGGCAGCTGGAAAATTCCATTCAGCTATCTTCAAACATTTACATCTCATCTCATATATATATATATATATATATATATATATATATATATATATATATATATATATGTATATATATATATATATATATATATATATATATATATATATATATATATATATATATATATATATATATATATATATATATACGAGTATATGACATTTTTATCACACCGTGATTTATATACAATCATGAAGCTACAAACGTCGCTTAATATCAAATCCACGCTGCCTCGGGAATATCCCCGATAATTCCTTATCGGGATATTCCCGAGGCAGCGTGGATTTGATATTGCGACGTTTGTAGCTTCATGATTATACTGGACTTGGTACGAACTTTTATAGCTCTTGCTTCGATAATTTTAAATCCAACTCTGTTTCTACCCTTCTCCACAGGGCACTCGTCCTGACGTCGAACTGGAGCCTTTTTCATGAAATTTCTTTTTAATTGACTTTTTAATAATAACTGTTTCCCTGCAAAGCTGGTGTATAGGAAATTACATAAACTACTCAACAAACATTTCATTACAAAATCAGCAGTTTTAACCGTCCAAAAAATTAAATTTTACGCAAGCTTTCCGTTTACTCATGACCCCAAGTTCCACATAAAGCTCACTCAAATTATTCAGGATCATTTTTATGACATTGATGTCACTTTAATCCCTAAGAACCCTTTCACCATTGGTTCACTCTTTAAAACCAAAGATCGGTTATCACCTTATATGTCATCTGGTATCATTTATAAATATACTTGCCCTGAATGTCAAACAGGGACCTATGTGGGATCCACCAGTAGACTCCTTAAGGTGCGTATCGATTCTCATCGTGGCGTAAGCTTCCGTACAGGTAGCAGAATTTCAAACCCAGAACATTCCAACATCAGAAATCACTCAAAAATTTGTAAGACACACATTGATAATAAAGACTTCTATATTTTAGGCCATACCACCAACCCTCAAGACCTTGTTATTCTGGAATCACTTTTCATCAAACAACTTGTTCCGTCGTTAAACACTCACGCGTCCTCCTCTCCTCTATATTTATCCTGACTTGTGTTCTTTCTATTTATGTTTATGTTTAGTTTAAAGCTGTCACTCCTCTAAGTCGGTCCTTAATCTTTTGTTCTGTAACCCCTTTCACAGAAAGTTTTCAATTTTAGTTTACTGTATTTTCTGTTACCTTCATTTTAATGTAATGATTTTTAAAACTTTTGTTCTCTAATTTTAATGTTTGTGTACGTTTGTGAAAATTTTGTATGAATAATTTTTAGCCTTTATTTTTAGCTTTTATGATTTTATAAAGAATTTTATTTCTTATTTTAACAGCCCTGATGATGTAATTAATCCGATAATTACGAAACGTTGGAATAAAGTCAGCTTGTATATCTGCGTGTCCTCTGCCCTTCATTGATGATTATATATATATATATATATATATATATATATATATATATATATATATATATATATATATATATATATATATATATATATATATATATATATATATATATATATATATATATATATATATATATATATATATATATATATATATATATATATATATATATATATATATCTTGTACAGTGAGGTGATTAAAACAGTTCTGACTTGTTAATTAAAAGGAGAATAAGTAAAGCGAGAGACAGACAGACAGACAGAGGGAGAGAGAGAGAATTAGCCAGGACGCAAATGTTTTCATAAGAAACAGCGGAAATTAAATCTTGAGGCATGTAATAAAATGAAGTGATTGCACAGAACATAATGACAAAGTAAAGTCTCTATGATGGTTTCAAAAACTCTCTGAACATTACGATCGAGGTCGGGATATACCATTACTTAATGATCAATGGAAAATCTGCAGCACCACACCTATATTCCAAAAGCTTATAAAATACTGACGCTCAGCCGTGGAAGATGTACCATACAGATGGTAATCGTGCCAGTGCAACAGTTCTTACCCTCTCTTTTCCATGAAATCCTGACTCAAAGCCGTCTGAAATCAGAACCAGACACAGCTTAAGACTTCAAAGAGCATAGGATGGAAGCTTTGTTTCCAGCGGAATCTTTTTTGAAAAGATATCTCTGTGCAACCAAATTTTTATTTCTGCGGTAGGAGGGTAACAAATATATTTTGCGTTCATGTATGAAAGATCTGAATCAATCATTCTTCTATTTTAACGTTAGAATAGATTTTTATTTTTATTTTCACGCGTGAACGTCACTATTATTTCTGAGGGACACTTTTCACATTTACTAAAAATATTGGCAAATCATTGTGGCAAGTTTGGTTCGTCGATATACATGTCTGAACCGCATCTCATTTTTACGATGAATTTCCCTATTGTAAACTAAAATGATTTATTGACCAATGCTATATGAGAAGCAGTTCATTGACAGCGGTACCAGAAGTTAGGAAATTTTAATTTACATCCCTTTTGGCTTATGAGAACTCAAATTTATCCATAAATGTTTACCGTGGGTGAATACAAGAATATGACAGACGGACGGACAATGACATGGAAAAAGAAAAGAATCAAGAATTAAATCAAAATATAATTTATTTGAAGTAAGACAGATAATAATAAAGAACGACAAAGGGACATGTTTGGTTTTATTGGAAATAGTTTACTTGTACTCCTTTTGTTCTTTGATGAGAGGATTGCAAAATGTTATGAAGCATGAATGACTAGCTGAGGCCTTATTCAGTTTTTTCCTACCTTAGTGGCCATTGTATGGGAGGTTTTCATTTCAAGATCCTAAGGAAATCTTGAATTCATAAATTCCATTATGAACAAAGTTTCCCTGTTGCATACATTCGTTAAACACGCTGCCTTCACTAATGATCAGCGAATCTAGGCTCTTCACGTGCAGTTGAAAAAAATTAAGCATTTCTGGAAACGAAAGGGCGCATTAAAGACTTCAGAAGATGTTGCACGGTTCTGTTCTAGAACGTTGCTTGACCATATGAATTGGTTTGAAGGCCACGGAGGACTAAACCCAGATACTTACCTTCGGCTTCCAAATAAATCCGTTAACTTTTATAGTCCTCTCTTTAAATAGTATAACAAATCAGACAAGTATATCAGCAATGGGGAAACGAGAATATGGAAGATTTCAAGAACTGGATCATTAGGTTTAGAAATGAATGTCTCGCAAGCATATGAAATTTACATTGGGGAATAATGAATCACTGCTGACTACAGGCAATTGCTGGTACAGTTTAATAAATGGCTAAATAATTGAAAATTAAATGCTTGCAATGAAAAATAAATTTCTGACATGATTGCAAATCATTTGGTCATTAAACAAGGTACGAAGAATTTAACATGCAAAAAAGTAGAAAATTTTAGCATGGATATTGAGTTAAAGAATCAGCATTTAATTAAAGAAAATTGCAAGGTTATCTGATGAAACAATGAATGCACCATAAATAATCGAGGAAGTTTTCCAATGTTAATTTTTAAATTTCCATTTCCTAACATTAGACTCATCCTATCTTTCGATTGCAAGGGAAAAAAAAGAGTACATTATCTGATCAATTTACGTCCTAAAATTTCAATTACCCAGCCGTGCTTTCATTAGAGACGATCAAAAGTTTGTAATTCAGCGTAAAGTGGAAAAAAGAATGTTATGGCATTTGGGACGACTTGTTTAGAAAAATCCACAACCACAGCAACCAAGAATCCCCGAAGAGCATGGGATTTCGTCCAAAACCAGACAAATAAAAAGCAAGATCTTTCACTGAACAGTTCAGAGTTGATTATTAAAAGCATACTGGATATAATATTACAAGAGAGTGCAGATAAAGCTGTGTTTTCAAGGTTCCGAGTCTAAACTGAATTATTCGTAAACCTGTAAATAATAAAATAAACATCATTTGTCCAACTATGATCGCTCTTCAGAGGTTTTAGTGACTTTCATGACGTCAAATTCAATATAGAAATAATTAATATGGTTATATTTAGGATTTAATCTGAACTTTAGGAAGCATCATGACTTTCTTGATAACATATCTTGTAACTTAATACTTTCTGCATGGAATATGTTGCCTTTTGATATACAGTACAGTAGGTATCTTTGCAGGTTTCCACACCAAGCAGAGCTGAGGGTATTGATTCCACATGTTGAGCATTAGCCCTAACATTGTTGGAATGATGTTTTCGGCCAAGTCGACAATAGCCTTCCTGAAACTTTATGCTTTGAAATGTTGATCGTTTCTTTTCTGAAAGAATAATTAGGATCTATAATAATTCCTCATTACTCCTAGCTTAATCTTTGTTTATAAGATTGTAATCGAATTCAGTGGATGTGCATATGAAACTGATTTTAGCTATGTGTTCTTCAAACTTTCAGCTTTCACATTTTCATTAGATAAAAAAATGTATTAGTCTCTTGTTTTTCCCCTCACTACGAAACTATGAAACAGCCCTCTTGACAATGTTGCTGAAAGTGATATTCATAATATGAAAGGACTGTAACATTTCCCCCTAAATAATTTTTAACTGTTATCTAATCCCCTCTAATTAATTTATACGTGTTTTACTATTCAACTACGGCAATGGATATTATTATTATTATTATTGTTATTATTATTATTATTATTATTATTATTATTATTATTATTATTATTATTATTATTATTATTATCATGGTTTTGATGAACCATGGTAAATAAGTACCTTTGAAATTGGGGATCAATTTTCCTTCAAGGTCACAGGTCATTCTAAATTGCAAAGTATGGCAATTGCTTTCCCCTAGATCTCAAAAAAACATAAAAATCTGGTCTTCGGAACTTAACACTAAGTTTGAGAGGTATTGTTTAAATTATATCTAAATTTAATCACTGCTGAGTTTTGGTGAGAACCTCGATTTCTCACTGTTGTTAAGCCCATATTCACATCTCCAGTGACTTTCACTTGGGAAAGTAAACCAAGTACTGTCTCAACATAGTGAAAGTAATGACTTTTGGGTGTCTTCGAAGTTTTCAATGTGACAGTACTTACAAATAATGGCTGGTAAGAAAAAATAATGATACTCACAAGATTCGAATACCCACATTCATTAATTCTGTACTTGAAATATCCACGACGACCTCACAACTTCTCTCTGCCCTAATATTGTTGGACTTGCTTTCTGGTGTATGCCTTCAGAATCTGAAAGGTAATGAATGAATCAATTCCTTTTGCCAGGGATTCATTCAAGAAGAAAGACCGAAGTAAACGCACAACTTTGCAGGATAGGTTTTAAAGAATTCAGTTTAAAGTAATTTTAGTTCATCTTAATACATACTAATATATTTGACATGTGAATTCTAAAGATGAATTGAAACTTTAATTCACCTTCTTATGAAGTTCCTTTTTGGTGAAAGGAAATGCAAAACAATAACCAGCGAAAAAACTCTTTGATGTAAGGAGGATACTGAAAACAATGCACTTGACGGAGTGAGAGGGGCGAATTTAGCTTCTGAAAATGGAGAATACAGAAAACCCAGAGGGTTAAAAGCATGTAATTTTAACTCTTCACATGTGTCTGAAGTTTGTTATTAATATAATTGTAACTTCTGCATTAATTGCTTTTTTTTTTGTATGTGATTCTTACTGTGAAACAAACAAACAAATAACGATCGCACATAAATTAATTGAGAAGCAAAAGTACATCAAAACATTATTCCCTGAAAGCAATTCCTCTTTCTTCATTGCAACAAAGGGTTTTTTTTTTTTTTTTTGCTATTATTTTTTAAGATATTGAAAGGTAAACAATAAAATTTAATTATCGTTTTCATTCTCGTTTACTTCGAATATCGTAAAGATAATAATTCAACTAATTCATGCTCTTTCAATTAATATAATAAAAATTGCCCACACGGGCAGGCCAGTTAGGTGACCACGTCCCAGTTCCTAGGTTCGAGGCCGCGAATCTAACCTCAGTTTGGGCGAACAAGCGAAGGGTCAGCTAGAATCTATTAGGAATAGCATAACGGTATGGAGGAGGCCAGCATTTTAATGACACACACACATATACAGTATATATGTATGTATATATGTATGTATATATATATATATATATATATATATATATATATATATATATTATATATATATATATATATATATATATATATATATATATATATATATATATATATATATATATATATATATATATATATATATATATATATATATATATATATATATATATATATATATATATATATATATATATATATATTTATATATATATATATATATATATATATATATATATATATATATATATATATATATATATATATATATATATATATATATATATATATATATATATATATGAAATTTTATCACACCGTGATTTATATACAATCATGAAGCTACAAATGTCGCTTAATATCAAATTCACGCTACCTAAAGGAGTATCTCCGATGGAGAATTATCACGAAGGGGAATTTATATAAGTGATAAATGAATTAGTACCACCGGGACGCGAACCCTTGACATGGACCCATTCAGCGACTCCAGCAGATGTTACCACTGCGCCATCTTTGGGGAATTTATATAAATGATAAATGAATTAGTACCACCGGGACGCAAATCCTTGACATGGACCCATTCAGCGACTCCAGTAGACGTTACCACCGCGCCATCTCGGGACGCGAACCCTTGACATGGACCCATTCAGTGACTCCAGTAGACGTTACCCGCGGTGGTAAAGTCTCTGGAGTCGCTGAATGGGTCCATGTCAAGGGTTCGCGTCCCGGTGGTACTAATTCATTTATCACTTATATAAATTCCCCTTCGGTGATAATTCTCCATCGGAGATACTCCCGAGGTAGCGTGAATTTGATATTAAGCGACATTTGTAGCTTCATGATTATATATATATATATATATATATATATATATATATATATATATATATATATATATATATATATATGTATGTATACGTTAAAGGCCTGGGTTCAGGAGGGCCATCGTTATTTGGTGTATCTGTTTTAAGAACAGAATCAAACATCTCACTTTTCTTGAGATGTCTCTGGTAGCTGTGGCGCTTCCTCAGCAGATCCCATCTCTTTTGTCGAAAATTCTCTCCTAAACCTATCTTTACACAAAGGCCTACTGAAATGAGACATTGATATACAAAACTAGACTTTATTTGCAAATTTTACGAGTGATTCAGCAAAAGCTATGATCATGAAATGGTGTGATTCACACTCCCTATCAAAGGAAAACATTACTAGAGGAAATGCTGTTTCACAAACAAGCATAGTCATTATTCTATAGTCATTATTCTATGCTGAGCAATATTAGTGAATAACCCCCTGGTCATCAAGCGAAGTAATGAGGTCATAAAGACCACAATAAAAGCCATATCGTATGTAAGAGTAAAAACACCACTTCCAAATATTCGTCCTCCCAGGACAATGTTCGAATTCCTGTAGAAAGAAATATATCATTATATTAAAACCTGCAGTTGTGAATGTATATACATGTTGAAACAGAAAAATGTGCAAATGGGCAAGTTCATTTTGTAGACATCGTTCAGTTTCACTGCATTTCAACCGGGGGTTTTCCCTCTAAAGTCTGGAAAAGATATCAAAGTCACTGTATGCTCTTACTTATGTTCTATGGCCGTAAATAACGTATCTTCATACTGGCGTTTCTTTAAACACCACACCAGGTTAAAACACATATCCGCCATTAGAGATCAAGGCAGTCTCCCAGTGAGAGTCACTGTTCCTCTCATAAGTTTCTCATGGAAGATCGCACACACACACCCACACACACATACCCGACCGGAAACTGGGCATTTCCGGTGCATCAGTTAATGTCCTATCATTCTGTTTCCATGAGTTTGGACCATGATCGAATAGTTCTCCGCATCCGACCCACCTGCTGTGAGAGCCACTGACAGGTCATCACTTATCTCACTGTCGTCCAATGAGACCCCAGACTTAATATATATATATATATATATATATATATATATATATATATATATATATATATATATATATATATATATATATATATATATATATATATATATATATATATATATATATATTATATATATATATATATATATATATATATATATATATATATATATATATATATATATATATATATATATATATATATATATATATATATATATATATATATATATATATATATATATATATATATATATATATATATATATATATATATATATATATATATATATATATATATATATATATATATATATATATATATATATATATATATATATATATAAGTCAAATGAAATAAGGACTTAAGAAACTAGTTCATTTAATTTAGTATAATTCACTGCAGGCAAATTTGCCTCTATAAAACCTCCCTCTCACCACTGCCTTGGGGGGAAAACACTTTAATCTCTTTCTTGCCCAATTACTGCCGGAAATCCTAAAATTCCAGGTGCAGACCCGATCAGAGCTAATCGTCACCCGAGGCAAGTCAGCTGGTGAATTGAACATGTGAGCTCCTCCATACTGGAACTCAAGCCATGCGTACCCGCCATGCCATGTGGGCAGAATGGTCCCAACGCCACCTAGGAGGAGGAAAACTGTAATTCCCGAAAGTTATAAAGGGTCTTGGAGAGAGTCACTCGATTTTAGAATTGCTCGGATACTACCATGGGACGGATGTCCTGTTCCTTGCTCCATTAAACTGCCTATTTCTAACACATAGCTGACAGTAACCAAAGTAAATTTTGCTGTGAAATTATTCACTTGCCCTCCCTCTCGCTTGGCCCCATAAGAAGATTTTCACTCCTAAATAAGGTAAAGTGCTGGATTTAAGGTTTTTTTCGCCAGTCACGTCCCTATTCATCTCCAACCATTTTCTGCTTTTCTTTTCACATTGCGATATACCTGCAGTGACCTGTATTGCTTTTTATATTTGTGCTGTTTAATTTGCCAAGCATTGACAAAAAGTGTAATGTAATTGCAAATATTCAAGTTATTGGACTTGAGTTCAGTCTAGGCATCTTCTATGCAATTCCTCAATTCTTCATTACAGTGCTATTTTCAGTTGAGTAACCAGAAGTGTTTCGATTACAGATTAGGGGTTAGTCAGGTGTGGATCTGTGCATCATCTTGTGTGTATAGTGGCCCCCACCACGTCGTTTGCAACGCCCTTTGAAGTGGGTATCCCATTGTGTTTCCTTAAGCAAATCCCCAGTCATTTGCTCTTCATCTTATAACACCAGAATTACGCTAACATTCTTCCGATATGTGTTTTCTTTTGTAAATATAATTAGTTAAGTTAAACCCCAGAGTTTACCTAATCACTTTCCACTTGAAGCAGGCCTTCGGCCATATTTTGATGTTTACAATGTTAGCTAACCTCAAGGCCAGAGTCCAAATTTTTGTGGTAGCCTACTTAAGGTAACTTGGGTAATATCATTGGTATGCCCCGTTGATCTAGCAAGACCCCAGTTTAAAACTATAACACTGGCGACCGATTGCACAGTATTTCTTGCTAGATTGCGTCATTGCAAGCCCTCATTGCACTCACAATTATCAGCTGAATAGCCTGGCTAAGAGCTTGTTGCAAGATTTGAAATAAACCTCCTTCTTATTAGCACAAATTCCCCTATAAGCGCACAAGTGATCCATTTCGACAGTTAGTATCGTGTATTATTTTTACTTTTTGTTAGGTATGAACAAAATCGTGATTGAAACAGTCAGGAACTTTTATACCAAGTGCATGCATCCCAGTTATAGAATAGAGATAGTTATTAACCTTTACACAAGCTTTTGATGGCTAACACATGATAGTTTGCATGACTTTCTTGATAAGCTAACTAGGAAAAGTGAATTACGAAGTGTTGTAACAGGAAATAGTATGCGTATTTCCTTCTCTTTGTGATTCGGACAATTTTTCGTTAGAAAGTCCTAGTTAAGCACACATTAGAGCCTACGTGGGCTGACCCAGTCCAGCAATTTTTCGTATCGCTGGAGTTAGGATTTTACTCTCTCTCCCTGCCTTGTAGAGGTTAGGAATTCATTAGGCAAAGATATTATTCCTCCTTATCGAATAAGTCTCACATATTTGTAAAAGTTTGTTCAGGCCATGCAAGCCAAACATTTTGGTTAGTACTTGCATTTGTTTAAATTCCTCAATAAAAGGAAAGTAAATTCCATTCCATTCAATTTTTCCCAGCAAACAAGCCGTGAAAAAAGGAGACGCCCGTTCATTCATTTTCCCAGAAGAGAGGAAATTTTCTGAAATTTTCAGTCGTCTCAATAATTTGCGTAAAGCTCTGTTCACGACCAGGTGTTTTGTCGAGACAATACTATATTTGCTCGCTGTTCCTCTTTGCGCACACGTGCTAAATGTCCCTGACCCACGAGACGCGCTTATGTAAACACGTCACTCATGTACTCAAATCAGGTCTCTCTAGAATAAAGTAAATTTTTTTTTTTCTTTCCCCACAAGTATGTGAAATATCCTTGACAGTATAATTTTGCCCGTGCATGGTAGATTTACCATTTTTTTTTTTTTTTTTACTTATCATGTTCTACCGAATTTAATATCACGCATTTCGAAATAAGCACTCCTTTCCTCTTCGCATTTTATGCATATGTCCGTGCTGCAACGCCAGCATAATAATTCCTCCACGCTTTTAATTGTGTATAAAAGCTACTGCTTTCTATCTGACGAAAGCAATACAATTATATAATAATTATCGCACCGGCAGCATAATCATCCATTCAGGCATTGTGACTATTTATATGAACAAGTAACATTCAGAAGTATATTAAGAGGTATTTAATTCTACGTAAACCTGTTATTTTAACTGCATCCGCCAGCTCCGACAGTTCTCTACAAATCATTATTTAAGGCTTGTGTTAAACCTTGTGCTAAAATCCAAACCTTTTCGGGTTTTATATCCATGTATTTCGCACAATCCAAGTCAATGTGGGACTGCTTATTCCAGTTCATTAGAACAACCTCGAGTCTTCTTAGACATAGTGAATTAGTTCATTAGAACAACCTTGGTTCTTACGAGACCTCTGAATCGTTCATTTGGCACAAACCCTAAGTTCTCAGGAACACAATTAACAGCATTCAAAACACATAAACCATCGTTCTCCGAAACGAATATAAAAACTAAAATTACGTTCATTTGAACAACCAAGCCCCACATTCTCTGAGTGAGAACCCACATTCTAGGGAACACCTTTGCCGTCACGTTATAGCCGTTCTCGTCCGCCCGTGAAATAAACTAAAAATTACGTCTTTTGAGACATATCAACAATTGGGATGGGGCAAACGCTACCTGAACTAAACCCAAATTTATGCTATAGCTGGCCTTGTCCATGCGCGAATAAAACCAAAATTCCTACTCCCTCCAGAACAAACCAAACCAGTTCCCCGTGAACAAACCCTACATCCTCCGGGACAAACCAAAAGCCCATTCCATTTGAACACCCGTAAAGGGCCACAAGATGTTCATTTGAACTGAAGCCCTCACCTAACATCTCCCCCCTGGAACGAGCCTTGCACTGCTCATTGACACAAGCTTGCACTATAGCCGGTTTCGTCCGTGTGCAAACCACAAACCTGTTCTCTTGAACAAAAGCCAAAAACCTACCCCACTCCATTCCCAAGGAACGAGCCCGCACCACGAGTGCCACTGCCTATTCTTCACCACACATGCATTTCAGGTATCCCCTTTTGGTCCCTGGAGTGTCACCCATTCCAAGGAACCTCCCAGTTCCACCTTCCATAGGGGACACTCACAGTATTCGTAGGCACTCGCCAGAATCACTGCCCTTAACATCCGGCCCAATGCCACCCATTTCCGCCTGGCAGAACCGCTAAATAGTGCTCAAGAATAACTTCGCTCTGAGTGCCGGTGCCACCTTGCCACAAAGGAGCACTCCCATTTCCACAACTACACCCTGCCAAAGCAGAGTGACATTTCCATTCTATGCCATTCTGGGCACGGCTACTTATCCATTAATCAACAGTGACTATATTGCACAACCTAAAGGCAATGCCTTCACATTGAGTGCCACGTTGGTATTTCTGACCCAGCCTCCCAAACTCATCCAGAGTAGCCGAGGTATTCCACCTTTGGCACCTTAGAAAAAAAAATGGCCACCTATGAAGAGGCTGCCGCTTTCTATGAGGAGATAGAGCTGTGACCAGGCACACCCCTAGGTCAGCTGCATACTGCAGTAAAATATAAGATAGACGGATGGCTTGAAAGATGCCCTTGGCACCCCTCCAAAGGGGGAGCCCTCGTCAGGTCTCTACTCTTGAAGGCCCCCACAGCAATGTCTCCCTCATACGGAAAGACCAGATACCCAGCCAGGTATTCATCAACCCCAAGAAAATGATGACCTTCGAAAGTGTAGGTGGGCATAGGACTCGACTCGCAACTGTCCGATTGAAGGTTATCACACACCAACCAATTAAGATCAGTACTTTTGGCGATTCTGAAATCCTTCCTGGAGATTATGATCTCCTAGGACAGAGCGTCCTGACTCGGGTCCTTCTTAAGTTTGAAGGGGGCCTGATCCTTCTAATTCCTCATCAGGCATTTTTCTTCAGTCCAGCTCTGATGTCAAGCCTCAGCCAGAGCCTACACTTGCTCCAGAGACGCAGCCCAAGGGCTGGTCTCCCTTTAACCCTCTCCAGTCCAGACGGGTCGACCCAGTTGTTTACACTCAGGTCTTGGTCATTTACTCCTGGGTGAACAGTTGAAGAGTTAAGCCCCGTACACACTATGCATCATGATGCGTGCAGTGTTGAATGGATGTGTTGAAAAACCATTTTTTCAACACAAAGACACATCACCGTGTTGATGGGACGGAGCCATTTCAAAAGTCTGCACAGTGATGCGTCAGTAGTTGGAGTGGTAGGAGGTCCGCTCAGTTCCAGCGCCGATGGCTCAGTCACATTTTATTGCATTGCATTTTTATTCTGAGATCCATTTGCTCATTAGCTTTATCTGCATTTACTTTCTTTCAGAAGTTATTTTTTCTGATGAAGTCCATATTCTCTTTCTTCTGATTTTCCTTACGAGACTTCTCTTTCTTTCTCTCACCGTCCTCCTGAGGACTTGATTTATCCTTCTATATTACTACACAGTCTTCCAATCTGTCTTGCAATTTCTTTTTCCACTAAGTTTCTCATTTCCTCTTTTCACCACTCTTATTCCCTCTTCCTAAATCTAAAGTCACTCACTGCCGACGGTCAACATGGCAGAGGTGGGTGGATATCGTCTCCAAACGCAAAACACCTGAGTTCGACGGGTGAGTTGATGGGAGATGGTATTCACTTATACCCTCTCTTGTGGCCGACTGGTTAGTGTGTCACTGTAGTCCTGATTCCTCGTCCGTCGCTGGTTCGACCCCACGGGACGGTGGACTTATTATCAACTAAAAAAATTCCCCTTCGGTAACATATATGAAAATATATTACTTCCGAGGTAGAGTGAATTGGATATTAAAGGACGTTTGTAGCTTTCTGATTATATATATATATATATATATATATATATATATATATATATATATATATATATATATATATATATATATATATATATATATAATAATCCTCATGATAATAGTTTTCATAGCTCCACATTATAATATCGAAACAGGATTCGAATATCAGGCGATAATCGAACATCTTGATCTGGTTTCAGTAAATTCATTGACCACTGTTCGAATTAGCCGCGAATGATATCACTTACGACAGATATAAATGATTTATTTACTGCCACTTTGTCCTCCTACCTTCTCAATTTCACCAAAATTTAGGGATTTATTTATCACTGCAAGCCTTGAATCCATATGGCAAATCGCTGAAGGCGACCTTTTACCGTAGTAGATTACGAACCTACACACCTTTAATTAGTAATAATAAATTTAATTATAAAAATTACCTTGCATTCATTGGTGCGTTGAATCACCGTAACAAAAGTGTTCTATACTATTTTTTGTCTATGGCCATGTCATTGTGACGCCGTGTTCCATTAACTAATAATAATGATAATATCCTTGTTTCAGCTCCGGGCGATATACGATGAACGATAGGATGAACACATTACAGTAAACTAAAAAAAAAGTACGCTAGTAAAAAGTGATATTCATGAAGTCTTATGCCCAAGCACTGCTTAATAATAATAATAATAATAATAATAATAATAATAATAATAATAATAATAATAATAATAATTCCAGATAAAGGCCAAACACCGATACATAATTCAGGTAGTTTGCTAAAAAGGAAGAGTAAATGACAAATCTCCATAATAATAATAATAATAATAATAATAATAATAATAATAATAATAATAATTTATTATTATCAATTTTTTTAGATACATAATTGGGGTAGTTCGTTAAAAAGGAAGAGTGCCCGGCAACTCTCAATAATAATAATAATAATAATAATAATAATAATAATAATAATAATAATAATAATAATAATAATAATTTGTCGATTTTCTTATCATCACCTTAAACTTCTTCGGTGGCGAAAGGGCGATAAAGTAACCTCCCACAAACAGGCAGTTGCAGCGGTCGTTGGCTGTTATCCTCAAGAACAGCTTGTTTCAGTGTTGTAGAGTCCCCGGCTTGGTAAGACAGGTTTCGTTGCTACTAACTCGACGTTCTCGTTCATTTGTAAGTTTGGAATCTCTGCCGTGTTGTACTGGACGATCGTTGGTTTCACTTCTTTCACTTCGTTTGGTTTTCTGTACAGTCCTCCACAGGGATGATTCCCTCTCTGACGGGCCCTTGTGCTTTTTTAAGGTAAGGTGCTTCTTATATTTTATAATTGTGGCTTAGTGTTTTCTCGTCAGTATCGTAGTTCCTGCAGAAGAGAGTATTCTTTTTTTTTTTTTTTATTTGGTTTCTTGTTTATTTTCAGGCGGTGTTTTGTTGCATAGTCTTGGTGCGCATTGTACAAATGCTCTCTAGCCTGACTTAGAATTTATTCTAGGTTTAAATATCCTAAATGCTTCACTTGCATGTCTTCTGTTTACAGTATTCATTTGAGGTCTAAAGAAGCTTGAGCAGTTTCTCAGTTATGTCGTATTGTGAATACTTTGCAAGATTTTAGGCGTGAAAGCGTGCTGCAAGGTTTGTTGGGTTGAGTGGATACTGTTGCCAGTTTTGTTTTATATTTCTCAAATATTTAGATTGTGGTACTTGAGTTATGACATAATTTTCGTATGGACGTTTTCAGTTTGCGGGTTTTGTATCTTAAGATATTGGTAATTTCTATTTTTTTTTTTTTTTGTCAGTTCCTACAATAACTGTTTAAAATGTTTAGCATGTTAGGTATTGTAGATTGCCCTTCAACATGGTATTTGACTTAGTTTCGAGGCCTATTGATTAGTAAGCTGAACTAGATTGCTTTGAGTGGTAGTTCTATGTACTTAAAACTTTATCTTGTGCAGTGCTACGGATGTTTTTTTTTTAATTTTATGCTGCCATAGAGCAAATCTTACGATGCAATAGGGGGTGAAGTTTCTTTGGGATTAGAGAGGCTTAAATCGACTACCATACCCTTCCTAATATGGGGTACATAAAGTTGATTTAAATTTTAATTGTCGGTTATAAGTTGATTTAAACTTTAATTATTGTGGGGTATATTAAGTTGACTTAAACTTTAAATTATTGTGGGGTATATTAAGTTGATTTAAACTTTTATTGTAGGCATAAGTGGCAACAAACTACGCTTATCAGTATTTATAAAGCCTTGCTTGCTGCTCTTGTCTTAGTATTTTAAGTTATCAGATGGCCCAGCTGATTGTAGCTAATAGTCAGCCTTTGGTTCTTTCCACTTGCTAGAACATTTTGGGTTTTAATATATATTTTCTTATTTCAGGTCAGGGTGTGTCGTTAAATAAGCGTGCCACAACGAGTTATTGAATTGTCTTCGATGTACCGACACCTTATAACTGAACATTATTGATGGGTGAGTAAGTATTTTTAGTTTTTCTTAGTTGAGTGACTGGAGCAACCCCCTGAACACTTTTTAGCTTTGTTTTTTTTTACAGAATCTGTTTTTTTTTTCCCAAGAATCAAAACTCCTAAGTTTTCATTTTAAGTTTAACCTTTGTTTTAATGCATTTGGTTTATTTTTTCATATTCAGAACCTTAGTTTCGAGAATTTTGAAAGTTTAAGTCTGTTAATTTTATCTTTAAAATGCATGTTAAGATTGTCTTTAAAATGCAGAGGTTAAAATTTAACTTTACCAGCTTAGAAAGTTTCAAGAAATTTTAGGATTTGTTTCAGCTTCAGAATTTTTTGAAGTATTTAATTTAAATTTTTTATTATTTTAGTTACATATCAAAAGTAAGTTTGTGTGTGTAAGTTTGTGTGTGTGTGTGTGTGTGTGTAAGTTTGTGTGTGTGTGTGTGTGTAAGTTTGTGTGTGTAAGTTTGTGTGTGTGTGTGTGTGTGTGTGTAAGTTTGTGTGTGTGTAAGTTTGTGTGTGTGTAAGTTTGTGTGTGTGTGTGTGTGTGTAAGTTTGTGTGTGTGTGTGTGTGTGTGTGTAAGTTTGTGTGTGTGTGTGTGTGTAAGTTTGTGTGTGTGTGTGTGTGTGTGTGTGTGTAAGTTTGTGTGTGTAAGTTTGTGTGTGTGGAAGTTTGAGTAAATCTAGTATTTTTCTAGGTTAATGGATTTAATTTTTTTAAAATTTCATTTAAACTTTTGCCTTATGTTGTTTGATCTTGTAATTTCACCTAGAATTGTTTTTTAGAATTGTTTTTTAGAATTGTTTTTTAGAATTGTAAAGTTTAGTTAAGTCTCTATTTTGGAACTTTGAAGTTTTTGGACAGTAACAATTTTAATTTTTAAAGCTCTTGAGTAATTATTTTGGCTTTAAAAGCTTGTGTGGGAGGTAACATTTTAAAGTTTGTAAGGTAAATAGTTTTTTTTTTTTTAGGTTAGTGTATTTAAACTTAGGTTAGTGTATTTAAACTTAAGTTTATTTAAACTCTTGCCTTATGTAGTTTGATCTTGTAATTTCAGCTAGTTTTGTTTTTTAGAACTGTAAAGTTTTGTTAAGTCTTTATTTTGGAAATTTGGAAGTTTTTTGAACAGTAACAATTTTTAAAGCTCTTGAGTATTCATTTCAGCTTCAGAAGTTAAGTTTTGCATTTTTTAAGTTTTGCATTTTTTAAGTTTTGCATTTTTTAAGTTTTGCATTTTTTAAGTTTTGCATTTTTTAAGTTTTGCATTTTTTAAGTTTTGCATTTTTTAAGTTTTGCATTTTTTAAGTTTTGCATTTTTTAAGTTTTGCATTTTTTAAGTTTTGCATTTTTTAAGTTTTGCATTTTTTAAGTTTTGCATTTTTTAAGTTTTGCATTTTTTAAGTTTTGCATTTTTTAAGTTTTGCATTTTTTAAGTTTTGCATTTTAATTGCCCACTTCCCAAGTCCACCTTTGCCGGGGTGGCGATGCCACCTGCCAGGCAAAGGTGGACTTAATTATTGTGCATGGTGACTTGGTCACCATGCACAATAGGAAGTTCCAAAACAAGCATGGTGACTTGTCACCATGCACAATAGGAAATTAAAACCAACCAACTTAAAATTTAGGTTAGAACTGCAAGGTTGATAGTTTTCGTGTAGCTAGGACTTAATGGGAAGTTAGATATGGAACTTGAAATATAGGATAGGCTAGAATAGGGTAAAGAACGTGCTATTTTTATATAGATACAGGGGTTAGGATAAAGGTAATAAACGCTAAATTCTATCTCTTATGGATGCTGGGAATAGACTGGGGTACAAAAAACGCAATAGTCAGACCTAGGGAGACATTTGATAGTGAAAGTTATTAATAGCAGAGGGTATTACAGTACTTCACTCTTTGGTCATGAGATGTAAGTTTGAATGTATTAGTGCAGCTGAGAATAGGGTAGTTTACCTGTGACATACTTTCATAACTTTAGAATTTCATTCCCACTAGTAAATAGGAACTACACAGGTAATAGGTGGATCTTAACGATTTTCAAAGAGGCCTAGGTCTTGGGTATGTTAGTTTTTTTTACACTGATGTCATGGACATAGTCAGGTATTTTAATAGGCTGGTTAATAGTAGAAATTGTTATTCAAATTTAGCCAGTCTTTAACGTTCCGTCAGCGCGCTCAACACCCCCATTGACCCCTACCTTCATCCACCTTTCCTCCAGCGCCGAAGCTTGCTTCGGGAACCCCTTTCTCATTCGGAAATCCCAGACTTAATTTTTCGTCCCGTGGGGTTGTGTAGTTTCAATTTCCTTAAGAATGGATACTAAAGGACGAAAATTGCCAGATAGTGCTTGCATTGCATGGTACCTTTCATAGTTGTGTAGTGCTAAAGATATATGCGGTTGTTTCAGTGTAAGATTGGTGCCCTATTAAATATATCTTAAAGGATTGCACTCTCTACCCTGTTATCTTTTAGGTAGTTGATAATGTTAGCAATATATGGGATTGTTAATGTGAAAGTTGATGGCAGTTTGAAGTAACAATAATACATGGGATTGTGAGTTTACACATACGATATAGTATTAATTATAATATCCTTAGAATAGCTGCTGGGACTAACTGATCAGGCTATCTTCATTTTAAGAGGGGAGGTTATGACATGGAAACTTAATATATTCTAAAACCAAACCAACTACTTTTCTTATGCACAGGCTTTTGGTGTAACTGCAGCAGACCATAACATCGACACTAATACTAATGGAAAGCAACGCTTATTCGTTAAGACTGAATATCCTGTGAGGATTCGAAGCGCTCTGAATTCGGTTACCCTGACAACTAGAATCCCATGCACCTCTATGAAGCATTAGAAAATGAACTATGCCGAACCTCATCGCACAAGGAAAAACCATATAAAATATTGAAGTGATTAATAAAAAAAATCTGATACGGCATGTTAAATAAAATTCAGTAATAGCTGTAAGGTTTTATGGCCATCAGATCTTTTAAATATGAAAAAATGCTAAACAACAATCGAGCAACAGTGACACGTATCAATGTCTTTTATCATATAGCACTAATTGCTATGTTCAGGATTGGGGAAAAAAATTGATAAAGAATGATGTAATTTTTAAGTATCCTCTACTGGTGTTGATAATCGGAACCTTTTTGACTGCTGCTTCCATGCTTCGAGAGACTGTCAGTAACCTCCTATCTTTACAGAAGAGGGTCTATCACCATTGAAGGGTTTTAATTATTTTAATCAGTCAGGACGCGTATTCGCAGAAATGCTGTCACTTTGTTTGTAGCTTTGTATGTCGATCTTGTGAACAGATACTCTTAAGTTGCAATACTCGATAGGAAATACTAATTCATAAATCCTAACTTCCCAAGCAATTGTATTCTCATGTTTATTTAGAATATTTTCTTAACTGTAGATTTTACTCGGTGCCTTTATCGGTCAGTATGAACTCTCATTTGCTTTCTTAACAATATCAGTATACAGTATAGAGATTTCTCAATGCATAAAAGAACTTCCCTTTTCCAAACTCCTTCCCATAATGCACTTTACAGTGCCACATCTATTGGGTGTTGCATCAGTTATTTAACTGTTTGATTGATTCATTATCACGTGATTCGTGTTCACTCCTGTGGCTGGTTTTTGTGCTCAATATCACTTTTGCCATTGTTCTGTGAAGGAAAGCCCCAGCTAGTACAATTATATTTATGGCACTTTTGTATGAATAGAACCTGTTGCTTTGTGCACGTCTCATTAAATTTTGGGTGAAGCCTAATAGTATTTGAATATTGATATAAAATGTTATTCCCATTAACATGTAATCCTACTGAATATCAGCATTTAGGGGGCACTGATGCCATAACACACCATTATAAAGTGAGTGACAGTTGCTACCTTATGATTTAAGGGATTTACTTCAAATTTTTACCACTTATTCAACTAACACTGAAAATTCACCAGTTGAAAATTCACAAGTGGGGAAATAAAGAAATTCTTCCTCTGAGTTCTTAAATTTTGCAGTTAAAAAAAAAATAATTTTTCAAAAATATGCAAAAAAAAAAAAAAAAAAAAAAGGGGGTGCGCTCAAAAATTTTTCCCCACTTGTATTTATAGTTATGCTAAACACTGTAGAAGTTTAATTGAATTTCTTTAGTGTTCTTGGTGGTATAATCATTTTTTTTTTTAAAGTAGGTTTTGAGAACAGCAAGAAAACATTTTTAAAAATATGAAAAATTGCACCTAAATGGTTTCCCCATTTGTAATAGGTATATAGTTATACTACATGCTGTAAAAGTTTCACTGAATTTGGTTTTCTTGGAGAAATAATCATTTATTTTTGGGAAATTAAGGGAAAATAATTCTTTTGAAAACATCGAAAGAAAGTTAAGACTTATATGGAAAAAAAAAGTTGCACTCAAAAAAAGTTGCACTCAAGATGTTCCCCATTTTTAATTATATATTTATACCATACACTGTAAAAGTTATTGAATTTGGTTCACTCTTCTAGGAGATAAAATAATTTATTTTTGAAAAGTAATTTTTGAGAAAGCAGCAAATGAAAATTATTTTCTTTCATGATTCTTGAGACAATCGGGACATCTTGAGTAAGATATCCCTAAATCCTTAACCTGTTTTCTGTGATGCAGCTGCTAGAGAGAATGGGATACTTGTAAAAGTTTTTTTTTTTTATTTTTTTTATAATTTGTCGTTCAGTGCCATACAAGCGGTGAACAAAATTGTCAAACTAATCTAAACATATTTTTAGCGATAACTCTTCTGGATATGCTTATTTACACACAAACCAGTCTCACTCCCCTTCCACCTATCCAGAATTAGAAAGTCTCGCATGCATTGTACAAAAGTGTTTTACTCGATGCTGCTCACAGGGTGGAAAATGCGATGAACAAATATGTAAAAAAAAATTTTTAGTAATTCTTCAGGGCATATTTGTTTAGACATAGTAATACTTCAGGACATTTGTTTAGACATAGTAGTACTTCAGGATATATTTGTTTAGACATAAGTCCAAAATTGTTTATCACTAAAATTCGATAATTCTTCGAAATTCGGTGGTTGGCACCCCTCTTAAGGATTCACTAACTTTGCTGTCCATAATTTCATGCCTGTTTAGCACAATCAGATCCAATGAATCTTCCTCAAAAGGGTTGCCCATTTCTTTGGTTACTTTTCCTAGATTCTGGGCTATTCCGAGAAACCTTTCCTGCTCACTTCCGGTTCCATCATGATTTCTCTGAGTTTTGATCAGCATCACTTCGTCCCACTCATCAGGTGTCTTTCATCAGGACAAACTACTATCCACCTTCTGAGAGCATTTGTATCTCCAAATAGGTTAATGACTTCATTTCCTTTCACATGAGCATTTTTCTGCTCATGTGCTTGGTCTTTAGCCATTGAGGGAAAAAGTGATTTTAAGAAGAGTGAAATTTCCCATTGTGAGTTTAACGAATGTTATTTTGGAAAACTTTGTACCTCATTTTAAACTGAAAGCCACCTGTCAATGTACACGGTCAAGAGCAAAGAAGAAAGGAATGAGTTCCTGTAGCATATCTTTGTAAGTTTTACTTCAGGTATGATTCATGATTCATGAAAATGATAAACAAGAGTTCTTGCTTATGCTCAAGATTCCAAAAGTAACTTTGCAGACTCACTGTGTGTGTGTGTGTTCAGTCCACAAACGAAGCATCAACATTTGGCTGTTAGTCTTTATTCAAATAAAGTTGTACCATCTTGAAATAGTAGTACCCATCTGTAGTTAACTGCTTGTCTCATATATATATCTCCAGCTCAACAAAAGCATGGGTACATGCCTCTTGTCTGCACTACACATAATCATATCCAATTTTCTGGTAATTCAGTCAGGCTCTCCCTGTGTTTTAAATGCCTTTCAAACGAGATGGATGATAATTTTGGTCCTTGGAAACATCTAAAGCATGAAGCTTAGCCAAAAGTTTTTCATCCAGCAAGCTGATTGCACATCATTGCAGCTCTTCGTGTAAAAGCAATGTCATGGACAACTGTAAATCTTTGGCTGGTGCTGCTTTGCCAAAAATACAATAGATTCCTTTTTCATCAGTCTTAAATTCCCCTGCATCTTTTTCACCTGCCTTTTAGGTAGTGTTAATTTTTCATATGATGAATAATCTAATTTTGTCTTGCACAATGATTCCACCCCAGTTATGTGGCTTTGAACTCTAGTATACATGACTCATATTTAGCTTTGTTCTTTTCAAAGGTCTGCAGGATTCCGTGACTTTGTTAAGCCTTTAAGAATCAAACTGTATAGCATTGCATTTAAGCTGTAAAATTCAGTAATGTTTGTAGGAATGGTAACATAGCTATGCAAAGATCTGCGGGGTGACATGTATGGTCCTGAGAAACATCTACAGTACTAAGCTTGGTCAAATTTTATAATTCAGTAAGTTGATGGCACACCATTGCAGCTTTTCATGTAAAGACAATGTCATGGCCAACCATTTATCTTTGATTGGTACTGGTTTGTCACAAATAAAAGATTCCTTTTTTCTCAGTCATAGATTACTCTGTAGGGACGGGATTGAGTGACATACTGGCTGGGTGTTGACTGGTTTATTGGTGGTTCCTTACTGAATGAATCTACATGTTGTTTCAGACTTAGCTGGACTTGTGCCAGCACGGGCTCTAGCTTCTAGAGCAGCCCGTAAATGAATCTACAGAATCTTCAAAGTTCTTATTGGCTGGCGCAAGCCGCAAAATAGCATCTACACACACCCAGGGCAAAAGAGAGGTAATGTTTGGACTTTTGGCTAGCGCGAGCCGCAAAGTAGCATCTACACACAGACAGGGCAAAACAGAGGTAATGTTTCCGACATCTGGGTTTGTCGGCAGACAAACAGATGGTGATTGTGAGAGACATAATAAACGTACAGTGATAAAACATATACCAATGGAAAGACCAGGAAATTCCACATGTGGCCAGTTGCATGAGATTCGAGACAGATTAATAAATACAATGCAGCAGCATAATATATGTGAAATGGCGAGACGTTTGGCGTCTTCACATACAGAAACATAGTTTGATACAGAAGATTCGGTGGAACATTGAGTACAATATTAGAATGCTTGCAGGGCAATGCAAGTAGTGGTGATTGTACATAAATCGAGACGACAATGTATGGTAGAAGTTGCGTTCCTTGAGAGAGAAAACGGGATGCTCTTGTTTTTGTCTTGTCCCCTCCGATGGATGACGAACACACACGTGTGCTCGAAAGAGACCGCGATCGGTGGGATGCGTCTCTTAGACCTCTCTTCTTCATCTTTACCTACCTTTTGGATACAATTTGTGAATTTTGCACATGGTGGACCATCTTTTGCCTTGCACAATGACTTCATTTTCCTTTCCAGTTATGTGGCTCTGAACTTGAGCATACATGATTTATGTTTAGCATTGTTCTTTTTAAATAGATGCTGGATTCCACTGCTTTCGTCAAACCTTTTTGGATCAAATTGTATAGAGATTGCATTTAAGTTGTGAAATTCAGGAATGTTTGTGGCATTCCACTAGTATTTCATGCCAGTCCTCTTGGCACAAGCAACGAAGCTTCCAATTAGTCTTACTCTTTCCCTGTAAGAACGATTTTGATTTCCAAGATTAAGCTGCCACTGCTTTTGTTCTATATGCTGAGGGTTTGTCCTTTTGCCTCCTGTAAAACATATATGCACTTTCAGATATGGGATACAATTTGACTCAGATATGTTATAATCCTACCCCTAGCCTAATAATTCATCCAGTGCTATTTAATTCCCGTATGATCTATACACCTTGCAGAAGACTTCTTTGGCTTGGCCCTCCAGCACTGGCACATCCTGTCAATGCAGGTGTGGCTGTTTAACTTTGAACCCTTGCTAGCTAAACAGCATGTGGTAAACTAGAGATATCTCTATCATTACGAAGCACTGAACCCCACCCTGAGTCTCACAGCTATGGTATAAACCAGTGTGCCCTGGTAGTGCGATGACACTACACTATTAGCGTTAGTTACATTGAGCTAATTACTCATTATTTAATGAAAAGGAAAATGAGTTAAGAAGTGCTTAATTCTTTTCTAACCTCCAAAAATAAAGAAGCATGATGTGCTGCCCAAGGTATGGACACGGCATTTTCACTCTTGTTCAACAGACTTAACCTTCTGAAGCCATTCATAATGAAGAGAAATGTGTCTAGATAGAGCAACTTCCTGGTGTCGTACATTCCACCAGATGAAGGGAAGGGGTGTTCATGTTTAAAATGAACAGATGGTACATTTGTATGATATTCAGGAAGAGAAAGTAATTTTTTTTTTACTTTGTTCCTCTTTGGATGATTTGGGCCAAGTTGCTGACCTCACCCATGTTATCTATGCCTTCAACAGTGAAAGTTGTAAGAGCCCTTTTCTTAGTGTAGTTGGAAAAACTACTACTCCTTCCACAACCCTTGCTACAACTGTTTCTCATAACCCTTTTGTCAGTTCAAGAACCCTATCATAGCTAGTACCCATTCCAAAGACCATGAGACCAAGGTATATAGTAAATGGAGGTTCCTTGGACTTGAACTGTCTGGTAACTATTAAAATGCTGGAATCATCCGACCGTTGAAGTTCAAAAGTTGTGCTAAAGCTAGATCAGTTGATGATGATCATTATTTAAGTTGTGGTTTTATATTGCCATTGTTTTGCAGCATATATAAACTTCAGCAAACATGGTAGCACGGATTCTCTTCTAGTGTCTGCTGTAAAGGCCCCATCAAATTCTGTCTCATGCTCAAGCATCTGCCTCCTCAATATCTTAGCTGCTTTGGCCATGAATAGTGCATCATTGTAATCACATTCCGTGGCTAGGGTTTCTCCCACATTCTGCTTGTAAATAAGCCAGTTCTCTCTTCCCTTTCTGCAGGCCTCCAGTTCTTGGATACGGGAAAGCTTCTGTTTGTTCAACTGTGTTCAGTGTACAAAGGAAGCATCAGCAATTAGCTGTTCCAGCACCTATCTGTAGTCGGCAGCTTGTCTCGTATATACATCTTAAGCTTAACAAAATCATTTGCATATGTTTCTTGTCTGCACTGCACATAACCATATCCAATTTTCTGAGAATTCAGTCATTTTATCTTTCCCTGTTGTACATGCCTGCCAAACCAGATGGGTAATAAATATAGACCTGGTCAAGGGATGCAACATCTTCAGCACTAAGCTTAGCCAAAGGTTTCTCATCCAGAAAGCTGATGGAACATCATTACAGCTTTTCATGTAAAAGCAATGGCATGGCCAGTTGTAAATCATTCATTGGTGCTGGTTTATGACAAATAAAGCAGATTCCTTCTTTCTCAGCCTTAGATTCCTCTGCATCTTCTTCACCTGCTCTTTGGTACAATTTGTGAATTTTGCATATGGTAACTCATCTTTTTTTTGTAAAATGAATTCTTATCCCTTTCAAGTTATGTGGCTTTGAACTTGAGCATACATGATTCATATTTAGCCTTGTTATTCTCAAAGTTCCGTGTGATTCTGTGACTTTCATCAAGCCTTGGGTCAAATTGTATGGCATTGCATTTAAGTTGTAAAATTCAATAACGTTTGTAGCAATGGTAAAATAGCCAGCACTCGAAAAATCCATTAGTCTTACATGTCAGTCCTCTTGGCACAAGTAACAAAGCTTCCAATTAGTCTTACTCTCTCCCTGTAGGAAAGATTTTGATTTCCAAGACTGAGCTGCCATTGCTTTTATTCTATGGGGTATGGGATACAACTAGGCTCAGATAAGTTATAAATTATGCATAGCCTAATCTTTCAGCTAATGCCACTTAATTCCTTTACGACCTGTACACCATGCGGAAGCCTATATTCCCATCTTCTCTGGCTTGTCCCTATAGCACTGGTACATCCTGTCAATGTAGGTGTGGCTGTTTAACTTTGAACTGGGGCTCGCCAAACAGCATTTGGGAAACTACAGTAATGACATATCTACCATTAGGCAGCATAGACCCCCGTGCTGAATCTCCCAGCTATAGTTTAACCAGTGCTCCCTGGTAGTACACTGACACTTAACTGTTATCACTTGTTATATTGATCTAATTATCCATTTTTTTTAAATGGAGATGAAAATGAGTTAAGACAGGCTTAACTTTTAATTTCAAACCTACAGAAATAAAAATGCATGTTGAGGTTCCTTAGATATGGACACAGCATTTTCACTTTTGTCCAACAGACTGAATTTCTCAAGCCATTCCTAACCAAGAAAAATGTGTTTAGATAGATCAGCTTTTTGGTGTCATACACTTCCAGTGGATGAAGGGAGAGGATGTTCATATTTAAAGTGACCAGGTGGTATATTTCTGTAATGTTCAGGAAGAGAAGGTCCTTTCTTTTTTACTTTGTTTCACTTTGGATAATTTAGGCCAAGTTTCTGACCTCACCCATGCTATCATTTCTTGGATGCTGAAACAAAGACATGCCTGTCCCATGGCAGCATTTTTGTGCTTTTGTGGGACTTGGATTATGATCCAAATCGTCAAAAGCACAAGTTGTAAAGGGCTCTTTTCTTAGTGTAGTGGGACAAACTACTTCTTTCTTCACAGTTCTTGCTAAAGCTGCTTCTCCCACCCCTTTGGTCATTTCAAGAACCCTATCGTAGCTGATGCTGATTCCCTATTGCTGAAGTGTATCAATTAACTGACGCTGTCTGGTTTTTGCAAAGACAAGCAATGAAGGTTCTCTTGACTTTGAATATCTGGTAACCATTCAAGGTGCTGGAATCATCTGACGATTGAAGTACAAAAGCTTGCAGTTTCTTTTAGACCTTTTACTACGACTTCCTCCAGAAGTTGTTGTTCTTACCAAATTTTCCATTCAGTATCACCAACAACGATTCTTATATCTTTTTGTGGCATCATATATGCTGTATTATTCTGAAATTCTATATAAAATTCATCCTAAATCTAAGGAGACTTCATATCACACTGATACTCATATTGGTCTATTTTAATCTAAATCTCGCCATTATTAATCCCCTGCTTTTTTCCCTCCAGTCACTCAGTCTTGTACATTTGTTAAATTAATATGGAAAATAAATTGTAAAGAAATTAAGAGTATCGCCAGCGAAAGTATTGGGAACAAGGACAATCTACATTATTTATTACTATATATCACAAAGAACATGCGTAGTTTACATATGTGATTCAAACCATATTATCAGTTCTTTATCAGACCAGTTTTTTTTTTAGCTTATTCTGTAAAGGTTAATCCTGCAATGTATTTCATAGTTATTTAGTTGCATATCAATACAAGATGTTATCTCCTGTTTCTTACGTTATTTTGCCTTTTAGCAGGAGACTGGAAAGCAATATGAATTTGTAAAGAGAATGAAGGAAAGATTATAGAGAAATCTGGTAAATTTATTCTTCTGACTTCACGTACATACATGTTACAATGAAAGTAAATAAACTTTATATATTGTTTCAGTTCACAGACAGTTTACATAACTTTGAAAGGGATGTCACCTACCCATCCTTACTGACTTTATAATTTAGCTGTAATGCCAAATGTAAGCAATAATGAAATAATTTATATCCCCAAGAAAGGAATAAAGATAATCCACCTACCTAGCGATTTTAGAAATACAGCAATCATATTCTTAATTCTATGATTTCCACTATGAGGGGAAAATGCTAAATGATTGCTGGACACGGAAAATATGATTCAGTTTAGTAATAAACATTTGCGAGTATTTTCTCTATTTTCGTATTCTATTTACACGATCAAGGTCTTAGAGGAAACAGGATCTTGAACGGGGTAAGTAGATCAAATTCACGAGAAAAGCATTTAAGAATTGTGGTATGTAACGAACAACTAAATAGCGGATATACGGCTCTGGTGGCAACTATTACCGGATTTTTTCCTAAAATTTCTGTTGCACATTCACATTTATATAATTGTGTTTGTGTGCATGTGTGTGTGTGCGCTCCTCTCTCTTCCTTTCCTGAAAACTTACTTTTTAAAAAAGATAAAACTCTACAATTAGACCATGAAAAACTCCGAGATAGCTTGATCACCAGCACAAATGTTCACTTAAAACTCGGTCATAAAATGAAACTCACCCACTCAGCTTTCTAGGTAGTAACGCTTCGAATGGAATCAGTCTTTAAAGCACTGCATTTTTATGTTTGCTAAGTACAATTTTGGGAAATAACTAAGCTCTTTTAAAAGTATTTTGCACAATCGTTCTCTTAAACCAGAACAGGAAAGTTGTTACTAGACTCATAGAGATTAAAGAAAACTAACTTTTTTTCCTAATTAGCAACAAAGAGAATTTTAAAATCATTCAGCTGTTAATCTTTTC
>NC_089783.1:11336781-11359281 GCF_040412425.1 Macrobrachium rosenbergii | reverse complement strand
TATATATGTATATATATATGTATATATATATATATATATATATATATATATATATATATATATATATATATATATATATATATATATATATGTATGTATATATATACATATATATATATATATATATATATATATATATATATATATATATATATATATATATATATATATATATATATATATATATAAAGTATAAGGAAGCCCATAGAAACGCCAAAATGTGAAAAATAAAGCCTATATTTCAGAGACCGAACTGCCTCTCCTCTGGCAAATAGTGAATGAGAAAAGGTTATAGAAAAGCAGTATTTATAACAGAAGATCAGTAGGTCAGGTGTTAAGTCAGTCTAGCTGACAATTTCTATTTAATCTTCTTAATCGCTGGTTGGAGGGAGATTTTATCTATAACATATTATAGATAAAATCTTCCACGAACCAGCGACTAAGAAGATTAAAGAGAAATTGTCCACTGTAGTGACTTAATGGTTAACTTATGGATCTTGTAGTATTAATCCCGTTTTTCTGTAACTTCTTCTCATTCAATATCTGCCTGAGGAGAGAAACAGTTTTGCTCTCTGAAATAAAGCCTTTATTTTCCACATTTTGGCGCTTCTATGAGCTCCCTGATATTTGATGAAATTCTCTTTTAACAGTAAATATTTCACAGTCATATATATATATATATATATATATATATATATATATATATATATATATATATATATATATATATATATATATATACTGGGTGTTTTGAAATTAGAGCTCCCCCCCCCGCTCTCCACAGAACAAATGGAAAGCTATGAAGTTTTCTGCTATAGCCTATCTCCAAGTACATTATTTTTACTTTCTATTAAGCTAGTTTTCATTTTACATTTCTTGTATTTTCAGACTGAGTGACAGAGTTAGATACAGCCATGGCTAATGACTCGGAGGAAATCAGATGGATTGACCGAATCCAGGCTATAACCTTCAGAGAGGCCAGGGATGCTGGTGCATCCTTCATTTCACGTTCCTGGGTAGCTAAATACGTTAAAAGAGATGAATCCTTTGTTAAAATAAACTGGAACAAAAATCCATATGACTGTCATCGCAAAAAGAGTGAGAATCTTGGAAGGCCTGAAGTCCTTTCTAAGGGGTCAAAAGACTTCATAGCTGAGGCATTGGGTAGACCAAGAAATTCTTTATGTAAATTGGCACTTGAACTAGAAACAAAAAGGGGAAAGCAGAGAAATTATAGTGCTGTATATCGTGAGTTGAAAAAATCTGGTATCAAGCCATTTCATGTTATCAGCAAGCCCAGCATCACTCAGCAACAGAGAGAAGACCGTGCATGGTTTTGTGGTTCATTTCTTAAAGATTGGGATGAAGCTGACTTTCTCCATGTTGCTGCATCAGATGAATTCTTTATTTACACAGTCAGGAAGCCAAATCATAAAAATGACATCATTTGGGCTGCAAAGTTGAATGATATCAGTGATGACGTGCGCTATCGCCAAGTTGTGAAATTTCCTGAATGTTTGGGAATTTTTCTCTGTTTCACAGCCAAACGGTTAATGTGGATCATCAAAGAAAAAGGACAGTCATGGAATGGCGAATACTTCAGAGAAACTGTGCTTACTGGTGGAGTATTTCCTTTCCTCAAAGATCCTGAAAATGTATTATCTGTTGAAGAAGTCACATTTTTGCAGGATAAGGCACCATGTTTCAAAGCTCTTCAGACACAGGAGCTGCTTTGATACAGTGGTATCGATTTCTTCTCGTCAAGTGAATTTCCAGGTAGATTCCGTGACCTTAGTGTGTGTGAAAACATTGGCAGTATCTTAAAGTATCGTGTTGAAGCGTGCACAGTGAACTATGATGGTATACCAAACCTCGACGACCTGCGAAGAGAGGTGACTAAAGTGCTCAGGGAAATAGAGTTTGAGTCTCAGCTTTTTTTGCGATTTGCTGAATCATACCCCTCAAGAATGCAGGCTGTGGTATAGGCAGATGGAGGCCACACAAAATATTAACTACTCAGAGAGAAACTTAAATAAATACCTGTTCTGAATTATTTTTATTTTGTCCATATCAATTTTAATTTATGCTGTAGAGGGGGCTCTAATATTGAAACACCCTTTATATATATATATATATATATATATATATATATATATATATATATATATATATATATATATATATATAAATATATATATATATATATATATATATATATATATATATATATATATATATATATATATATATATATATATATATATATATATATATATATATATATATATTATACACATGTACATATGAATATTATTGCTACCTGATGATGAGGACAGTTAGTCCTTGAGATGTTGTAACATTTGTGAATAAAATCTCCATTAAACACCACAATATTTAAGTGAGGCCCTATTATTTTTGTATGAATGCAAAGGGCAATTGTGCAAGTGATCAAGCTTAATATATGTATACATTCTTACGTTCTGGGGTCTGTTGGAAGAATGTAAGGGGGTTTTTATCATGGACTGCCTTTGAGGGCCAACAGAAAGCACCCAGAATATAATAAAATGGATGGTAACTAGGTGTGACATACCTTAATCATCAGCAATTAAATCAGGGAGTGGAAGGTCGCCATGGGAAATGAGTCACTAGTTACGTTAAGATGAATTTATTTAGAAATGAAGCAATCATGAAATTAATCTGAAAACTGATGATCCAGCAGGCAATCAAATGAATTGTGAAACACTATTAGACCATGAATAGCAAGTCTTTGAAGTAGAAAGAGGTTAATGCTGATTAAAGGAGTTGCAAGGATCCGGCGCTTGTGCACAATGGGGGGAACTGGGTAGTGACCCGGGACTGTGTATCAGACTCTTTGGCTTATCAGAAAAGGCAGTACTTCTAAGTGGAATTGATTCACAAGGCTGGGTTTGACCGTGTGGGAGCAGAGTAACAGGATTCCTCAACCTGTTTGTTGCAGAGCTCTTGCAGCAGATCTGGGTACTCTGGCGATTGCAGTCCAGCCAGTGTGAAGAGAAAAAAGAGGCACATTTGATGTGCTTCCTCTGGCTGCAGCGATGTGTCTGACTGCGTAGTCTCACCCAGAGAAAAAGCTCGGCATCTTGGGATATTTTGGAGGCGAACAGCAGAGGCTTAGGTCTGATCTGAAAGCTAAAGTAAAAGCAATTGTTCGCTAGTGCGGAACTTGTGTGTGGGGCACAGGTGTCCTTAGGTGCCAGGGTCACTGGCACGATGGTTGAAGGTTGGTTAGATGACATTTTTGTGGCAAAGGGAGGGCCAAGCACTAACACATACACAAGGCCAATAGGCTTCGAGAAGTTGAAACGTGAAAATTTCAAAGGCACTGATTGGGGCAGAATGTAGATTAATATATCTGCAATTACGCAACACTAATTGGCTTACGCGCCAGGTATGACGTAGAGACACTATTAACACATTGTCTTTTATGAGAGGCATAATCACCAAGAGCGAAAACCCCTTCTTTTTTGGTAAAAAACGCGAGAGAGACCTCCAACACGTCCGCCCCCGACACAATCGTGAAGAAATGATAGTGATGGCAGTGCAAATGGGGAAGTGTCAGATTATATGGAGTCGACTGCAATTATAAATTTTTTTTACTGAAATGTTTTTGAACTTTTGTTTCCCCCTTTGAATACCTTCTTACAAGATAAGAACACAGTTTCAGTACCTCTTCAACATTATTAATAAAATTCAGAATGTCATTTTTTAAGTATTATTTGCGTACTTCAGATACTCTTATTTGTAAAAATCTAATTTTTACAATCAGTAATTTATTATGAAAATTTGAACTGGTATTCGTCATTTGTCTTGCATCTGAGTATGTTTAAGCAGAGTGGGGAAAAACATATACACATGTGCTTTATATATGGAGTTAATGGAGGACATCTTTTAAGCACACGTAAAATCTTGCTACTCTTTTGCCTTTGATTACTTATGTGGCTTAAACAATGACAAAACAACACGTATTAATGCGTAAAGAAGAATTTAGCGAGAGTAACATTATTTAAGGCTAGAATTCTTCTGTTAAGCTGTGAGTGTAAGATCTAGGTAAAAGTTAACCAAAGTCTATAGTTTAAGTCCTTCAAAAAAAAAAAAAAGAAATAATGAGAATTGCTCCATATATTTGTACTAGTTACTAGTCCACCTCATGAAAATTACTGCTTTTATCACAGCAATAAATTTCCCGCGTCTCTTACTCCCCCTGATCCTTTCATTTTGACTGGATGAAAAGACAAATATATCTGTTAATGAAATGCCTCCTCCTCCTCCTCCTCCTCCTCCTCCTCCTCCTCCTCCTCCTCCTCCTCCTCCTCCTCCTCCTCCTCCTCCTCCTCCTCCTCGCCCTTTTATCTTCTACCCCTCTTTTTCTATCCATTTCAACGTTACGTAAACCTTTTTTTCCTATTGTGATCCATCTTCAGACATTTATCTTCCTGTCTACCCTTCAGTACATTTAAGGAAATCATCAGTTTTGTTTTTCCTGTTGGCCTGAGAGAACGTAAGTCTGATAAGGATGAAAACAGACCTTATCAATCGACAAATGGTCCTGGGGACGTAGGAAGTCAGTGATGGAGCGGATACTTTTCCTAATACGGTTTCGAATTTCTTCCATTTACAACTGTGTCTTTTGTGCTGACGTTCCTCATGTATCCATCCCCTTCGCAAACTCTGTCAACATCAAGGGTAAATTCTCTGAGCTTTTCTCCTCTCTCCATTTCAGCTTCCTCCGTTGAGTCGTTGGTTATGCTTTTGCACATGCAGCCAACTTCTTAATGATAGTTATGACGATAAAACTACCATTATTGCATAAATGCTCGTTTTACGTCTGTTCTCAAGAAAATCTTTGCAGGGTTAAAAAAAAAAAAAAAAACTAATTTTCGGAGGCAAGTGACACTACTTTTTATCAGGAATTTCGGTGTTCAATATATGTGTGCCTGGGCATATGTGTGCATGTGTGTGTGTGTGTGTGTGTGTGTGTGTGTGTGTGTGTGTGTGTGTGTGTGTGAGAGAGAGAGAGAGAGAGAGAGAGAGAGAGAGAGAGAGAGAGAGGGGTGGGGAGAATAATGATATTGATATTAAGTTAAAAAGATATTCTATTGTAAGGCTCGGTGTAACATTTGCAAGAACTTACTCTTCCGTGGTTAAAGAATTGATTTGGCAATAAATATTGTTTCGTTTTTCTCTGAACCAATCTCTTCGCTAATAGAACAACTTATTGAGAAGCAAAAAAAAAAAAGTTATCTACAGCATTTCAACCAAGATCACAGTCATTAATTGTAAACTTTTGTTCTTCCATTTCATCGTAGCTTTATAACTTATTTCACAAAGACTCTTAGCCTGTGGACAACACCTGAGTTTATGATTGCGAGGATGGAGGTTTCGACTAAACATTTCTTTCCAATGTTGTATCCAGTAGATCTTTGTTTTTTTTTTTAACGGTTATTCATCTTATAAAACGTCTAAATGGCACTCTTTGGAATCGAGTATTGATTTCACTTTAACTGATTGCTAACTTACATGCATTTAAATGACCTGTATATTTAAGATGTTTAATTATCGTATCGTAATATTATCTGTGCATTTTTTTTCTTCAGCCGCCGCCTTCCCGGTTTACCTCAGGAACCACGCCTCGTAGATTACAGATGGTTATGTCAAAACTCTACAAACACTTCTGTTTGATTTACGATGTAAATATAAATTAATTTACTGTTATGACATAAATAGCTTTTGTATATTTATATGCATAGTCATTTATTTATAGATAGATAGATAGATAGATAGATAGATAGATAGATAGATAGATAGATAGATAGAAAAACGATATTGAAAACGCAACTTTAAAGCTGTTACGGAAAACATGTTTTTCAAAAGTCAAAGCAGGCAAAGCGACCATGGACAAAAATTATATCGACTGGCTGTGCGGGACCCGAAATCACATCCAGAGTATCAAAAGGAGAAAAGAGCTAAATGAGAGGAAGAAAATGAATAGGAAAGGGCAGTGGTGAGCAGGTAAAAGACGAAAATATAAAAAAAGCCGGTTAATTTAAATAATATGAAGCGGATGAGAAACGAAGTACAGTATAAAAGAAGAGGTAGGGTTAGTGTGCGCTTCCGTTTCTTGGAAACTGCAATGAGTCATTAAGAAAGTTTTTTTTTTTTTTTTAATCCGCTCACTCCCGTCTTTCTTGTAGTTAGTTTTCCCATCTGTGCACTTTCATATGCTGTGCTCTATATTTGCTGAAACAAACACCTACTGCGATTTCACAAAGCAAATTTACCTCCACAATATAGTTTTACAATGTTGTCTATTGCAATTACTCCTTCGACCTAACGATTGCCATTTCTTTACTTCACAGTAAACACCAGATTTTACGTAATGTTCTTATAAAAGCGGCAAAAACGTTTCATACATGATGGTATGGCTGATGGTAAGAATTAATTGTTTACTTTCAGAAGAGAGCAATTTAAATAATACCAGGGAGCATCATAGGTTTGTAAAACAGGTTAAAATATTTCTTTTTCTGGGCGTTTTATTCCCTCTCTTTTCTTCGCTTTATCTTTAATTCCAAATCTTTGTTCTAGAAACTTTATTTTTTTAATAACGACAAATATTCAATGTAAAGTTGCTCATATTCTGAATAATGATATTACCAAAGTACCCGTATCTTTATATTCCATAACTACTTTAGTATTTTTTTTATATTAATATACATTTCAAAATGTAGTTTCTTGCGTACCTATCCATTTTTTATGATACCAACCTTAATTCATTATAACTGACTGAGAACAAAGAGAAAAATGTTTGAAAATCTGTGAACCATCAGAAAATAAGTGTTTGTGGATGTAAGTGCTCTGATAAAAATTCATATCATATAACCATAGATAGACAGACGTAAAGAAGCGTACTATCGGAATAGAGGGATTAAGAAAAAACCCTAAAAGAGGTGTTTGTAGAGTTCGTATTCTCTTCCTGCACGAGCGGCCAAAGGGACGTTCCTTGCAGACTAATATTTCTATATTTCTGAGATTAATAGTTTACTAATCTTGTCAACCTACGAATGAGTAAACCAGTGCATGCTTTATACTCTTGGCGGATAGATACTGTTGTCATTTACTTCGATTTCCTCAATAATATTTTGCAATTAAGGCGTATTTGGTATCGATTTATCAATACACCCACATTCTCTTTTCCCTTTTTAGTACTCCCGACTTGCAACCGAGGAACCATATCTTTTTCCTTCCGCGCGTGGAAAATTAACGGTATACACACATATCTGTAAAGCACAGCAGAGTTGCTGCCCAGTTTCTATAAATCGTTTCTATGAGTCATCACCAAAATTCCAACATTTACATTGACAAACTTCACCTTTTCATCTTTATAGTTACCCTCGTTTTTCTTATGACCTATCAAACGATATGAAATTATAAATTAATTTGTTTTCTCATATTACTTTATTTTCTCCTCTTCATCGCCCTTTTTCATATTGTCTATTTTCCTCCCCATAGTCTTTATCTACATCTGCGCATCTCATTTAATTTACCTCCTCTTATTACAGAGGCTATCATAAGTATTACCTAACATTTTATATATGATATTTCTTATGGTAAATTTTTTTTTCTTTTTGTTATTGACAGAAATATTATCATTTATGGTTTTTTTTCTATCTTCTGCCCGATGGCCTGGCAAATGACAAATTCCTCCGAGGGAGTGTGACAGATCAGATCTTTTGACAAATGATCCCAAGGACCCCAGGGATTCAGTGACTAACATTTTTGATGTTTGATTTCCCACTCTATCTTTCTTGTCGCTTTTTAACTCTTTATAAACGCTGCTGTCAAAACAAATATTACCCAAGCACTCGGGGAGCAGAGAGAGGCAAGAAGGAACTTCAGATAGTCCTCCTTTGAACAGAAAATATGAAGGAAGTAATCGGGGCAAAAGGATAGTAAGTGGAAAAGAAACTGAAACCATTATATGGTAAGCATCTGTTTCGGAAATGACTTCCAGGCATCCCTACGATCATTTATCGAATGTTGTTGTCTGGTTTAATTCCATTCAGACTCATTTCTCAACTCAACTGACAAGATTTCCTTCTGGGAGTGAAAGGTCGGAATGAACAATGGGAAAAAGGGCATGAATGCAGAAAGAAAAAGGAGGAGCTTATTTTTTCAGTAAGTGATTTAGTTCACTAATTATCTATCAAGGAAATCTGAAATTTGTGGTAACAATATGATCCGAAGGGAAGAATAGCAAATACCCCACTGCTGAGCAGTCCCTCCAAAATATGTCACTTCAGTCCACACATTACATTTCTGTCTCCCTAAAAAGTTACGAAGTCCACTAATTGCAAAAAAATCACAACATTATATCTAGAAAATTTTCTTAACAGAGAAAAACAGGCAAATAAAATAAAAACACAACCTCACTGACAGAAACTAACAGAAGGATTAAAGGGATTTTCTAAAATAATAATAATAATAATAATAATAATAATAATAATAATAATAATAATAATAATAATAATAATAATAATAATAATAATGTTGAATAAAATGGCTGCATTTTGCGAATTGATTTCGGTGGATGAAACAGCGTATTTCTTACACCAGGAATTCTTTATTTCAAAGCATTACAGCAGGTTACTGAAACCTGGGATGTAAATCCGTAGATTCTCCTGATTGTGTTTTATCACCAAAGCATTTTTTGGGTAAAATGTTCCTACTTTAGTTCGAAAAATAAATATTAATTAATTAATTAGGTAGATAGAAATGTAATGTGTGGACCTGGGTCATAAAAGATGCACGCGCATAGGGAAACGACACCAACCCCAATCTACCTATGGATAACCTCTTGACCCCTGACAGAAGCCATATAAGAGTCTCACCAAAGAAACAAGCGAGAGAGACATTGCTGGTCACGAGCGGGACACATCTCCCCTTCCATTCCCGCCTCCTTGAGAGAGCCATGCCCTACCACGAGGTCCTATCTTGTAGGGACCTTTAGTATTCTTACCAGTGAAGCCCTTAGCCCTTCCTCTGCCGCCATTATCCTTGCTGAAGCCACCCCTTCTACAAGAGGGTTTGTTAGCCTTTGAAATCTCTCTTGACTGTGTCCTGTGTCAGCATCATCACACTGGCAGGTATACTTTTAAGTTTCCCCGGTTATAATTAACCTCTCAGGCCTTGCCTGCCTGATTAGCCCATTTCATCTTCTGATATTTCATTTCATGTAAATACACATAATTTAAAACTTACCCTAACGTGTTTACCTACAAATACCTTGTGAGTAGAGACCTCAGCTCAGATAAATTCCCCCTTTTTCCTTGTTTTTTTACGATTTCCAGAATCAACAACAGTCAGATTTTATACAAAAATAGAGGTAAGTAACGAAATCATTCATTTAGAGTCTATAACTGACTCATGGTAAGCATTTCCCCACGTTAAATCGTAAATATATATATATATATATATATATATATATATATATATATATATATATATATATATATATATATATATATATATATATATATATATATATATATATATGTATATATATATATATATATATATATATATATATATATATATATATATATATATATATATATATATATATATATATATATATATATATATACTGTATAAATATATATATATATATATATATATAATATATATATATATATATATATATATATATATATATATATATATATATATATATATATATATATATATATATATATATATATATATATATATATATATAAATATATATATATATATATATATATAATATATATATATATATATATATATATATATATATGTTATATATATATAGTACATATATATATATATATATATATATATATACTTTTTCTTATATTTATGCAGTGCACTTTTTCTTTTGTGTATTGCGTTGCACCACATATGAATGACTCCGTTTCTGTCTGTAGACTTTCACTTGATAGTAACGCAGGGGACTCGGTAAGTTAGGTTGAAATTGTCTATTAATACTTTCTACTTTCAGGAGGGGGTAAGAATTCGCCGGGCACGGTTTTTCATAAGTTTATTCTTAACACTAAACTATTTCACACGGCCAGCCACACTGGACTTAGAAATTTCTTGATGTTAAGAGAGGTGAGTGACACAAATCTTACCCAATTGGTTTTCAAAATAACTCTGGCTAAAAATTGATCAGAATGAACTCTGGACCTATGGTGAATAAAACTCCGCCTCCTTGAGGACGTCTACTTTACTCTTAATGGTTCAATCTTAACTCCCACTTTTGGCAAGGACAAATCAGGTCAATTTTGCTGACCTTTTGATTCCTCTAGCGCCTCCTTCCTTTCCCACATCTTGGAGGTTTGTTTTGGTTACACTTCAATTTACTTGGTCTCGTGGCTCATCATTTTTTAATTATAAACATCGTCTCTCTCTCTCTCTCTCTCTCTCTTTCATAATCCCGATCAGTGAATCTCATACTTATTCACTGCATAACATATATATATATATATATATATATATATATATATATATATATATATATATATATATATATATATATATATATATATATATATATATATATATATTGTAAGGTTTAGTGGCTTTGTGGTTGTTCCCCTGAAACAATCAGAGTGTTGATTGTTCTCTTGTTGTCTTGCCACGCTGGCAGGATTATTGACGACTGAGGAGTTGGGCCGGACGTCGTCAGTCAGTTTCTAGGAATTGAGCAGCTAGTTTCTTGCTCGTAGAGAGTCAGTTATGGAGCAGCTTTTCAGGCATGATTTACCTGTTGGCGAGGGAGTTCATTCTTCGTCTGTATCTCTGTCATCGCCGGTGACTTCGACGAGAATGTTGGAGGACGATCCTGTCCTTGTGCCTGTGGGGCCATCGTCTCCATTCGCAGCTTATTGCTGTTTCGACAGTCTGACCAAGTGTGGCTGTCTGACTGGCACTGTCCCTGTAAGCCGCTTGTATCTGTGTCGACAGTCCAACTGAATATGGCTGTCTGTTTGGCACCCTCCTTGTAAGCAGTTTGTAGCTGTTTTGGTAGTCCGTCTGAGTGTGGCTATCTGTTTGGCATCGCTCCGTGTTTCGACGACTTTACTGATTTCGTCTGATGACGTAACTTGTTTTGATTTTTGAGTAATGCTCCTCATTGAATGTAACATGTTTATTGTGTTAAAGAATTTTAGTGTGAGGGTTTGTAGCCTGTTTAATTAGATTATGGTCTGAGCCTTGTGCAGTAGTGATGAGTATAACACTGCATTAATGTAAGAGGTGTTGTTTTGTTGTTTCCATTTTTAAAATGATTAATTGACTCAGGAAAAGCTATTGTTATTTATGATACTTGCTAACTCTTTAATATTTACTGATTGAGTTGATTTTGTATTTTTGAGTATTTAATGTTTATGGCGTTTCTATTATGTTGTTCCTATGTCATTCACGTTATGCTCATATATGTACTGACTTTTGAAACTGACTCACTGTATGTAATGTATATAACTTTGTTATAATAAATTAGTTTTAGGTCACTTTTTTTTGTTTTGTCCAGCTCCTTCCTCCTCTGTCTACCTCAATTTCTGCCAGTCATTCCAGTCACGATATCTTTGTGTTTAAAGAATATGTTGAATCAGCTGCTGTTCATTACAATATATATATATATATATATATATATATATATATATATATATATATATATATATATATATATATATATATATATATATATATGTGTGTGTGTGTGTGTGTGTGTATGTGTGTGTCTGTCTATCTATATATATACACTATATATATATATATATATATATATATATATATATATATATATATATATATATATATATATATATATATATATATATATATGTATATATGTGTGTGTGTGTGTGTGTCATAAGATCCGTATCAAGCATTTTGGTGAGATGTTTTTACCTGCATCGCCAGAGCACAAATGAGACTCAGTTTGGAAGAATGGTAAAAGGTAGACAAAAATGAGAACAAAAGCACCAGATGGTAAGTTGTCAAAGGCTAAGAAAGAAAGAGATCATCCCGGATAATCCGGGATAATCGGTCACTATCTGAAACAACATACTTAATTTAGGAATTATGGGAAGGGTGACTGAACGATTTTCCAAACCTCTGTTTTATGGCATTACCTATATTTGCCGACGTCTAATTTAAACCGTAAAATCATCAAGCTTAAACAGACAAACACTTAAGTTTAAAATACTTCCAGTGATTTATTTTATATAAAAACATTCAATAACAATCCTTTTTAACTGAGCCGTTGCACGGAATTACGGACCCTGCTTCACTCCAGTTAATAGGATGATTTGACTCTCCTATGTGCACAAACAATGCATTCGATATCTGGACTGTTCTCATAGAATGCTGATGCTGTTTTATTCGTTGTTCAAGTGATTTTCCAGTTTGTTCATAATATTTTTTTTATCACCCTTTCCATAGTTCCTAACTAGTATGTTGTTACAGTTGTGACCAGATTATCCAGGATTATCTCGGATGAGCTCTTCCTATATTACCCTTCGACAACTATTTTTTTGTTTTCATTTGTTTACCTTTTACCATTCTCCCAAACTGAGTCTCATTTTTGTGTTCCGGTGATACGGGAATAAAGCTCTCACGAAGGCACTTGGTATAGATCTGACTATTATATTTGTGAAAGAATTTTTATTGTAAAAAATATAATTTTTGAAAGTATTTTATAAAAACTGAAAGCAAGAACATAACCTCCCCCCGCCAGCCTCTCTCTCTCTCTCTCTCTCTCTCTCTCTCTCTCTCTCTCTCTCTCTCTCTCTCTCTCTCTCTTTTATTTATGAAATCCCAGGTGTATGCTACGACCACCCCCGTTCAGACAACTATTATATATATATTTAAAGTTTTAGAAACTACGCACGTGGCTTTATTCACTTTTTGCAAAACTTACTCGTGCCAGATCTGTTAATTTACTGGATAATATTTTAGAACCTTAATCCTTCTGGTTAATTCTAGGAAAATATTCTTTTTTAAGGAATTGCAAAATACAGTATACGGGTGGGAAGCAAATATATTGGCAATGGCAATTACTTTATCATACTCGTAATTGAACAGTTACATCATGCACAAACAATTTATTAAACAAAATTCCAAATCAATGTCATGCTGTAAAGATTTCATGAGAAATAACCATTAATAGATATGAATAATTGTTAGGAAGAACTCATCTTGATCTTCACCTAAACTATTTAGGTCACTCAAAAACTTTTCGATCCCGTGATTAAGTCACAAATAGTCAGCATTAACTTAATTACAGCATCTTGGAAAGTTGTGCCTTTAACTGAAGTAGTTACACACCTTATTACGTCTCTTTTTCACGGATTCCAGATCTATTCGGTGTTTAAAACCAGTTCGAATGCGAATAATTTTCCTGATGTTAATATGGACGAGTTATGGCGGTAGGGCGTCTCTCAGCTCTATTTGTTATACCTTAGCTTAATTTCCAACATGTCTGTATTAGTAAGGGTAGACTCTATTGTTTTACAATTAACAAGTGATATGCGATACTTGTTTTTCAGTTTTTTTTACTCAGTTAGGAAAGATTACATGAGATATTACTGGTACTGGCTATAATCAAACAGCAAAGAGCTGCAATAAACTTAATGATAATGTCCTCAACCACGGCATCAGCAAGGGTAAGTATAGATTGAGATAAGTGGCTGACATTATTCCATATTGGGCACAAACTAAATTCTATAGACAACACAAATACTAGATATGAGCAGGGAATTGTATAAACAACACATCCCGAAATTATGCAGACAGAACTAAGAGAGCTACAATAACTATCAGATTATGTTAACAGTAGTAGTTGTTGTTACAATGTTTTAAAGTTGAATTTCGAGACCGTCATTTTCGCAATATTATTCCACTGATGATTTTTAGAGAACCCTAGTTTACGATAAAAGATAAGTGTCCTTCCAAGCAATACTTAAAGATCAAGGTGTTTTCTGAAAAAGGCATGGATTGTTGTGTAATTTAATTGCGCTTATTTTCAGTAAAGCAAGTGACAGCGGTACAGTTACCGTAATGAATTAAAAATAAAATAATAATGAAAAATACAATACAGAATCATAAAATGATCCACACGGGAAACAAGGGTGTCGAATCTAAGAGAAAAAAAAAGTAAAAAATGCGCCGAAGTTTCTTCGGCTAAATCGAGTTTTCTATACAGCCGCTACAGCGTATAATCGAGGCCACCGAAAATAGAGCTATCTTTTGGTGGTCTCGGTATAGTGCTGTATTAGCTGCGGCCATGAAACTTTAACCAAGGCCCGGTGGTGGCCTATCCTATATCGTTGCCAGAAGCACGATTATAATAAATTTTAACCTTAAATAAAATGAAAACTACTGAGGCTAAAGGGCTGCAATTTGGTACGTTTGATGACTGGGGGGTGGATGATCAACATTCCAATTTACAGCCCTCTAGCCTCAGTAGTTTTTAAGATCTGAGGGCGGAAAAAAAGTGCGAACAGAAAAAAGTGCGGACGGACAGCCAAAGCCGGCACAATAGTTTTCTTTGACAGAAAACTAAAAAATAGTTCATTAGATGTCTTATCTCCACTTATGAAACATCCTTTTATTTAAGATTATCTCTCCGAAGACTGTTTGCAAGAAATGTAAGCTTCCCTGTATTCGTCGGTATATTTGAAACGAAGATATAAACAAACGTAACAGGACCGATTAACTATTTGATAACGGAGCTCATTAACCTCTTAAAAGTAAGAGACGAGGATTTTAAGCCAAATGTAACACCACAGTATTGATATTGGTCCCCGTCCCTGCTGAACACAGCATATTGATTACTGGTGTTCTGCGAAGGAAACTAAGAAAACTCATAAAATGGTCAAACTACCAAAGTCATTGTTAGCACCAACTTAAGATATAATATTATCAATACCAAGAGCAGATATCTGCCATGAATACTATTTAGGAGCAGTTAACGAAAATCAGGAGTTATCTACCTTGTGGTATTTTTCTTACCAACAACCAAGAGGTGGGAGGTTTGTCCAGTACAATTTTATTGACTTCATTTTGGAAGTTTTAGTGTAGCCTAAAGGCTCATTATATCAATTAAAAATATTAATAGATTCAATTGATATGGCTCAAAACATTTCAAGTGCTTGCAGGCTGATTCTCAACATCTTTGGCTGTTATAGCTTTCATTTCTCAACGCTAATGTTGAAATTTAATTGCGGAAATTTACTCACTTATTTCATAAAAAACCTCGACTAAAGAGTTTAAGTTGAATTAAGCATCGGTTACACAAGTACCTTTATCTAAAATCGCATTCCTATCCAAATCAGTACAAATTAATGTTTAGAACTAATAACGTGGAAAGCTGTAAAAATGAGCGAGTTATTTACCTTGGATGGCTGTAATAGCAACAGTAAACTCGAAACTGGATTTAATTTTCTTGATTTGACTTTTAGAAGTAAATGGGTAGATTTGGTGTTTCGGGTAAAACAAATAACAAAAGTACTTCGGGGAGACCCTTTACACCACCAACTACTGGCAAAAATGAATCTGCATATGGGTCCTCAATTTTCTAAACTGTGGTTGATACTAGTGTAAACTGGGACAATACTATAAAACGTCAAGCAGTTGAAATTCCTCTTTTGTCGGGTTAGATGATAATATGGCTTTATTACTGACTGCATTTTTTGTCCATTGTGGATGATTCATTTTGCATAGCTGTTTTACTCCCCCAATTCCAAAACCCCAATCAATAAGAAAGAGAGAGTATGGAAAATTTTTATTTCGTTTCCCAACTCTTTTTCCAGAATTCCTCCACAGAAAACTGAAGAATTCAAATGTTAGTAATAAGAATGAGGAAAATGACAAAGTGATGATCAAATTTTACATTTGGGTGGTGAGATATTTGTATTTGGTAACGAAAATAACCCTACAATGTGTTATTACCAGAAAAGATGAAAGCATTCTACCATTTGATCATTTTCAACAGGCTTTCGATACCAGGTTATTGTGAGATATCAACACAACCTTCAAAAATAAATGCCTTTACATAGAGCATCAGGATGCCTAGGGAACTATACTGGGATAAACGTTGCGGATGTGGTGGAAAGAAATTCCATAAATCAACTAACTGTCTGAAATTTAGCAACAAAAATATCGAATGCTATGAAACAGTTTCCAAACGAATTCCAGTTTTTTTGGTTAAAAAAGTGAATAACAAATAGATGCTGCTAGTTAAATTCATGTAAAATTAAGAGGTGTCGGTGGAATCAAAGCACTATCGTCACTATTTATAGTTAAAGAATATCAAAGGTAAATTTTTTTGCCGCACGAGATATTTTCTGACAAAATCGTTATTAGAGAATCACGATTGTTCAACAGAAAAACGCCCACGATCACTGGTGTTATCAATTAATTCACGTAATATAAAAGTTCCGGTCTGGCTCGCTTTGATTTTACGAAAGGTAGACAATCATATCATATAAATATTTTTTTTCTGTTAAATGCCCTTATTCATCACTAAAAATCCTTAATTCATTTGAACCAGATCACCTGTTTAATGAAGTCAGTAAGGTTACATTAGTTATATATTCACTGGTTACGAAGCTTTTCTGACGTTCACTTTCAACTTTGACATAAATAAATATCCTCCTTGTAATAGAATACTGTAACATCAATTATATTTTTCTCATAGGTAATACCTAGAATACAAATAAATGAGAGATGATTCATTCATAGCTGCATACATGTGTCTCTTATTCGCATTCTTGTGTATCTCTTCTTTTAACAGAATGGTTTCCTTTATGTTAAGAAGACCGCAATCAAGAAAGAACAGGTCAGCCAGCGCGCACCTAGAGTATGTGATTCATTGCTACTGTGACGCCGCTCATTTCTAACTCTTCCGTGTGGCCACAATAAAACAAAGCTACTTCCTAGAAGTCAAGTTGACATCAGGATTCCTTTTCTTGCTTTATCTTTTGACTCATTCACTCTAAGAACGTGCCAGATAACTGAGCAGTGTATGGGTGTTCTAAAAGATGCATAGAACGTGAGTTTCTAATATAAAATATCATTTTACAAAAGAAAGCTATACAAAGATCAGTGGGTGCATCATGTAGATACAATTAACACCGAGGAAGCCGTTGTTTGCGTAATTCATTTTAAAACACAGGATTACAAATATGTTATGATGTTAAGTAACGCAAGTCCTAAAAGTCGTTGGTTGCTTAAGAAAAATGCTGAACCAAATCTTTTTTATTTTTTTTTTTACCGAATGTTTAGGTTATGAAGATTGTTAGTGATATCGAGAAAGGCATGTACAGTTAGATTCTATGTGCAGTGTTGTAGTTTTGACAGTAATGAAAATAATTAAGCGTTGTTTCACTAATAGTCTTGAAGGTAGAAAAGTAATAATGATACTGTGCTATTATCGAGAATAAGGATTCCAAATCATCAGGGAATTTATTTGTGGTACTGTTTTCTGTGCACTTCATTTAGAAAATATTGATTCGAGGTTTGAAAAAGCTGACAAAAGGAATCGTCAAAAAATCGTTCGCTTGCTTTCAAGTGATATGGATGCAGACTGCAACATAATCAGCAGTGCTGGCATAGGTAACCTTGAGACAGTGACAGAAGACGACGTAAATTTCTTGGAAAATAAAGAAAATATGTCGGGGAAAGGAGGCATCTCAATAGATGATGTAGAGGTGGCTATTGTAAGCATGCAAAAGGAGTTGGAAGGTTTGAAGTTGAAAATGGAAAAGCTTGAAAAAGAAATTTGTCACACAAGGGGAGAAAATGCCTGCTCGAATGAAAATTTGTGAATCTGAATCGAAAGGGGAGTCGGTGTTGGATTGAAAAAATATACTAAGTTCTTTTTCAGTAAAGCTCAGAGAAAAGGCCATCATTAGTGAGAAAAAAGTTTGTGAATGGAACGCTAACGATATGGCAAATGCATTTACCTTTAGAAGTTTAAGCCCGAAGTGCTATAGATACCTGAGGACCAAGAAGGGTTTCCCACTGCCATGCAAGAGCATCCTTGAAGAACTTGTTGAAAATGTTATTCTGAACAGGGAATTTTGGTTTCTGCATTATCATTATTGCAGACATAAGCAAAATTATTTACGTGATAGAAAAAATAAGTATTTTATCATTTGATGAAATGAGCATTAATAAGGAATGGAGTTGCAACAAAGGAGCTGATGTCCTGTACAACCCACATGAAAATATACAGGTCGTCATGTTGCGAGGTCTCATAAGTAAACGGCGACAGCCAATCTGTTTTCAGTGTGATCAAAATTAAATGCATGAATTATTATTAACGATAATATCAAAAGTAAAGGACATAGGTTGTACTGTTGCAGCAATAGTGCATGACATGGGCTCTATCAATCTTCGTATGCAGAGAAAAATTAAAATTTACCTCTTGAAGATAAGCTATCTTTCAAAAATCCTAGGGCAGATAAGGATACTTTCGTACTTTCTAATGTCTTTCATCTAATAAAATTAGTTAAAAATAATTTCACAGACTCAGGTTTTCTTTAGGAAATGGAGATTATATTTCAGATGCTAGAATACATGAAAGGTTAAGAAAAATAGAATCAGAATATGGACTAGCCTAAAAGATGAATGTGATGCATTTAAATGTGAGTGGTTAACAAAGACAGTACAGTATGTTTAGTTAGCAGTAGAGCCATTATCTAGATCACGTAGTATTCACTTTAATATTTGGGAGAAAGGGGACTGTTAGATTGTCAAAATTGGAAGCAAACATCTGATTTTATTCGTGTAATGAATGAATGGTTTGATATTATGAGTATCCTCAAATATGTATCGGGATATTGATGAAAGTGCCGTATTTGGTATTGATCGAGATAAAAAAAAAATAGGTATAATTAACAATGTAATCGAGGTGATGAGTGCAATGAAAGTCAAAAGTCCTAAAACAAAAAGTCTTCGTAAGTTTCAGAAAAGTATAATTTTATCAAGCTGAAAGTTTCTCATAATGTCTACAACTTACTGACACAGACTAAATCAAGACTCTTGAAATTTTCTGCGGGTGCATCAAACAAGTGAATGTTCATCATGACCATCCAAATGCAGTTAATTTTATGTTTATGCTTAAATGTTTATTGTTAGTAAAAAAAATTAAACTAGTAAGTTAAAACTGTAATGTCACCACGGGTGATGAAACACCCTGTGAATCTAACAGTGGAAATATGAAAAGAATATGTGAAAGGGAATCAGTGGTGATATGTCTGACTACACAGATTTTCAGGGGTTTTTATTTTGATTTAGAAAAAGACTTATTAGATGACGATAAAAAGTACATGAATACAAATGCAGAGATGACAAAAAACACTGAAGAAGTAATAAGTTTTGCATTGTATTGTAAAGATTTTTCATTGTATTGTGAAGAAATTTAGGAAATAAGAATAATGAAATTGTACTTCAGAGTTCAGACCGATTCTTGGATAGAGTTTGTTAACAGGGAAGAGCTGCATACACCTTCTAGTGAATTTTTTTTCTCAGTTAGTTAATATGAGAGATATTTTTAATGCAATTCATGGTGAAATTGTTGAAAAGAAAGCATTGTTTAAAGCCCCTTTATGATGAGATAAAAAATCTGCTATGAGTATTCCTGATAATGTTACACGTTTTTTTTTGTATATTTTGTTTTGTATTTTGGAATGAAATATCTTAGTAATGTAATAAGGAATGTGAAACAGCGTTATGACATTCTAAGATATACGTGGTTAAAGGTATGATATGTATTTTCGATGTGTGTACTTTACAAATTGAGACCAACATTAAATTGTAAGATTTCTCTTGCTTTCTTTGCAAGTACAATCTGGAAATGTATGCTAACAACAGTTCTCTGTGCTTTTAACTATTTCACTCACCTGACAATTCGTATTCACTTACAGTTCCCTTGTATAGCTCTCAAAAACATAACAATAATTTCATTTAATCGAAGAAGAAAAGAGACCTTGTTTTTATACCTCCCCAAATAACAAACTGATGTATTCCCTACAGAAATAACAAAAAATTAGGAATATTGGTATTATGAAAGCTTGTGGAAGAAAGTAGTTAAAATATTGTTGATGAACAATTATATAATTTGTTTAATACTTTCATAATTTTTCTCCTCTTACAAATTTGCATAACCAAAACACCATTGTAAAAGATCGTTTGGTGATTTTCTTCACTTACATTGCAAGAGAGAAACTGAAACGATAAACGGCCTTAGAGCCATTGGATATTTTTTAATCTCATTTTACTTTGCTTAATGAGATGAATTTTCTTTATCAAATTAAACTAGATACAAAAAATGTGCCAATTAGTGCCCTCATATTATGATTAGGGGACGAAAATCTTTAGCTGCAAGCAATGAAACATTTCAGAAATTTTCAAAGTTCATTAGCTTCTAAAGACAGAAAGCAGAAAGTCATGAATTCTGAAATGAACTTGCAAACATTGCCTGAGCAACCATACGAGGTATTTAGGAATATAATACAGGATCAATTAACAAATGGCCCTTAAGATAAATGTTCACTTCTAAAATAAAGTTATTTATTCTGTAAGGGTTGTTAAGTGTTAGCAAATATTTGACATTAATTGGCTCTGTTTTGTTGTCGCGTCATCAGATAGAATGTATGTGTCCCTTCACGTTAGCCAGGAAATAATAACATTTTCCCTTTTTTATTTTTCCCTTTAATTCGTTCAATAACGTCAGCTTCTTGTATTTATTTTTTCCTCAGTTCCCCTCCGGTCTTGTTCCAAATTTGATAGTTTCCGCATAAATGTTACCATAAAAAATATATCACAATTATGATTTCAGTATATGTCTCTCTCTCTCTCTCTCTCTCTCTCTCTCTCTCTCTCTCTCTCTCTCTCTCTCTCTCTCTCTGTTCATACGCATGCGTGTATGTAAACAGCGCTTAGGATATATGCAGATAGAGGTCACTACTAATGAATGTCATTGTTGTGTGTGTTCATATTGGAGTAATTCTAATAGATTACTCTTAACGAAGGTCAACTTAAACAATTCATATTGCTGTAGTTACGAATATAGGAGCAACTAGAAATTCTTGTTAATGTTGCTAACTTAAAGGAAAAAAATACATTTAGTGATATCGTCATCAATGGTAAAGCAAACATGACGTACGTGACCATCTTAAACAAGCGGGATCCCAAAAAAGTGTGATCTACTTCTTTTAAGTAATTACACACGAAGCTATTAAATTACTTATAGTTAAATGTTGCATAAATTCCAGAGACCACAGAAGAAAGTCTGAAAGAGAAAGATATGAAGACTGGTCGAACTGGTTGACCTTCACTGTAACAACACATTTGACAATATAGCAGATTTGGTAAAATTATGTTTGTTTTCTTGGATGGCATGTAACAGCATAAGTGTCCGCGACTTATGGGTGTACACGAGGAGGACGCTAGTTGTAACACAAAGGTAGTGTATCTTACATATTGTATAAGGAGGTAATGACTGCATGATGCAATAACAGGAAGTTGCAGGTTTAATTTTGACAATGTTTTGTACAGTGATATTGCTGTTTTCTGCGCAAGGTTACACTGGGTCGTTAGTTTTACTTCCATCAGAGAAAAATAAAAATTTACTTTCAAAATACAAAATAGTTACCAGGGTCATTAAACTGAATTCATCATAATTATGATATCACTGAATTTAAGGCGAATGCATTAATGAAATACATCTAGATTTAGCGATGAAATTTGTTCATATGAAAGGACATTCTTCACACCTCGTTATGTTTCAGTTCCTGCCTAAGACAGAGAGAATACCTCATTATCGAAAGAGTTATAAATGCAGCTATCTCGAGGAGAAGGGTGCGGATCATCTAGAAATGGCAAATCATGCAGAAATGTCGTTAATCTGGCCAGCTGGCAGATGTGCCTAAGCACCAGTTCGATATTCATGGAAAATGATCTGACACTTAAAGACTCCAGGTTAAAGGATATTGATGCGCTCGCTTACCAAGTCTACCTCTATGGTGGTTATACTGTGATGGATTCAGTACTATAGTAGGTGAACTGGCTTTAGTGACATATTAAAGATATGTATTTAATAATAAATAACTAGGGAAAATATATGTTCTATCCCTTTTCTCTCAGTTACTGAAAAACTGAGAGCTAGGATAATTAACTCGAACCGAACGATAAGAAATACAGTGGAACTCTTGAGGGGAAAAGAGGGAAAGAAATGTTAAGCTCAAGATATATTATTCTTCGTATTTTATGCTGTTACTTGTCTAACATATACCATCCTTTACCTACTAGGAATGCCAAACCGATTAAATAACCTTACTTGCCGTGAATTAATCTTCTAATGGCAGTTTTCTCAGTCTCTTACACTGATTAGTTCCTTCTGAGAACTTTGAACTA
>NC_089783.1:11329281-11331781 GCF_040412425.1 Macrobrachium rosenbergii | reverse complement strand
TAGGCCTTGAAGTAGTAATTTTTTCCTTACAAGAAAACCACTGTAAGCCCATAAACTGATAAAATGCAAGATTAAGCAATAAATGAAAGGTCGTCAAATGAAAGTGAATTTCTTAATAGTAATTTATTATTTACAATCACAACATGGAAGAAATTACCAAGGAAAATTGGGACGCTTTCATTAAATTAATTAATTTGGAAATTACACAACAGCCATGACTGGGTGAAATACAGCTACTGGCCACATGCAAGTGGATCTTTAAGCGAATTAGGCAATATTTCTATCAGCCCCGGTAGGGCGAATTCTTCAGACAATCAGGAACACAGAAGCTTAGCTAGGCTGGTAATGGCATCGATAACACTCCTGGAATGAGATGGTTCTAGGTAAGACTAGCACTGAGGTGATACTCTCTTCCTATAATTGAATAATTGCATGAACTGGAGGGAGATCTGTTGCTCTTCTCTCTTGCTAGCAAGGGGCAAGAATTACGTTATGTACTGTCAAGGAATTTACATATGTGGGTAGTAGATTCATTGTTTAAATTGAAGAGACAAGAAATTACTGAGACGATAAAATGTGCAAGAGAGAGAGAACAAACGAGTCAAAGAAAAGATACTGGTCAACCAGTTTCCCTTCCTGGCAAGGAAGGCATGTACCTTCCTTGCTTCCTGGTTTTGCTTGCACACATAACCTCAAGTCGATGTGACCCACGTTATCAGTGATGTCCGGGAATAGGCGCTTTTATCCAGTGTGAGAAAGTGTGAGCCCTAAAGTCACTCTGGCTCTGGGGTTGTCCAGGCGAAGGTCACCCATGAGTAATGACTGCTAGTTGGAGTTGTAATGAACTGAACTGAAGATGGTGGTGACCCCAGCGTTTTAAGGTCTCAATTGTTGCTGGGGGCATCCATTCGTTAAGGCAGGAAAACAACTATCTGCCTGCCACCTGTGTTCCTTTGGGACATTAAACCCAGCCCTTCAAGAGGATGAGACTGTTAATAGTTAAAACTCTCCTCTCTTCAGTCTGTGGGTATACCTCTCTCTCCTACTACCTGGTATTTTCCCATAAGATCTTAAAAGTTAGCGATTTAGCAGCGATATTCGTAAAAGCACCCCCTTTAAGCATACATTTCACTCCATTTCGGTAGTGAAGGTCTGCACTAGTGTGCCACTGGGATCGATTACATTAAGTATTTCTCCTATGGATTGTTGTCCAATGTAAAATAGAAATAGTTTTTGATGAAATGCTAACTTATCCCCTGATGAGTGAGTGTACTAGGTAACTCATTTTAATGTCTCTCCGTTTGCGTAAAGTGTGTCTGCATTTATTTAAAGGTACTGTCTGTGGAATAAAATGAACTGGCACTGCTGTTGGCTCAAGGTCATTACTCATCTAACTGAATGTCACACAGAACTAAGCTAACTCATCACAAATGACAACTAGCTACATGCAGAGAATGAAGTAAATTGCACAAAAAGTCATTTAATTTATGTAATGATGTACATTGGCATGAGGTGTGTTAAAATTATGAGACTGTTAGCATAAAATATTGCAAGATACACGAGTTATTAAATTTATGCTACATACTTTACACGAGAATGCAACAAAATATCTGAAGAATGCAACAGAGTGCTGAGGATAGCTAGGACATGCTCATCAGCTTGTTGGAGCCAAAGAACAGTTTTAACTTATGCTACATGCTGTATTATACAACTTACATGAGATTTACCCTGGGCAACTTTTTCTGGTGAAGGTGTTTGGATTGCTCTGTTAAAATAAGGCACTGTTTCAGCTATACGATACAAGTGCCATGAGAGCATTGTGGCTCCAGTGACTACCTGACCTCCTATGCTCCCTACTCCTTTTCCTCCTTGCTTTCCTTTGCATTTTAGGCTTAGGTCTCCTAGCTGGAACCTGGGCACACGGCTCCAGAGGAGGTTGAGAAGACCCTGGGGCCAGGCCTGAGCCCACACCACTGCTCTCGGAGCTAAGACTTGGCGTCATTGGCAAAACAGGCACTGAGTCGGCTGCTGCCCAGGCTGCTGCGACAACTTGGACAGGAGTGGTGCTGACTTGTTCTGCTAACCTTTGTTGCATGGCCGCCACATCGGTGACCAGCTTGAACAGGACTTCTTGTAGAGATTTGTCCACCAGAGGCTTGTCTACTGGAGACTGTGATGAAGTAGAAGAGGTGGATGTGGGTGCGAGAGGCTCGCAGGTTACAAGGACCAGCTCAGGTGTGGGTTGGGAGGCCGCATCGGCGAACAAACTTCTGCTGCGGTCAGGGGAATCCAGAAAAGACCCTACTGAACTTCGGACTGGCTTTCGACCAGACACTGGTAATGGTGTCAGGCCGGTAGATGAGAGGGGACTGGATTAGAATCTCCTGGAGGGAGATTGGCACTGTGCACTGGCACTGGCACTGAGGCAGGCTCAGGCACTGGATTTGTTTGAGAGACAGGATCTGGCTTTGGTGTGTGCTCAACAACCAAATGGGGCAGA
>NC_089783.1:11321781-11324281 GCF_040412425.1 Macrobrachium rosenbergii | reverse complement strand
CGGTTCCGGTGGGGTATGCGCGCGTGTGTGTGCGATCGCCCACGGTATATTATCCGGGGGATTGCCCCTTGCAAGTGCATGCACTAAGAGAACCGGGTCTATTTGGTTAGTGGTAGTGTGATCAGGTCGCCGCTATGAAGATACGTTATGTACGGCTATAGAAGTAAGTAAAAAACGCACAGTGACATTTTTATCTTTTCCAGATTTTGGAACGAAAACCCCCGGTTGAAAAGCAGTGATAATGAACGATGTCTACATAATGAATTCTTCCATTTTATGTTCCATTAGACATTTTCTGTTTGGACATGTATGTATGTACATTCATTGAAGGTTTTAATGTAATGATATATTTCTTTCTACAGGAATTCGAACACCGTCCTGGGAGGACGAATTATTTGGAAGTGGTGTTTATTTTACTGTTACATACGATATGACTTTTATTGTGGCCTTTATGACCTTGTTACTTTGTTTGATGACCAGGGTGTTAATCACTAAATTGCTTGGCATAGAATCATTATCCTACTTGCTTGTGGGACAGTATCTCCTCTAGTAATGTGCTCCTTTGATAGGGAGTGTGAGTCACTCCATTTCAAGACCGTAGCTTTTGCAGAGTTGCTTTCGTTAATTTTTCAATAAAGTCTAGTTTTGTATATCGGTGTCTCATTTCAGTAGGCCTTTGTGTAAAGATAGGTTAGGTGAAAGTCATATGACGAAGGAGAAGGGATCTGCTGACCCAAGGGAAGAGCCACGGCTACCAGTAACATCTCAAGAAAGGTGAGATGCTTAATTCCGTTCTCAAAACAAATGCATCAGTAAAAAGATGGCCCTCAAACCTGGGCTGTTAACATATGTATTACTTGTACCCTTTTACAAGAGGGGTTGTTTATATATATATATATATATATATATATATATATATATATATATATATATATATATATATATATATATATATATATATATATATATATATATATATATATATATATATATATATATATATATATATATATATATATATATATATATATATATATATATATATATATATATATATATATATATATATATATATATATATATATATATATATATATATATATATATATATATATATATATATATATATATATATATATATATATATATATATATATATATATATATATATATATATATATATATATATATATATATATGAAGTGTATTGATAATCCAGGTTTGGCTAGTTTAGCAATAAATTTGTGTAGTTTTTGTAAAACACTGGTGGACAGTGCCTTCGTCATGGTGTCGTCGATTTATTTACTGAATACAGTTAAGGTGCGATACTGAAATAACTGTCATTTAGATTTCATTGCTGCAAAATTAGAGGCTTATTTAATTCCGGTTTGTAACAATCCACGTATAACACATATATACATACGTACACAGATACATAAACACACACACACATATAGATATATAGATAGATAGATAGATAGATAGATAGATATGTGCGTGTGTGTGTCTGTCCGTTTGCATTTGTGTAACTGTGCATAAATTAAGATACAGAGATCCCAAACAGCCATTCCATAACAGCGTTTTACGCATTATATGCTGATCTAGAAAAAGAACAGATATATGTGCATACATACATTCATAGAAATCTGTTCAGATTCAAAGCTGCAATTCAAATGGTGACTAAAAATGGAACAGCAAAGAAAAACTGCATCACAAACATAGAATGGCGTTTTTGTAGGCCATGATAGCTATTTGTTTTGGCTTAGATAGAATACTTTCATTTCTGAATTTCAAAGGTGGTTTTCATCCAGAGTGCTGAATAACGATGTCATATTTTATTGTTTGTGACTAAACTTTCTTTTTCGTTGATTATACGTTTATTTTCGCTTTCACTCTTAAAGTTATAGTTTCGTTTTTGTTCTGGACGTTGCAGTTTTAAAATATGAAATATCCTTCGTTTGGATGAAAGTATAGTTTTCTTTGACAGCCTTTATAAAACATCTTATTGTTTCACTGTTTTGAATATGTATCATTCTAACTGAGTAACCTTGAAGACATCCTAAATTAGATGTGACTGATCAAATTAACCTTTTTTTGGATGCAACTCAATATCATGAAAGGAAACAATAGAGGAAAAGATAGCCTTTTTTTTTTTTAAATACTGAAGGAACGTTCTCTTGCATTCATTGCGCCTATAGCTTTCTAGACTTGAAGCTAAACTTTTCCATTTTCCTTTCCTTTGCCATTTCCAGGCTAAGATGTGTTGGACAGGTTAATTAGCGAGGAAGAGTTTCTCAGAGGTTTTCCAGAAACACGTCTTATTCTTTATTAAAAACAAGCTAAACCTTTAAGGATCGGAATGCCTCTGCACCCGTGACGCTCAGGAGGGGTTCATTTTTGTAATTTTTATAAAAGTGGCTGAAACATTTAATATCACCCTTTTAGGAACTTTCTTTTCCTCCCCAAGCGACTCACGCGGAAGATTTCATACAGAAATTTA
>NC_089783.1:11281781-11316781 GCF_040412425.1 Macrobrachium rosenbergii | reverse complement strand
GTGGAACTCCAGACACAATAGGTCTTGGTTCACTAAAGATCCCGTCCAGCAACTCGCTGCTGCCTACCTGTAAGGAACTCTTTAAGTTATCCCAAAACATGTCCACCCACTTCAAGATTCTGAAGTTTATAAATGAGTAACGTGTGATTCACTAAATCGAAAGCAGCACTAAAATACATTTGAATTACTCTGCACTCAAACCCCCTTTCAAGGTTCCCTTGCAAATGGCAAGTCAAGTCTAAAAGAGCGTCGCGGGTACCAAACTGCCTCTCAAATGTATGTTGGATATCAGCTAACAATCCTTCAGATTCTGCATACTTCAATGGTGACTTAAAAATAAGTTTTTCAACAACTTTGGAGAGTCCTGGGAGAATAGAAATTGGCACGTCATTTTTTACCATAGGATAGGATCTGTGCTACTAACATTCATGAAGCATTGTAATACACAGCTTCTATCTTTATCTTCATTTATTCTACTTTTTATCTCTCCCTTATAGAGTCTATTTTAACTTTCCATATGATAAATTTGTTCTCTTTATTCTGTGTCAGTTAAATAACAGCGGGTTTCGTTCCCGAAGTCATGAAAATAAATCTAGGTACATCTCTTTCTATTGCGCAGTAGCAGGCACTGATTTTTTTTTTTAAGTTTTTTGGCAAAAATCCATAACCATGTCCTTTTTCTTCTTTCCAGTCTGCAATTGTATAACTACGTAGAGACAAAATAATCTCCCCACGGGGAACAAATACCGCCGTACTTGTCCTTTTGAAATAACAGCTCTTCGGTCAAAATGAAAACTTTTTTATTTTAAAAACACTTGACAACTAAATCAATTTAAGCCTGTATGTACAGCAGGTTCTTATCAATTTAAGCTTCCTCTATTATTCACAAATCCCTCACAAATTCCTAATACACGTAATTTATTCAAGGACTCTATGCAGACTTTTTTCATGATACATTCTTGCTAGAAGTGCACTGTGGATGCTCATTTATTTCCAAACTCCATGGTAAAAGCTTCAGTCTTTCATAATAAACAACTACTTTAAATATATTCTTCTAAGAAGTTATGACTTTAGTTGCGTTTACATGACTTTCTGTCTCTCTGAACGTTCGTCCTTTTGTTTGTTTTTACGTCTGTTAACGGAAATACTTGAAAAATAAAGGACGGATTTTGATGAGCCTTGGTGAAAATGTTAATTCTGCGGATGGTCTCTTCAGTGAGATAAACTTTTGAGAGAAATCAGTCATATACTAATGGTCAAAGGCATGCTGCAAGATTATTTAGAAACAATAATCAGGTTATGATGAAACTTCTTAAAATCAGTAATTTCAGGGGCAACATTTTCCAATTGTCTAGCTTCAGAAAGGCTACAATGGTTTACCAAATCCTTTTTACTGCACTGCATTCTATTTTTGGATTCTTTTCATGTTAATGAGTTATATGATTAATTTCATAGTAGACAAGCTCATGAAGTTAAACCATCAATTATCAAAAGTCAGGGTGATAATATTTTGCTATTTAAATTGTATCCTTTTCATACTGGCATATATATTATTAATAATTTTCTAAAAAAAAAAAGTTGTGACCAATTTTGGCAATTTCAGGCTAAGTGTCAAATTCACAAATTTTGTTAAAGTGGATGCTCCAAATCCTACTACGCTTATGGTAACTTTTCATGCAAAGAACTTAAAATTTATTTGAGTAAATCATATTTTAAAAAGGTCAGAGGTCATAGTAACATACTTTGTTAATTCATCTCTGGTCACATAACTTTAGCATCCTTAAAAAGACTAAATTCCTAATGACTGAAGTTATTGAAATTTCACTTTTAAATAATAAAAAAAATATGAAGAAAAGAGAGAGAGAGAGAGAGAGAGAGAGAGAGAGAGAGAGAGAGAGAGAGAGAGTGAGAGTAGAGGGTGTGTTAGGGAGGAGAGAGAGAGAGAGTAGAGGGGTTGCTAGGGGGGAGAGAGAGAGAGAGAGAGAGTAGAGGGGGTGCTAGGGAGGAGAAATAAGGAAAAAGTGAGAAAGAGAGAGAGAGAGAGAGAGAGAAAGTTTATTGGTTGTCATTCAGTTATCCCGGGCAGAGCCGGGTTGGTCAGCTAGTAAACGTATAAATATACTAAAACACTAAACGTTAAATACACAGGCTATATTTGTAAGCATCATTCTAGCTTACGATGAGTATGATAAAGGAGGGAGGCGGCGGGGGGCGGGTGTCCAAAAGATGGATAAAAGGGCAAAAAATAAGTTTTTAAGTTATGAACGTTACAGTATAATATGGTTATGGAAACATGTTTCAATACAGCTAAAAGGAGTAAGACTGGAGGGACGTGTAGAAAAAGTAAAAAAATAAAATTGATTGCTTTCACTGGAATAAAAACTTCATAATATCATTCACTTCCTAGTATGCTGTGCATCCAAGTAAACACTTCACGTGGCGACGAGGGGAGAGAGAGAGAGAGAGAGGAGAGAGAGAGAGAGAGAGAGAGAGAGAGAGAGAGAGTTGTTGGGAGAAAGGTTAAGCGTAATCCATCTACATCGAAAGAAAAAAACAAACACAGTTGATACGGTATCAAATATTTGGCCATATTTTCAATCCTTTTAGAATAAGTAATTTGATTTTCAAAGCGAGAATTTATGCATAGAATCTTCTGTCTTTTTTCTTTATTGATTTTCTGTTTTTATGTATCTCTGTTACATATTTTAGATAAAAATGTTAACAACTATTTTTACTTGTCATAATTTCTTATGAATTTTAATTGTTCATTTGAATAAAATCTTAAGATTATGTATGAATTGTGCAATTCCTGATATTTCATCTTTCCAAAGGCTAAAAGTTAGCATTCATTTGAGGAGAAAATACTCTTTGTTATCTACAAAGTTAGTGTATGTGTTGTGTCCTAAATCAATGCACCAATGATCTATTCAGGGTCATGCTTTAGGTTCAGTTCCCCATCTCTGTCTGTCGGTCTATCTGGCAATAGGATTCCGCGAAAGTTAAAGGACGAATGTAGATGAACATTAAAGAAAATATGCATTCGTTAACTTCCACCACTTGCAGAGCTACCTATGAAAACCAAGGCCAATCTTCAGTTTTCTAAATCTTAGCACAACAATGAAGTTTATTCTGGGACTTCGTGCAGATGTGTTCATGATACCTTCTTACAAAGAAGTGCCCTGGGGATGTTCGTTTGTTCCCATATTCCAAGAGGAAATACCCAGTCTCTGATGGTAAAATACTACTTTAAATGCATCCTTCAAAAAGGTTATGAATTTTATTTCTCTTACTTAACCTTCTGTCTCTCTTAACGTTTGTCCTTTTGTTACTCTTTCCATCTGTTAGTAGAAGTAGGCGGAAGCTAAAGCGCCGATTTTGGTGAAAATATTAATTCTGCAGATGATCTTCATAGAGAGAAAAACTGTTGAGAAAAATTAATCTAACAATAATGGTCAAAGGCATGTCACAAAATTATTTAGGAATAATAACCAGTTTTTGACAAAACTTCTTAAAATCATTTATTTCTAGGGCAACATTTTCTAATTGTGTAGCTTCAGAAAGTAAGCACAATGGCTTATTAAATTCTTTGCCCCGCACTATATTTTGTTCGAATTCTTTTTCTGTTAATAACTTATAACATTGATTCCACAGTAGATAAGCTCCTTATTGAAAGTGAGGGCGATAAAATCTTGTAGTTTAAATTCTTCCAAGCAGATAGAATATTTATTGCACCCTTTTCATACTGGCAGAATTGACTAACAATTCCCTAACAAAAATTATTTTCAAGTTTAACGCTCTCAGGCTAAGTGTCCAATTACCAAATTTTGTTGAATTACATGCTTCAAAACCTGTTATATTTATGTTAACCGTTCATACTAATAACTTAGTATGAAAGGTTAACATAAATATAGTAGGTCTTGAAGCATTTGTGAAGCGTTTACTTATATGCGCAAACTAGGAAGTGAATGATATTTAGAAGCTCTTTTTCCAGTGGAAGGAAACAAATACTTTTATTTGTACATACACTTCCCTCCAGTTCTGTTTCCTTTAGCTGTATTTAAATTTATATTTCTATACCAATATTTTACAATAACGTTCATTACATAATAACTCCCCTTTTGCCTTTTTTCTCAGATTTTGCCAACGTCCCCCCCGCCCCCACGCCTTTCGCCCTTTCACCGTAAGCCAAAATGATGCAAGAAATATAGTCTATGAAGTTTTAGCAAAGAAAATTTTTTGATAATTATCACTTTAATTAATCTATGTATATAAGCACTAGCACAAATATATTAAAGTCTATTGACGTTGAAAGCTACCTAAGTATGAGCCTTAATCTTTGTAAGTGATACCAATTATATACACACTAAGAAACAAAAATCTGTCACCTGTTACATACGTTAATCTTAGTAACGGCAACTAGAAAATATTTACAACAGTAACCTGTCAACGAACCTATAGTGGGTATGAAGCATCTAAGCAACCAAAAATATCTCTTCTTTTGATCATGAATTTAAAAAACCTGAGTTATTTGAAATTTACTTTTTTTAAGTTTTCGAAACAAAAAGGATGCTAAAGTTTTGTGACCAGGGATGAATGAATTAACCCAACAAAACTTGTTACTATGATATTTCACCTCTTGAAAATAAGATTTAGTCATCTTAATACTAAGTTATTAGTATTAGTTTTATATAGACTAAAAAATTAAAATTATAATTATCGAAACATTTTCTTTGCTAAAAGTACACAGACTATATTTCTTGCATCATTTTGGCTTACGATGAAAGGGACAAAGGCTTGGGGGGCGGGTCTGGGTAAAAAGGCAAAAGAGGGGTTATTATGTTATGACCTTTACTGTAAAACATTGGTATAGAAATATAAATTTAAATACAGCTAAAGGGAACAGAACTGGAGGGAAGTGTCGGTACAAATAAAAGTATTTCATTCCTTCCACTTGAAAAAGAGCTTCTTAATATCATTCACTTCCTAGTTTCCGCATATAAGTAAACGCTTCACATGGTTACGGGGTGGAGAGAGAGAGAGAGAGAGAGAGAGAGAGAGAGAGAGAGAGAGAGAGAGAGAGAGAGAGAGAGAGAACGACGTTATCGTTTATTTGGCAACACTTTCAATCCTTTCAGAATAAGCAATTTGATTTTCAATGCGAGAATTTATGCCAAGGATCTTCTGTCTTTTATTCGTTTATGCCTTTCGGTTTATTTATATCTCTCTCGCATATTCTAAAAACAATGTGTCCGAATTTCTTTATTTGTCATAATTTCTTATGAATTTAAATTGTTTATCTGAATAAAATCATGATTACGTATAAATTGTGCAATTGCACACATTTCATCTTTACACAGGCTAAAAGTTAGCATTCGTTTAAGCAGTAAAATAGTTACTACTATTTTGCGCGGGTATGTTATCTGCTAAGTTTGTGCGTGTGTGTCGCGCAACTTAGTCATCTCTAACTGCATATCATCATCCAAGGACATGCTTTAAATTCAGTCCACCGTCTGTTTGTCTGTCAGTCTGCCTGGTAACAGGTTTACGCAAAAGTTAAAGAGCAAATGAAGATGGGCATCAAAGAAAACGTGGATTAGTTCGTTTACACCACTTGCAGTTTTATTTATGGAAACCAAGGCAGATCTTCATCTTTCTACATCTTAGTAGAATCACATAAAAAATTAGGTAAAAATCAAATGCATTTAATATTTCCAGAATATTGTTTTACTCTCTGAACATTACAAATAATGTTTTATTTTTGGGTGAAATGAAATATTTTTTGTCACTACTTACAGAAAACTATTCTATATCATCACCTCCACCTTCACCTTTCTCTGCACCATTCACATCATCCATTTCATCAACCGTTAAATGGTGCGTCAGTAGATTTTTCATGAAATAAATCAGAACCCGTCCTCTTCCTTCTCCCGCCCAATCTCTTTCTGGTTCTTTTTCTTTCTTTATTTGTACCAACCCATTTCGTCTTCTGTTGTTGTCACAGCCACGATCAATCTCACCGGTCTTTTTTTTCCTTTCTTTCTTTTAAAGTATCCCCTTTTCTACACTCAGTATTTTCATCTTCCCTTAGAGTCAGCAACGTTACTCGTATCAGTTATCGTTCTTCCATTCATTGCATAGTTGCCCTGAAAAAGAGGACGCCTGAGAGTCTGAGTGACAGGTTAGATCTTTTCGAAAAATGATCAAAGTGAAGTTGGGAAGTCGGTGACAAAATGCGTACTTCATACGTACATAAAAATTGAAGGTGGATAAAAAATTTTCAAAAGAAATAATAGCATCTTGATTGCTTTGAGACCGAAGAGACTCCCTGTAGATGATGATGCTGATAGTTTTATCAAGAATGAATGGTGTTGTTGTTCACGTTATTATTATTATTATTATTATTATTATTATTATTATTATTGAAAAGGACATAAACCAGCCAAGGAAGTACGTGCGCCACATCGACGATACCTTCGTCAGCGCCAATTCGCAAGAGGAGATCGAGAACCTGAGGCGTGCTTTCCACAACCATAGCTGCCTCAGTTTCACCATCGAGCATAGCCAAACATCAGCATGGGAGAGAGGGCTCTGCCAGAGATGACCTGCCCCAGGCAGCCAATCATAATTCAGTATCGATCGAGACCCCCCTTATAAATACCGACCCAAGCGCCTTGTTTCTCCAGATCCTTCTCAACCACGTCCAGAGGATGACCAACGAAATGGTCGAAACATGTCGACGGTACCACAACCTGAAGTAGAAGAACCTGAATCCAGAACACGAAGGATTCCACGGATTTCTGATTGGGTATTTCAATAAAAGACTTCCCGCATTCCACACACTATCCTTTTTCCAGTATGAATATTGGCCAGTTGCTGACCACCATCGCTGAGCCTGAAAAGCGAATAGGAAAATAGAAAAGATCCTGTATCAGATAAACTCGAACAATACAGCCATCCTTTTTTTTCAATAAGTCCTGTTTAAGAGAGGGTCTATTCCTTCATATTATTATTATTATTATTATTATTATTATTATTATTATTATTATTATTATTATTATTATTATTAAAAAAATACTCATAGCATGAGTCTTCAAATGGAGAGACAAATCCACAGTTATGTAAATGTATATATAAGGTATTTAAAGACAGATCTGTACAGATAGCTTTTGGGAATCTGTTCAGTTATGTTTGAAAAGGTAATCGAACTGATTCCCGAAAGCTATCTGTATAGATCTATCTTTAAATATATGCACATTTACGTAAATGTCGATTTGTTTCACCATTATTATTATTATTATTATTATTATTATTATTATTATTATTATTATTATTATTATTATTATTATTATTATTATTATTATTATTATCATTGGAAGAAGGTCCTTTGACTTGTGCTTATTTTATGTGGTACAAGTTTCAAGCTCTTGCATTCCAACACCTTTTTGTTATTCGTTGGAAAACGGAAAAAGCTAGGGAAAGAGAAAAAACAGGATCAGAAATTGAAAAAAAAATATCCACGACACCTGTTCCGATTCGGGTTTTTATTAACTTTTTTTTTTTGTCGTTAGAAAATCATGTGGCAGCGACTGTTTCTACTGTCTCTTTTTTTTTTAATTCTCTTCCTTTTAGAAAAAATTACGTATTGGAAAGAATAGCGCCCAAAGAGAAATGTCTCTGATATATAACTGAATCACACTATCTTTTTTCGATAATATGAACACACAAAGCACTTAAAATTATTATTTTTTTTATTTTAGTATAATAAGTGTAAAGGAGTTTTTTTTTCACTTACTGCATGCATGAAATGATTCCTGCAAATCAGTGGATCACATACATGTGCAGTATTTTTTATTTATACGTACACACGTATAAATATTATTTAATATGCAGTTGTCTCCCACCCTTACCCTAAAACACACGAATTAGAAATGTATACTGGTTCGCTACTTACAGCTATGCAGACAGACATCTAGGCAAAGAAACTGTTATTAGATAAAAACTTCTTTTAAACATGCCTTAGCAGAGTGTTGCAGACCCTCATTCAACGTTAAAAAGACATGTAGTTATGATAAACATCTCTTATGAGAGAGAGAGAGAGAGAGATAGAGAGAGAGAGAGAGAGAGAGAATGGTGTTACTATCGCTATTGAGATATAATGATATGCAAATATGTTCCAAAACAGCGAAGGAAACATGGCTGCAGACAAGGGAAGTAAAAATAAAAGGGAAATGAATAACTTAATTTGCAAAAAAAAAAAAAATGACTTTGAAATACGTTATTTTCCAGGATGCCATACATGTAAGATAAAACGCCACCAGTTACAAAGGGAGAGTCATGGGCGATATGAATCGTAGGAAATATGTGAAAATATTGTGCGTGTAAAATGCAAAAGTTTAGAAATAAAATAAAGGACGAAAAGATAGAGGAACTTTAACACAGATTCTTACTCTGAAAATAAAATTATTTATTTTATTAGGATTGAAAGTATCAGATATTTACTCCCAACAATGTTTGTGTGTGTGTGTGTTTTTTTTTTTTTTTGCTGAAAAAGACAGACTGTGCTTACTCTCTCTCTCTCTCTCTCTCTCTCTCTCTCTCTCTCTCTCTCTCTCTCTCTCTCAAATATCATGACGGACATTTCGGTTAAAATTAAAATACAAACAACAATATCAAAACTGGAAAAATCCAATTTGATATCTGTTCCGTTCTTAGGATGTGGACCGCTTGTAAGCAAGGCCAGAAAACATCTAACCAGCTGTTTCTGAATTTTTTTTTAGCGTGCTACATAAAAACAAAATTTCAAAAAATACGCAGTACTCCGCTACTCAACCTGAAAGGTTTTATACCTAAATTAAATAGTATTTTCCTAAGATATCTCCAATTTGCATTAACTATTATTTTTATTAATTTTAACATTGTCATTTGTTTTCATTGTTAATTTTAACATTGTCATTTGTTTTCATTGTTCTTTTATTTCTTATCAGTTTGCTGCTAATGGACTGAGTGTTTTGACGTCTATACTGAAGTCACAACCACGAAGGTTATTGGCACTGTGGATTTTATTTATTCATTTCGAGAGATGAGAGGTAATAGACCTTTCTCCTTTTCGTGATTAAGTCAGCAACGTGAAATTGTTCTGATACTCTGAATTCGAGAGGTTAACAGGGAATTGCAGTTACTACACACACACGCACGCACGCACACACACACACACACACACACACATATAATATATATATATATATATATATATATATATATATATATATATATATATATATATATATATATATATATATATATATGATATTATCAAAGGAGTGGCATGACAAAAGAGTGACAAGAAATAAGGAAAATCAAAGGAATGACTTAACAAAAGAGCGACAAAAAATACAGAAATTCAAGGGAGCGGCATAACGAAAGAGTGACAAAAACTCAACAGAAATATCTTCCACAACCGCTATGAAACAGGTTGTTCGTCGTATCCGAAAAAAGAACTTCTATCAGAACCAGTTTGTGCAGCAGATTTAGTGATCCCAGATAGCTTAAAGATTACCAGAAGTGGGGAAAAGAACTTTTTATTGTTTGACACAAAAGATGGAGACACGGCCAATGAAAACGAGAGGCGACAGGAAAACGTGAGAATTATTGGATTTGTAACACGACAATTTAAGGAAACTTCTAGTAGCTCACTCGGAGGTCTGGTTTCGTGATGGAACGTTGAAAACTTGCCCTCAGCTTTTCCATCAAATAAAATATACCCTTCACGACATGTTTCATGAACAAACGTTTCCAGCTGTTTGCGCCTTACTGCCTGGAAAAGCACAGGAGGTATGTACATGCGTCCATGCTTGAATTATTAATTTCAGTTGCAGAAACAAAGGAAATTGAAATGAACCCTAAATTTATAATAGTTGATTTTGAGCTTGCAAGCATAGATGCTCTTCAACAAAAACTTCCAAATGCTAAGGTAACAGGGTGTATGTTTCATCTTTGTCAAAACATATATCGAAGTATCCAGAAGAATGGTCTTCTGAATATCTACAAAAATAATGAAAATGTGGCCTTAAGTATAAAAAAGTCATCTGCCGTGGCATTTCTACTTTCAGGGAAAATTTACGATGCATTTTTCTATTTGTCAAGCTGTGCCCCATATAACGCTGAAACTGTAAAAGTATTTTGGAGATACGTTCGTGCTGGGAAGATCCAGTGCTGCAAGGCGAAGCGGACGACCAGGACGACTCCAGCAGCGTCACCCCAACTGTATGGAGTATTCATCATCTACAGGCATGCGATCTTCCAAAAACTAATAATAATTTAGAAGCCTGGCACAGAAGGTTTGAAGCGGTGGTGGAACGCTAACACATGGGGGTATTTTTTAATGATTAAAGAGTTTTAAAAGGAGAACATCGGACACACCAAGAAGTGGAGCGGCTAATTGGTGGGAATGACCAACTGAAAAAGAAAAAAGAACAAATCCAAAGGAAACAGCGACTTGCTACTGTTATAGCTAGATGTGGAACTGCTTCTCTTAATGATTACCTAAGGGGGATTGCATACAATCTTCATTTTAATGCAGCCACTGTCGATGATCCTAATACTCGTATTAGTGGTGGCGAGGTTACTAGTGATGGAAATTAAAGATTAAATATTTTTCTAACATTTTAAAAAATAGCTTTTTATGTTAATGCTGTTCCTGAATTTTTATGTCATGTCCAGTTAATAAAATTTCGCCTATTTGCTTCTCTTTCCGTAATTGTCCCATCTCTACCACCACTCTGTCACTCCTTTGAAATGTAACTCCTCTGAACACTATTTGAGGAGGGACAAAGCTTGTCACTCCTTTGAACACTATTTAAAGAGTGACGAACTTTGTCACTCCTTTGAACATCTCCTTATATATATATATATATATATATATATATATATATATATATATATATATATATATATATATATATATATATATATATATATAATATCTTCATTGATCTTGAATATCTCAATGAAATTTCCCAGTAATGAAATGGTAACTTAACAAACATTTTTATTGACTATGTCGACAATGGTCAAAATATTATTTGGCTAAAATTTTATAAAGGGTAATCAAGATAGTAATGTTCGTTTAGGCTAGGTTGAGCGCAAGATAATTAGTGGACCGTACGCAACAATATTCTAACAACATGGAAAGGGACAATTATATTTATTTTTTTTACAACAAACTCAGTCCTTATAGTCTTCCATTTCTACCATGGTAAAACCTCAAGCAAATGCGCCACCTCTGGCTTTTCTGTCCCCTAAGATATTGTTTTAGATTAAGTGGTACACATATTCTGAAATTTCTCTTCTTTTACTGGAAGTTTTAACGTTCTTGCAATTAAATTTTCTCTTCTGTCTCCTCTATGTTACATAAAGCTACCTCACATGGCATTTTCTAGTTTTCAAAAAAAAATGCGTGAGAGAGAACGTAAAATAATCTTCAGTTTCTCGTCTATCCTAGGAAAGTTTAATAAACAACTCTTCCTCCAACATTCAGTATGAATAAGTTCATTACATGTCTCTATCTGCTCGAATGGTGCACAATAGGTAGGATGCAACCAGCTTTACATCTCTTCGCCCTTAAGGTTGTTGGAAAATGAATGCTATCCCACTTTTTGTTCTGAAATTATCCGTATAGGATCTTTGTCAAATGAACCTAGCAAAACTGTTTTCAACCATCTTCATATATGTTCAGACTCAGGAAAAAGTTTATTTATATAAAGAAAACAAGACTTTATTTTTCTAGGGATAATTTTCTAAAGGTTAAACAAATGTTTACCATATCTTCATCTATTAGAGTTTAAAAAAGAATGGATCCCAACTGTAATTTTTCCGTGACCTTTAGAGATGATACATAGTAAAGTAAACCATAATCTGTTATTTCACCTCCTCCAATAATACCTCTGTGAAAGCAGTCTCAATCTGCATATCATTTGTTAACAGAAGTACCCAAAATAAAGCCCTTTCACTGTGTCCTTTCCATATCCATGAAGTCCTTTAAGAAAAGTGTGCAGTTCCATTTTACGTTTTTCATCTTTCAGTTGGGTATTATTTAATAAACCTAATCCAATATTGTTTTCTCTGTTTTTCCAACTCCCTGAAGATGTTTGAAATCTAGCAATGTCCCTTTGCCTTTTCTGCCATATCCAAAGTATTTTTGTTTTAGTTTAATAAAGCTAGTATAGATTAACGATTGTTTACTCTCTAATAATATACATTTATCTAGACAAGGCAATCAAGAAGAAAAGTGGGGAAAAAGGGTGAAGATTCAAGTCAATATTTCAGGGAAAAAGTGGTTCTCTACAGAAGTTATTGTTAGAAAAGTGTTAATGAGAATGTGATCTTAGGATACAAGATGCGTCGGGGGAAATTCTTTCCATGGAGAATGCAACTCTGTGTCGATAGAATAAACATTTGAAAGATTTATTGAATGATTGAAGGATGCATAAGTGAAATGGGTTAATATGATTTTCACAGCGCTTCTACAAGTGATTATTGCGTTGTAGGAATAGCAGTCATGTGGTGTATATATATATATATATATATATATATATATATATATATATATATATATATATATATATATATATATATATATATATATATATATATATATATATATATATATATATATATATATATATATATATATATATATATATATATATATATATATATATATATATATATATATATATATATATATATATATATATATATATATATATATATATATATATATATATATATATATATATATATATATATATATATATATATATTGTAATAATATCTTAAATTATTCCTTTGGTTTCTCTTTTAACTTAATTGAAATTTTCCTCTCTGCCTAAGTCAAGAGAAATTGCTTGTTGGTTCTTTTTGCTCCCCTCGAGGGTTTTGTATATATTGTTAAATAGTTTTATTTATCTGCTTGTTTCTCCCTTTTCCTGTTTCAATGAGGGAAATAATGTCTTCTGTACTTGCCTCTCTTTGCCTGATGGTGTTACACTGCTTTTTCCGTCGCCTTTACTTTATCTGGGGGACCTTTTCATTAGGTGAAAATTAATCATAAAGGTTTCCCGAAGGGAGGTTCAGCACCTCTTGTTCTCTTTATTCTCTTTATCTTTGTTACAAGTCTGCAACACTGCCTCCTGAACATTAGATGCTCGCTTTCTTTAACGAGTCCTGCTATTGTTGGTGAGGGTCTACCCTGTGCCTTCGTGTGCTAGCTTGTCTGTGTTTTGCCTTTGCCCACCTTTGAGCAACGTCCCTTGCGTTTTGGGTGCTTTGCTGTATCCTCCAGGAATCGTCAGGAGGCCTTTTGTGGCTGGAGAAGGGTGAGCATACCCTTTTACCCACATTTACTTTGCCTTTATTTGCCAAGAAGGTCTCCCATCAGAGCATTTTTGCTAAACATTAAGTGCCAAGTGGAAGCTTCCGTCGGTACCTTCATGAAAAGGACAGGTTTTGTGTGAAATTCATCGTTTTGGTTGAAGGATAAGAGTCTGTATTTTTAAAGGTGTATTGCTATCATTTTTTGTAAATAATCTTTTTGTGTAATGGAAGCAAGTTAATCATTAGCACTCAGGTTTTCTTACCAGTGTCTCCCGCTACCATATAGACATGAATGAGTGTTGTTTTCACTCTATTACTATGACATTTCTCTCTTATGCTCCTCTTCTTCTTCTTTCGACCTTATTAGTCCCACTGTATAGCAGGGTCGGAAAGGTGACGAATCATCTATCTACGCAGTGATGAAGAAAAGTGATTATTTTGAAAAGATGGACAGGATCCTCCTGGACACTTCCAAATTCCAACACTTAACAAAGGACCCCACTGAGGACCTCAGAAAGAAAATGTCAAGGCTTGTGACTAGCGCCAACAATCAACGAGACGTCGTAAAATTCTCTAAGGTGAAAGGGGATTATGGGCCTGGTTACTGCTACGGGACAGTGAAAACCCGTAAGGCAGGCAACCCCCAAAGGCCCATCATCTCTCAGATGACATCCCCAACCTATAGAATAGCGAAGGTCCTGGATGATTTGCTGGTACCTTACATACCCAGTGCATATTCACTGAACTCAGCGGTGGACTTCACTGACCTCCTGCATGAAAAAGGACCGGAAGACGACATCGCCTCTCTCGACGTAGAAAGTTTATATACGAATATCCCCGTCGAAGAAACGATCAGCATCATCCTTGATCGTGTATACAGGTCCAACAAGAGCCCGCTGCCTATTTCCGAAGGTGTCCTCCGAGATATGCTGAAGGCTAGTACTACGGAGGCCCCTTTCACATCTCATCGGGGGAAATTATTTCTGCAAGTAGACGGAGTTGCCCTAGGTTCTCCACTAGGGGTCCTTTTTGCAAATACGTACATGGCCACCGTCGAAGAAAGGACCTTCCAACTTTACCATTTCTTGACGTCCTGGTGAAACAACAAGAAGGACAGTTTAAAACACCGTGTATACAAAAGCAACGAGCGGTATCCGTTGCTTGAACGAACGAGGAGAAGCCCGGACGCATATAAAGAGCGCAGGGGAACAGAAGATGTGCACGGACGTAGTTTACAAATTCATTTGTCCATAGGAGATGCGTAAATCTCACAGCCAAAAGTACATCGGGCATACTACAACGACCCTTCGGAGACGTATGCTGCCTCATAGAAATCAGGGGGCCATTCATCAACATTATATAGATGTTCACGACAGGAAGCCATCTCTGCAATATCTGACAGAAGGCACCCAGGTCGTACACAGAGAGAATAACTATGGTCGCTATCCAGAAACTGACCCTGAATATTCAACAAGAGTCGGATCATATACTCCCCTCCAGCAGAAGAAGGAATGCGTGAGCCAACAGGGACTAGACAGCACACCCCCAACCACCGGACACATCGCGCTCCTTAGGGGACACGAGAGCTCCCAGTGAAGGCCAAGTAACATGCTTGCTCAAGTCTCTGAGGCCCGCCCAACACGAACCTCCAGCCGTTAATCAACGCAGAACCTTTAGACGCACATATTCACACAAATGTAATATTTTACACATTTATATATAAACAGACATTTGTTTACTTGTACCGTTTGCATATGTTATAAAATTTTATTTTATTTTTGTACCTTATTTTCTTATTTGCAAACGAACATATAAGACTTTACTAAATTTTAAACACAAATTTTAGGAAACATTAGCTCATTGTATTATATTTTTGATATTTATTTAACCACACGTTTAAACTTTCACTTTTCTTGTCAAACATGTTCTTTGTACCCAAAACAACGCCCTGAAATGGTTAAGCTGTTGATCCTTTGACCAACCAGTACCCAGACCCCAAGGTCATTCTCCCCACGCGAAAGGTCGCATTGTAAGTCAGTAGTCACTTGAGAATCCCATAAAGGCGAAAAGTATATATATATATATATATATATATATATATATATATATATATATATATATATATATATATATATATATATATATATATATGTATATATATATATAATGTTTGCATGTATGTGCAGAGGACCTGGTTAAAAGACATAAGGAATTTTTGTTGCTCCTGGTAATGATTAAGAGTTCATAAAAATATATGTATATGTACATATATGTACAATGTGGTTGTGTAGCAACACGTTTTTTGTGGAAGATATCTTCAATGGTTTTGATTCTTTAATTCTAAAATATTTTTAATGCGTTTAAGGTTGCAAATACAATTTTTATTTAAAAGAGTAAGTCCGTTCAAAAGTGATGCATGACCAGTATGGTACAAATGCGTTCCTACTCCTTGCAATAAAAACAGAGTAATTCCTGTTTTCCAATATTTATCGAACTCTTGTGTAGCTCTAGGAATCAATATTGACTTTTAACATTATAAATTTGGTACTGATATTCTCCATAGCATCATTTTCATAAAACTTGCACATATTGCAATAGAATGGGAATTCGTGTTGCTTTATAGCAAGATGGACATACCTACGACAGCTTTACCTTATGTCTGTTTATTCTGGGTTGTGGGAGATGACCGTTTGGCACTTTTCAGTATTTTGTATCTCAGTTTAATTTTTAAAAAATACCGTTTTCAAATTTGGTTCTTTTTGCTGATCAGTTGTCTTAGTGTTTGCATGCCCATTGTTTGATGCAGAAAACATTTTGAATGTATGTTCTAAGAACGTAATAATGTCATTAATTACCTTTCAGACTGAAAACAACTATCAAACATATAAACACTAATACTAAGAGCTTCGTGCTTATATTAGGGCAAACATACTAAGTCACGACACAGTAGTTTGAGATACAAGAATTCTTAACTTGCAAAGTTAGCGCTTATTAATAAATATCTTGTTTCATCAGTGATTGCCCCTTAACCACCACCCTCGTGATGTAATGTTTACGAGCCACTGGCAATTAACGGGAAAGTTCATCTGACATGACAGTGATAGTGAAGGAATATAATCAGCCAAGGATGAATGACACTAAAGCCATGAATTAAACTGAAAATCTTTCATTTCTATCCGTCATTCATTCTGTTCGGTAATCTTGATGCATACTGCTAAAACATACAAAATGCGAAAGGCCTCTGTTTAACCCTTTACTCATTTTGGTTGGAGTGGGTCATTCAGTGCCTTTGCTGTGTAGAGCCCTTCTCAAGATCACTATTGTTCCCTTGATTGCTAGTACTTTCACAATCCTGCCTTTTTCATGTAACACTCGTCTCTGGTGGTTTAACATTGGTAATTTTACCGTATCACAAGATATATAAAAATTAGTCTTTTAGTCGGTACAGCTTCCACTCTACATGTCTTGTGATAAGAGAAATGGTGCTGCAGAATCAAAGGGAAAATCAATGGTCATGAGCCAAAAAGACAGTTACTGAAATCAAACCGTAATATTCCACGTCTGTTGATATTTGCAGTGGGAGCCTACTTCCTTCTTTTCACCTGTAATAAACGCGAGAATATATCACGGACAGTTAGAAAAATAGTTTCTGCATTATCTTTTTAGCATTTCTCAAACTATCTGCTTTTATCAGCAGTTTCAGTTCCAAAAAAGCACATGTGACTTATTTTAACCCCAAGCCTGAATTATTTTCCATTTGATCTTAAATAATTTTAGACCATTTACGTTGTTTTTTTTTTTTTAGATTTAGAGCCCTAGCATAAATTTGAATCCCTATACGAGAACGTAACGGCTAAAGTCTTCAATGTATACGCGATAAGAAGGGTTATGTAGGGAATGAGTGCAACAGACTGGTTCCTGAAAGTAGAAAATTTTACTTGTAACAGATTTCTGTACATACATTACGACTCATTGAAATCTCTTCAGGAAAACCATCAGTAGTGAAAGTTGCATTAGTAACAGAATAATCGTCTGTATTCAGATACTACTTGCCGTTGACATTTTCAGGAAGAATGCCATCATGCAGAACCGACCAAGAGAACAATATTCCCAAGAAAACAGACTCAAGTAAAACAACGTCGCCCATGAGAAAATATTACTAGAAAACATCATCTCGCCAATGTCCAAGATCTGGTTAACAGCTAGTATAACAAGAGACACTCCTCGTGTCAATGAACTTCCTATTACACAACAACATATAATATGCCGAGTGACTGTCGGATGACTTGCGAAATTCAGGACATTCCGTCAGAACTTGTTTTGTGGAACACTGCTTTATTTCAGCTGCAAGAAGAGAAAAATCATTCCACGGAGTGACATAGTTCCCTTTCTTACTAAAAATTATTTTTATCGTCTTTTACATTCTTTATTAGAATAATAGGAGCAGCAGTCAAATCACTATAATTTGGATTAAACTTGGCATCATCACTCACAGCTAGAATAACTTATTTGATACCTTCAACACCGAACACAATATCAGCCCAAGATAAAGGATTTAAAGGTAGAAAGGCAGACTTATCATCCCCTGCATCCAATCTATCAAATAACCATCGCTATGTTCAATTTAGGGACTTTGATTTACTAAAAGGACCTAAATTTAATATATATGCCCTGTGGAGCCAATTGCTCCAGCTTCTAAATTAATTTTTCATTAGTAAAATGCAGTAGAACATGTCCGCATGTACTGTGTGTATTTTGTTATTGCGGTAGACAAGGTCGTCTATTTTTCTTCCGTAATATTCCCAACAACAATAATTGTATTCTATTCAAGGAAGGGCATTTGTATGTGAAATTAAAATCTTGAACAAAGAAAACTCTACATATTTCCGATACAGTGATATTTCACGGTCCCCGACTACAAATGGAAAGTACATAAATAAATAAATAATGAATAGATAACACAAGTTCGTAACGTATGCATAGCAAACATTTATAATAAAAAGCAAGAAAGAACAATTCACATGATATAAATTAATTATTATGATCAAGACTTTCATATAAATCACAGGAACTGAAAATTTTATTGATCAACAGATCGTAACTAGGGTTGACAGTGTTTACCATTCCCAAGCACAGTCCCTATTACTCTGTCGGTAATTGGGAATTTGGGAATACCCGTAGGAACAACAAATAAACCTGACAAAATTTAATTATGATTTTTATGTAATTATTTTTGCAAATGATCTCACGTGGATGAAAAGCTATACTTCGGAAACATCAGTATGCTTTCAGTACCAAAACAATCATGAGGCGTACTGGCAACAAACTGCCTTTAATCACGATATCAAAAGGAAGGCATATGGCTTGGAGAGTCATTCTTGTTTGATTAAAACCAACTATGAAATCTGGTTATGAAAACAGAAAAAATTCACCGAAATTGGGTGTAGAAACTAATATCCACCAATCAATGTTCCATTGATTCGTGACTCATGAAATTTCTCTTCAGCTCGATGAAAACAGGAAACTTTGATCTAATGAAATGAAGAAAGATATTTGCACCCGTTAGCACTGGGTCGTTCCAATGGAGAATATGACTGCCATCGTTAACAATATATATCCAAAGACATGAAAGGTAAACCTCCAGTGTAAATTAATTAACTGTAATTACTAGCGACACCACAAAGGGTAACAATTTGAGACCTCCCGTAAAGCTTTAATCGAAATATTATGATACTAGTAGCTCGTTAGGACTTTGTGTATTATCAACTGACTGCCAAGAGACTATCTCAGTAAAGGGGGCGGTGCCGTCAGTTTACCTCGCGTTATGCACTGTATGAATTACTAAAGGGTGTTTGCAACGTCCCTTTTGCCCCAAGTAGCACCCAGTTTTAGCCTTTTACTCGGCTTCCATTCCTGCATCTTTTATTCATTATTGCTCTCCAGCGCCAACGGTTACTCATTAGTATAACTGTGGAGTTTTCTCCCCGTTTCACCTTAAGTCCTTCTAATTAATTTCCCTTATGCCCTCGATCTCATCATCGTGCTGTCCAATCACTCCAACTTTCTCTCCTCATTTGTCTTAAGCTCCGGATGCCGAAAGTGCCACATTGCTTAACTTTTCGTAAATTAAATCGAATCTTTCCATCTCAGGTTTGATATTTGACTCGTGACGCCTCTTCATCCTTTTATTTCCAGGAATGTCTTCACTAACTTAACGGTGTGTCTTTCCATACCCGCAATTTCGCGAGTAAAAGATTTATGAACAAATGATAAGCAAAAACATTTTATGTGAATAACATGGCAACCTAAGTTGCAGTAGGGAGAACGGGGCTCTTGACTAACCAGGGATTATGCTTGGTCTTGAAAGTTCTTGGTAAATTCTGTTTACCTCTACGGTGATAAACTATTTCAATGTTATAATTTGTATAACAGCTCTCATACTGTTTAATATTACCATAACAAAACTTTATTATTATTATTATTATTATTATTATTATTATTATTATTATTATTATTATTATTATTATTATTATTATTATTATTGTTCAAGAGATGAACCCTATTCATAACGGAACTGGCCTACAGGGGCCGTTGATAAGAAATTAAAGGTTCTTAAGAATGTGGTGATCAATTGAAAGAAGTTACTGAAGATAATAGGAAATGCAGAACGAAGAGATTAGGTAGTGGAGGACGAAGATGAATTAACACATTAACCACTAGATATATAAAAATGAAAATAAATGATTAAAAGTACTGTATAAGTTTCAAACTCACGCATAATGCGTTATTCGAGATATGTATGTTATTTATGAACCCCATGCATTACACGGAAATACGTGGCTGACCTGTTGCCCCTTCTCCCGTTTTCTAAAAATTTGATGGAATTAACATTATTCTGTTTTGCATTCTGCATTCTTTTTCATGACTATAAATTCCTATAATACGCGTACGTATTTACGTTAATATATAGGCACTATAACTCATGGGCGATCAGTTAGAAAGATTATACTTTAGCATATCACATTTGTATGAAACCAAAATGATTAGGGAAGATCATTGAAAATTAACTAGTGGAGTCAGCAAGAGAGAGAGAGAGAGAGAGAGAGAGAGAGAGAGAGAGAGAGAGAGAGAGAGAGAGAGAGAGAATTAGCGGGGTGCATTCATGTCAGGTACGGAATGAGTAACAAGACACAGAACGGATAGTTAGTTGGAAGGTACTAAATTGTTCCCAGAATTTACATGACTAAAAGACATTAATTTGAACGACATACCTGCATCCATTTAGTATTCATATACTTTTAAAAACATAAAATTGTTCTTACTGCTCGCGAGAGATATACGAAATACAGCCGACACTTTGAGTTCTTTGCCCTGATAGTTATTAGATAATTTATCAATAGGATATTTTTACCAGTGTCACTGGAAGACAGGTTTTATTCGAAAATTGATTGAATATACAAAGTGGCCTATTACACATTCAAAAGCGTTGTCTTCACTAAAAATATCTCGTGAATACCAGTTAACTGACATATTTCCAGGGCATGTAGGAAAAACTGATGTTGATTCAGACACAACTGTCAATTTTATTCCTTTTTTCTTTTAGTGTATGGTTACAGCTCATCCAATACATCTACATGATCTTCAGTTTCAGTTTTTTTCTGTGATATGAATATATTAAGTGAGATAAACAGTGGAAAGAAAATGAGGTTCTTGGAAAAAGAACTTAGCCATATACATACATACATACATATATATATATATATATATATATATATATATATATATATATATATATATATATATATATTTACTTATTTATTTATTTAATTATTTATTTATCTATTCATGGGGAAATTGCCTGTGAGAATAGGCAACTCATACTCTATATTTCTATAAGTAAATATCTAAGATATAAAGAACTCCCTGCTAAATTCATCCCATACATATATATATATATATATATATATATATATATATATATATATATATATATATATATATATATATATATATATATATATATATATATATATATATATATATATATAAAGATAAAATCATTTACGAAGAAATGGAAACACTGAAGTGCTATGAGTCCTTTCGACACTAGTCCTTTACTTAGCAGTAAAGGAATAGTGTCGAAAGGACTCGCAGCACTCCAGTGTTTCCGTTTCCTTCGTGGATTTTGTCTTTATTTATATATTCATCACGTTCCATATTTTCGTGATTCAGCATATATATATATATATATATATATATATATATATATATATATATATATATATATATATATATATATATATATATATATATATATATATGTATATGTATATGCACACACGCACACACACGTATATATATGTATATACACACACGCAAACACATATACTGTATATATATATATATATTTTCTTCTTCTTCTTCTTTCTTTCTTTTTTCTTTCTTTTGCGACAACGATGCCAGTCCAGTATTTTTCTATTTAATCCCTTCTTTACTATTGATAGCCCTGTTTCGTATTTTTAATTTCCCTTACTCTTGTGTAATCTGTTATCAGATCCAGAGGAGTATGTGGCACATTGCTTTTACAGTTATCAATAAATGAGTAGCACCTTATACTTGAAGAAACCAACAAACTCAGTATATTTTCTAGCGTTAATGTCACACACCTTTATCTTTATTGATATGAAAAATATGAGGAAACCTTGTCACGTCACGTATTCCATGGATAAACTGTATTCCAATCTACACTGTTGTTTCTACCTGCATTGTTATGAAAACAATCACCACTAATACACAGCTTCACTGTTATTTGTTAATCTTTAGAACCGAACAGTTTTTACCTTTTTTTTTACTGTATTCCCACACTTGATATATAACAATGGGAAGGTTTTTCTCTTAATTTGTATGCATCAAAGGATTGATGCGTGTGAATAAACTTTAATCCATGGCTCTTATCGGGAAACGGTGCAATCAAAAGTTTTTTTTTTATATTTAACTCCTTTTCAGCACACAATTATTGTTTCAGTGGTGTGATATCTTGCTTTCTAATATTCCTACAGTAAAATCTAAATTCAGTTGAGCAAACTTTACATCTATTTTGAACTTAGTGCTTAATCCAGTTTATTATTTACTACGCTATTCTTTTCTCATGACTTGCTCATTTGAATGTTTGTCTTACTGGGATGGCAGTTATACCCACGCTTCTTATATTAAAGCTTACTATTACTGTTTCTTCCTTCACTCACTCTACTATATAAGTGTCGAAGGTGGACGAGGTTAGCAGGGGAGAGGGAGGCACGCTCATTACTTATTTACAGATTGCACGCTCCCGACATTACTGCTTTCCAGTTACCGTTATGGCTGTTCATGCCAGCCCGATGATTTGCTTTTCTCCCTGTCTCAACAGTGCAGTGTATATGAATTCGGCATAATAAGATAATCCTATTATTACCTTAATGACAGAACACATTCATGTTCTTATTTCTTTTGTATTCTTAAAGAACAGTTGCTGAATTAACGGAAATTTCGTTTTTGAATTTTCATTGCACAGTTATTTTGTACCACAATATCAATACATAATTTTTCGTTTTCGTGTCCTTCCCAATTTTTGCCTGTTTTATCAGTGAAAGATTCCTAAAATGCTTCAAATTCCCAAGTCCATTCCACTCGCCTGATAATTCGTGGCCAACGGAAAGACAAAAATAATGTGATCTCTTACTGTTAGTGAAGGCGTGTTATAATAATTCTAGTTAATAACCACAGAAGACTCTTCAAGAAAAAATGACGAAAACGTTTTGAACTGCGTTTCCACGGGGCTCCAATGAAAATTTGAATTATGCTACTAAATACTACTGCTCTCTATTGTAAGAAAAATAAACTTAATCCATTCTTTCTTGGATATTTTATTTGTCATATAGTACTGTAACATTTCATATGGTAATTTAGGAAAAGCTTAAAGAAGCATAAGGAGTCATGCATGGTGCTTTATAGTTTTATTATTCATTCAAGGAAATTAAGATGTGCAAAATATAGATTAAAAACTGAACAACAAAGAACCAATTTTGACCTTTCTGTGGTTTAAGAGTTTATGTATATGACTAGCTTTCAATTACAGAACATAGTTGTAACGTTTAACCTTGACTCAAGTCTGACGTTCAAAATAAAACCTTTTACCAAGAATGGTTAGATGTGCTGCTAAATATAAGCTGAGTAGCACAAGTGTTTCCTACACAATTAGGAAACAATTTCCCGTTCTACTACCCTTTACTCACTAGCAACCTAATACTTTTACGCTCCCTTGCTCTAGATATCAACTCTCTCTCTCTCTCTCTCTCTCTCTCTCTCTCTCTCTCTCTCTCTCTCTCTCTCTCATAAGAAAGTGAAACGTTGTCTTCTATGCCTGACAATCATTTAAATAATAATAATAATAATAATAATAATAATAATAATAATAATAATAATAATAATAATAATAATAATAATAATAATAATAATAATAATAATAATAATAATAAGGGAAAAAACAAGGGAAGTTAATGAAATACTAAGACTAATCTACACCACCAGTATCACAGAAACAAATAATCTGGCATTTGCAGGAGCAAGACTCGTAGTAGAACTCATGAGGATACAAACACCAACACCACCATCACAACCAGCCTAACAGAAGCCAAAACAGCAACCGCCTTGGAAAAGGCGCCTGGAAAAACAAATCATGGCGAAGAGATCTGACTTGAGAACTGAAAGAGATGGCAGAAAAGAGGCTGAGAAGCAAGAAAACAAGAGAAGAGCTGAATGAGAAATACAAAGTACAGAAGAAGGGACTAAACAACACAATAGAAGATATAAAACAGAGGCTTAAAGCCAAACCACTTAAGATCCAACGGTACATGAGCAGGAATAAAGGGATACCAACAGAACAAACTCTTCAGAACCAACTAGAAAAGACTATAGCGCCAACTAAGAGGGGAAGACAACCATCAGGAAATTCCGGAAGCCGAACCAAGTAAGAGACTCTACGAAAACATATGGAGCAATCTGGTATCATACAACAAACATACAACATGGCTCCAGGAAATCAAGGCAGAGGAAATAGGGAGAATAAAACATAGATTCAACGAGATCACGGCAGACACAGTCAAAAGCCAACTAAAGAAAACGGCCAACTGGAAAGCCCCAGGTCCCGGTAAAGCCCATGGATACTGGCTCAAAAACTTCAAGGCCCTACACCCACGAATAGCAAAACAACTCCATTATTGTATCACAAACCACCATGCGCCCAAATAATGAACACGTGGAGAACATCATTAGTACAGAAAGACAAGAACAAGGGAAATAAAACAAGTAACTACAGGCCTATCACCTGCTTACCAATAATGTGGAAGTTACTGACAGGTATCATCAGCAAAAGGCTGTACAACTACCTAGAGGACACAAACACCATCTCCCACCAGCAGTAAGGCTGCAGAAAGAAGTGTAGGGACGCAAAAGACCAGCTAGTAATAGACAAAGTTGTAATGAAGAATAGTAAGAGGAGGACCAGCATGCCATGGATTGACTACAAGAAATCCTTCGACACGATACCGCACATGTGGCTAATAGAATGCCTGAAAATATATGGGGCAGAGGAAAACGCCATCAGCTTCCTTAAAAACACCAATTGCAACTGGAATACAGTACTTAAAAGCTCTGTGATTAGACTAGCAGAGGTTAACATCAGGAGAGGGGTCTTTCAAGGCGACTCACAGTCCCCACTACTCTTCGTAGTACCCATGATTCCCATGACAGTACTGCAGAAGATGGATGCTGGGTACCAACTCAGGAAAGGAGGAACCAGAATTAACTATCTCATGTTCACGGACGACATCAAGCTGTATGGTAAGAGTATCAAGGAAATAGGTACCCTAATCCAGACTGCAAGGATTGTATCAGGGGACATCAGGATGGAGTTTAGAATAGAAAAATGCGCCTTGGTCAACATACAAAAAGGCAAAGTAACAAGGACTGAAGAGATAAAGCTACCAGACGGGAATAGCATTAAATACATAGATGAGACAGGATACAATTACCTAGGAATGGTGGAAGGAGAGGATACAAAACACCAAGAGATGAAGGACACAATCAGGAAAGAACATACGCAGAGACTTAAGGCGATACCCAAGTCAAAACTCAACGCCGGAAACATAACGGAAGCCATAAACACATGGGCAGTACCAGTAATCAGATACAGCACGGGAGTAGTGGAGTGGACGAGGGCTGAACTCCGCAGCATAGACCAGAAAACTAGAAAACACATGACAATACACAAAGCACTACATACAAGAGCAAATACAGACAGACTATACATAACACGAAAGGAAGGGGCAAGAGGGCTACTAAGCATAGAAGACTGCGTCAACATCGAGAACAGAGCACTGGTGCAATATCTGAAAATCAGTGAAGACAAGTGGCTAAGGAGTGTATGGGAAGAAGGACTGATAACAGTAGATGAAAACCCAGAAATATACAGAGACAGGAGAATGAAAAACAGAACAGAGGAATGGCACAACAAACCAACACACGGACGGTACATGAGAGAGATAAAAGAACTGGCCAGCGATGAAACATGGCATTGGCTACAGAGGGGAGAACTCAAGAAGGAAACAGAAGGAATGCTAACAGCGACACAAGGTCAGGCCCTAAGAACCAGATATGTCCAAAGAACAATAGATGGAAACAATATCTCACCTATACGCAGGAAGTGCAATATGAAAGACGAGACCATAAACCACATAACAAGCAAATGTCCGACGATTGCACAGAGCCAGTACAAAAAGAGACATGATTCAGTAGCAAAAGCCTTCCACTGGAGCCTGTGCAAGAAACATCAGCTAGCTTGCAGTAATAAGTGGTACGAACAACAATCCTGAGGGAATGATAGGAAACGATCAGGCAAAGATCCTCTGGGACTATGGTATCAGAACAGATAGGGTGATACGTGCCAATAGACCAGAAGTGATGCTGATTGACAAAATCAAGAAGAAAGTATCACTCATGGATGTCGCAATACCATGGGACACTAGAGTGGCTGAGAAAGACAGAGAGAAAACTGATAAGCATAGACAGCCGAAAATCGAAATAAGAAGGATTTGGAATATACCAGTGGAAATTGTACCCATAATCATAGGAACACTAAGCACAATCCCAAGATCCCTGAAAAGGAATCTGGAAAAACTAGATCCGAAGTAGCTCCAGGACTCATGCAGAAAAGTGTGCTACTAGAAACAGCGCACATGTGAGAAAAGTGATGGACTCCTAAGGAGGCAGGATGCAACTCGGAACTCCACACTATAAAAACCACCCAGTCGAATAGGATGACTGTGATAGACAAAAAAAGTAATAATAATAATAATAATAATAATAATAATAATAATAATAATAATAATACTCATTATTATTATTATTATTATTATTATTATTATTATTATTATTATTATTATTATTATTATTATTATTATTATTATTATTTGAAATGCCTTAGTCTATGAAATAACAGCAATCACAAAAGCTCCATACCGTGAAAGACACATGATAACGTCTGAGAATAACAGGACCCCAAGGATCATTTTTCGAGGGATACGACGTATGACTTTACTCTCCAGACGCTTTTGCCCTTTGCAGACATTCGGCAGCAAGTGATAAAATGGCCGGTGTCAAGATTTCCGTCAGTGATCTAAAACATTGACGGCATGGTAGGCTGCATCTTTCAAAACACGATAGAAATAGTTAGATAATACTGACTAGGGTTTAAGAATAGCAGAGCGTAAAGCAACTAGTAGGTATGTCATGAAAATTACAGAAAAAGAAAAAGAAAAAGACTGAGGAGGAGGAGTTGGACGAGGAATGAGGAGGAGCATAATTAATCGACTGACCAAATATTTCTTATATATATATATATATATATATATATATATATATATATATATATATATATATATATATATATATATATATATATATATATATATATATATATATGTGTGTGTGTGTGTGTGTGTGTGTGTGTGTGTGTGTATAATGAAGATGAAAATGATCAGGACACGCCAGAAAGCTATAGCTTCGATGTAACGGGAGTATTACATTTCTAGAGCCTGTTAGAACGCTCAAATACTATTATTACCTATAAAAAAATCTTCCTTGAAGAATTGCTTTATTGTGTGGGACACCTACTTGTCGAAATTATAAATTCACCTGCAGGCAAGAAAACGAGACATGATAGCCCTCTCAATCAAATCCTACTGTCTGTTTTATTCGTATTCTTATTTATATCTCTAATATATTATATTCCCCAATATCAAGAGTACACGCGTTTAAATTGAGAAAAGTACCACAATACTATATCATTTAGTCAACAACATTGAAAAAAAATCTGATTTTTGGGCTGTTTTCGTACTACATTTTGGCATACTGTATAAGGGGATGCATTAAGGGGATGCATATATTAACATTTGGACGTGGGTTTCTCATACGAGATAAAATATCTTGTCTTGTTATAGCAGTCTTTTGAAGTATAATTTTAAATTCTTTTTTTGTTTAAGGGGATTCTTTTTCCAACAGCTTTAAGATAATGGAGTTCTAATTATCTTGAAGCTGTTGTAAAAAGAATCCCTTAAACAAAAAAAGAATTTTTGATTATACTGCCAAAAACCGCTATAACAAGACATTTTATCTCGTATGAGAAACCCACGTCCAAATGTTAATAAATGCATACTCTTTTATACCAAAATGTAGTGCGAAAAAATCAGAATTTTTTTTAATGCTGTTGACTAAATGATATAGTATTGTGGTACTTTTTCTCAATATATCTACCACGCTGAATCTTAAGTCGCTTTGCCTGAAGACGTCGTCAATGTAACTTGGTTATCGAATATTACTTCTAGACACTTCTCTTACTGAGTAGTAATTCCAGTTTTCGACCACGGGCTATGCTGCTCAAACTGTTCTCACTGAAGTATAAATCCATATGAAAAGGAAAGCATATTAACAAATGACACTGATCTTATCTATAATTGAAATGTGTTTTATATTAGTGATAAACAAGAAGACTAACTTACAATATAAATGGTCCTCTCGGTTATTTTCATTAGATCACTAGCTTGACATTACTCTGCATAACTTCGCATACCTCTTCATAACAGTAATGATGCATGAATAAGTATTTGAACCAATAAAAAAAGGAAATAATGTCACTGTACATTTAGCACGTCGGGTTGAGCTAGCAGCTACTACGCATGCGCGATGAAGAAGACGAATGGCTTATTATCTCTATCTAATATTATTCCAAACTTTATTTAAACTGACTTTGTAACGAAATAAGTCAACATGACGTCACGAAGCAGTCGCTATAACGAATTCCGAAGGTAAAAGCAAAGAAGAAATTAATGAATTAATTAGGAAATTCGCATTTGAACGAATAAAAAAAAATTAAACATGCCTTTATTAAAATGCACTAAAAAACAATAAATATGTTTTTGGCACATACCAGGATTTTTTTTACAATTAATCCTGTCCACAAAAATAAATGAGCGGGTGCCAAACATGGAAGGAAATGCTGCAAGCAAAGAAATATATATTTTTTTATTTCTCGTAGCATTTCCTTTCATGTTTGGCGCCCGCACTTTTATTTTTGTAGACATGATTAATTGTACCTGGTATGTCTCAAAAAATTATTTTTTACTGTTTACGTGCATTTCAATAAAAGCGTGTTTTAATTTCTTTTTATTTTTTTTATTTTATACGTTTTAGTTTAGACAAATTGTAACTGGTTTATGATTTTAAGTCAAAGAAATTTAACTCGATATCCTGTCGAGCCAAAGAAGGTATTAAAATTCCGTAGAGTTATTAACTTATTCTGCCAAGTCAAAGAAGGTAAGAAAAATCCGAAGATCTTCACACACATCCTGAGATACTGGGAGAGGTCGCTATCGGGTCACGTAGAGGTCACTGCTTTTTCTCCCTTTCTAATATTATTCCAAACCTCATTTAATCCGACTTTATAACGAAATACGTCATCGTAACGTCACGAAACAGCTGCTATAGCGAATTCCGAAAGTAAAAAACGAAGAAGAAACGAACGAATTACTTTTGAACAAATAAAAAAAAAAGTAAATACTGCCATCGTACATCTTGCACATCTGGTTGAGCCAGCAGTTACTTGAATGGCTTAATACGTGGATAAAAGGGACAGTAGCCAGGATAAATGGGACAAATGTCTGTATTTGTCTGTCTGCCATGGGGGTACGGGTTTGAAACCTACCCTTTATCCAAGTTGGGTCAAATATGACCACGTTCCAAATTTTGTTTAGATCGGTCAAGTGGTTTTGATTTCTATAGCTTGCTAACATACAACCATACAGGCATTCACTTTTATACATATTCAATATCTGCATCGCTCATTTCTCGCAAGCAGAACTGAAAAGATGAGAAATGTGGGGATAAGTACAAGTGGTAAAAAGGTTAGCATAAGCGGAAGAATGGACTACATATCCTTTAGAAAGTTTTGACATGTGCAAAAGAAGCGAAAATTACTGTGATGAAAAGATTTCATAATTCTGACGCGTATGAGGGACGAGAACAAGAACACCATATAAGGTTGGATAGCTGGCATAGAAGGGAATGAGTGTAACATGGAGTTGTGCAATATGCCTGGATGTGGACGGTTGAGGTGCTTTAGTACTAGCAAAAATGATGAGCTTTGTGTGGTGGTTCATGAAATGCTTAATGGTGTGGAAGATTCTAGCACCGGAGTTCTTCCATAATTCAGCAGTTAAGGTATGACTGTGGCAGCGATGGTTTTATTCTTTACTTTCCAGTACATAAACACTAAATATAGAACACATACACATCATCATACCCACTGAATGATGTGTAAGTTAAATGAATATGAGAGTGGAAGGTGCTGATATTTTGCTATATTATGCTGGCATAATAAATACTATTGAGATTTTTAAGGATTTTTATTCAGTCGGCAGCCATTACCTTGTGACAAACACGTCAAGATACTGAATTAAATATTGGATGGAAGTCGCTCCGTAAATGAATAGCTGAGTTTTATTGCGTTTTACCACAATATTTTGAGTTTTTTTTCTTTTGATGAGGCTAATCATTCTTTCAAGTCTTAAAAGTAAATATTCTATGTCTAATTTGATAAGTCTGAAATATACAAACTTAAACTCCTTTCTTTGGGTGTGTTGATTCAGAAATACAGTCCCACGTCTTCGCTATGTTTTGGATCCCGATTCCAATCAGCGTGTCGTTTCCTTTTCTGAGGGGTTTTTAGTGACGGTTAATAAAAACTGTTTCACTTTTTCGCTGACCTATTAATCTTTATTTTCCTTCATACATAACCATATTCTAACGCATATCGGATGGGGAAATAAAATACTGATATTACCCTACATATAAAAATTACATGGAAGATAGAACAGATAATTATAACAGCTTTCAGTGTTCTAACAAAGATATTTTAGTTTTCTAACAAGTTTACCTCGGCATACTAAACCTCGTGCGACAACTAATAATTTGGAAATTGAAAGCATTCGGTTGTCTACACATCTAAATGCTTTCAGTTTCATATCCCAATCAATTTTAGAATAACAAATAATATTAAAATTCATCTTATTAAAAAGAAAAAAATATATTAACATAAATTTCTGGGTATGAATAATAAATGGAAAATAGTTTTGCAGAAAATTCATTCATATAATGAATATTTTGATTTAAGAAAAGTAATGTCTTTGTGTGCTGTTAACTGCATTGGTGTATTTTGAACCATTGGCAATATCAAATACGATATGTAATCTCTCTGAGTATATAGTAGATGATTTTGTTAATTTTGCCTTTATTATCCAGTAAATGCCCACATCATTGAAGTTATGAACAGAATATCATGGTTGAACAAATAGAGAGTGGCTGTCAAAATAATTTTGTTGACAAATTTGATGACTTTGTTTAATATTACAGAGTTTTAGTAGTTTCAAAAACATAGTAAATAATGTTCCTAGACGGGTCACAAATAAAAGCTTCCAGTTGTATACCGAAGCAGGGTGCATTATGAGGAGGTTAAACCTGGAAAAAGATGATTTTAGATCAAGTCGAAGTAAACTTCATACTTTCAAAACAGAAACGAAAATTCGATTGAAAAGATTTCCTCTTCCACATAGGTAGTGAGTTGGTTATCTTATCTGGCTGCTTAGAGATTTTCCTCCGAAATTGGAGAGTAACTCATAGAATTAATATGTTCACTTCAGGCTTCTCAATTACGCGCTCCATGATCAGTGAATAGCATCCTGAAGCCAATAAAGTGAGGTCATTCCAAGTTCGATTAAACTCGTTTTGGAGACTAGTTTCAGTAATCTTCCTTATTTTTCCTGATAATTGTACTTTAAAAGCAGGTTGTATTCATTCAAGTTAGAGAAACATGCATACTAACATGAACACATACACAAACACTTGCACACGCACACACACGTATATATATATATATATATATATATATATATATATATATATATATATATATATATATATATATATATATATATATATATACATATATATATATATATATATATATATATATATATATATATATATATATATATATATATATATATATATATATATATATATATATATATATATATATATATATATATATATATATATACGTCTTCTTAAAAACTTAAGCGAATTATAAGGAAAATAGAAAAGATACTGTATAAGATAAATTCGCATAATACAGCCTTCCGTTTTAATAATAATAATAATAATAATAATAATAATAATAATAATAATAATAATAATAATAATAATAATAATAATAATAATAATAATAATAATAATAATCTTTAGTCCAAGATATATAAAAACCAAACTATTTGTATATAAATAAATAAAATCAGGACAGTGGTGTTTAGTAAACAGGGGGCTGATTTATTCGGTTTTCGTGTACTGGGAGTCCAACAGTGACATACGTAGCATTTCAAACCTATTTTCCATCATAAATTCTTAAAGTTTAGAGTCCATAACTCCAAAATCATCGAGTTTATTCAAAGACAAAGAAGAAATTCAATGCCAGAACGTGGATTTAGCAAAATGAAATTGTTACAATTCCAAAGATGTACTCACACAAAACAAAACAAAAGAATAAACATAGATGACGAGGGACTTGCTGTAAAAAGTATTAGTAGAAACAATGAGGTTACATAAATCGCATCTGACAGGAGATACAGTTTTCACAGTCTGAATATATGCGGGAAAGACACGACCGTAATCGTAGGAATATCGAGACCATTTTATGAAAAAGGTCGACTTTGTCACCGCCTTGCTACCATTCCAGGATCATCCGCCGAATGACAAAACCTGTCGCACCCCTTCTATAACTTCTCGCTCCCTCTAGACCATTAGGAAAAGCGGACCATGAGGAGATTATCACGCAGGAGGTAAAGGGTAGACGAAAACATATATGATGGGGTTGGCGGGGGGGGGTCATCTTGGAAGAAACCAGAACATTGAAAGTATAATGCAAGGAGTGTCGTAATAAATGATAAAAGACTATGAGGACAAAATTGAGAATTGTACGAAGAATGAAGGATGGAAACGCAATTCTGTTGAAATTATTTGGCATATTTGTAAGAATTATTCTTGTTCTTCTTCAACTATAAAAAATTTTCCCTTATAAGTGGTGGTTGAAGAGGGCATTAACCTTCTACTTTTCTCTACCTTTAGATGGGAAATGATCTTTCTACCCTGGCTACGACACCGGGCAGTTGAATAGCAATTTTTTCAAAAGAAGATCCAAAGCCGTTTCCATCCGTGTGACTGAATTCTGGTCTCTACCTGTGTCAGGTGAGGCTAGAACCACGGATCACACTGCAAACAAGGGAATCACTGACATATCTTGCAAAACTAACAAATAAAAAAAGGTATATATATATATATATATATATATATATATATATATATATATATATATATATATATATATATATGTTACAGTCATTTTGAGGAATTGGTCATTTGCAAACTGCCCGGTCATTTTGGAAAATGACCAAAATATCTGTCAGTATGCAAAATGCCCAAATAATTGTGGTCATTTTGGAAAATGACCAGAAGTTTAGTCATTTTGCAAAATGACTATTAGTATCGTTGGTCATTTTGTAAAGTTACCCCAATAGCTGCTGGTCATTATGCAAAAATAAACAAATAGTAACTTAAAATTGATTAGGAAAAGTCTAAGTATTAATAAAGGTGTGTGTTTTTTTTATTCAACATTAAAAACTTACATTACACATTACAAGTATATTAGAATATTGAAAAATGACCAGAAGTTTGGTCATTTTGCAAAATGACTGTTAGTATCGTTGGTCATTTTGTAAAGTTACCCCAATAGCTGCTGGTCATTTATTCAACATTAAAAACTTACATTACACATTACAAGTATATTAGAATATTGAAAGAACTAAAACTGAACTTGAAAATTATTTCAACAATTATCAAAATTAGCATTTTCTGACTTGTTTGAAGAAGAGTTGCTGCATTTACATCTGCTGTTGCACAATACTTCGTTTTTGAAGCATTTACAGCGTCTGCTCCGACATGACTGGGTGCAGCTACACTTACTGATGCCCTTACCTGGCCATGTCCCATCCAGTCTGCAATAGCTACCTCTCGCAGACTGACTTCGCCATCCTTTATTACCTCTTCGAGTGACATAAATTTTTCAGCACATAAAGTGAACTGATTCCGACTGTACACCTGTTTAAGTAAACCATGTTTTGTCCCTAGTTTGTAAGTTCCGCCATCCATTGTCTCAGTTATAACTGCCTTTGCATTCGCAAACTCCTCTCGTCCACGGTCAACAAGTGGAATAGGAACCATGACAGTGTCCCCTGCAAGGGCTGGCTTGAAACGCTGTACTGATTTATCCTTCATTTTTTTAGCTTGCTTCTCTTGTTGTATTTTCGATTCCCTTCGTTCAGCCTGAATGCTACGATTTCTATTGCATAGGCAACAGAGCACAGGATCATCAACATTGTCATTTACAGTTGAACAACACTGACCAGAAGGATGACATGGAATGTTTTGACCACACGAGTTGCAATTTATGGCACAACTTTCAGCACTTCTCCCCTGTTCTACATTTTGATCTTCTTCATTAACTAAACAGAGTGCTTCTGCAAGCTGCTCCTCTGTCTCCATGCCTTCCATTATTTCTTCTGGTATGTTGACAGCAGAAATACCAAGATGAGCCTTTTCTCCGTACATGGCTTCATAAGGTGTCCTGCCAATTCCTGAATGGAAGCGCGTGTTTTTCTGCCACTGAACAAAGCGCAGTCCATTTGACCATTGTGTAGTGTTGTTATCTTTCATCCAGCAAGCGAGTATTGCTTCAACATCTCTGTTTGCTCGTTCCACGGAACCCTGTGATTGAGAATATCTTGGTTTCCCATGAACTAGCTTACATTCTGGCCACATAGCCAGAACTTCCTTGATTACCTTATTTGAAAATTCTCTCCCATTGTCAGATTGAAGAATATGAGGGGCTCCTTTATCACAGAAAATGTCAACCAGGTGAAAAGCTACCT
>NC_089783.1:11274281-11276781 GCF_040412425.1 Macrobrachium rosenbergii | reverse complement strand
CCTTGTGATTATGGTGACGCGGGTTCGTTTCCCGCGACCAGGCATCACAGCCACTTCAATTTCTTGCGCTTGGATCTTATGGCTTTGTAGTGACAAGCATATCCAAAAAAGCGCAAAGAATTCGAGAAGTTAAGAGGGCATTGTGGCTATTACAATTACATATGCATCTGGTAAAAGTGACCAGTATATATATATATATATATATATATATATATATATATATATATATATATATATACATATATATATTTATATGTGTGTGTGTGTGTGTGTGTGTGCGATGACATTTGTGTGAGTGTGCGTAAGTTAAGTTATAAAGACCTCAAACAGCCATTCTGTTACATCGGTTTATGCATTATATGCCTATTAAAACAAAGAGATATATGTGCATTATACATTTATAAAAATGTTTTCAGATTCAATCCTGCGATTCAGATGGTGACTAGAAATGGAACAGCAAAGAAACACTGCGTCACAAACATATCATCACCTATGCCAAGGATATGCTTTAGTCAGTTTCCCATCTCCTTTTTATCAGTCTGCTTGGTAACAGGTTTACGAGGAAGTTAAAGAACGAATGTAGATGAACATTAAAGAAAACATGAATCCGTTAATTTCCACGACTTGTAGTTGCATCTACGGAAGCCAAGTCAAAACTTTATCTTTCTGCATCTTAGTAAAATCAAAAGGTAAATATAAATCAAAGGTAGTTAATATTTATAGAATATTATTTTATTCTCGGTACATTACAAAAGTTCTATTTTTGGGTGAAATTAAATATTATTATAATTTTTTGTCACTGCTTACAGAAAACCCTACTCTCTTTCATCACCTTCACCATCACCATCCTCTGCATCATTCACATCATCCACTTCATCAGATAAATCAGACATTGTCCTGTTCCTTCTCCCACTCAGTCTTCTACTGGCTCTTCATCCTTATTTAGTTGTACCAACCCATTTCGTTTTCTGTTGTCGCCACAGCCACAATCGGTCTTATCAGTCTTTTTTTGTTTTTAGTGTCTCTTTTTCTATACGTTAATAATTTAGTTTCACCTTGCCAGTCAACAACATATTAAATTTTATAAATTGTAGTTTTTCCATTCTTAGCTTAACTGTCTGGTGGGGAAGAACGGCCCAAGACGATGAGTGGCAAGTCAGATATTCTCTTCGAAAATTTGTCATGCTGAAGTTGGGAAGTTGGTGACAAAAGAGGTACTTTTGGTAGACAACCATTACGTATTCTGTGACTAAAGAGTGCTTCATACTTACATAAAAATTAAGATGCAAAGGAAAATTGAAAAATTCCTTTGGTAAGGGCGTTTTGAGTTCTCTGATACTACAGAGATTATTTTTTATTGGCATCTCTCTAAGCAAGTACTTTCGCACTTTAGGCAGATAGAGGTTTTATTCTCTCCATCGTCTTCCCATACTCTGGTGTCTCTCTCTCTCTCTCTCTCTCTCTCTCTCTCTCTCTCTCTCTCTCTTATAAAGATTGTAAATTATTTTACAATAATTTTTGTTTTATTATTGTTAAAGTTCACGTTATTATTAATACTTTTATTATTATTCCTGATTCTGTTGTAACGAGGTTCATTGATTTATGCCTGTCTTATGCGGTACAAGTTACAGACTGCTGCAACCAATCACTTTTCTTGATATTCGCTGGAAAGCAGAAAAGAAAGAGAGATACCTAGGATCATAAATGCGACAAATATCAACGACACCTGCTCCGATTTGGATTTTTAAAAATATTTTTCGTCGTTAGAAAATCATCTGGCAGCACCTGATTCCGCTGTTTTTCTTTTATTTTTTTTTTATTAGCTTCTTCTCAAAAAAGGAAAATTTTAAAAACAGCGGTTAGAAAGGAATTTCTCTGATGTATAACTGAATCACGCTATCTTTGTTTGGTCATATGAATACTAAACGCACTTAAAATTAAATAAATATATGACGACTTACGTAGGCCTACCATACTTAACTTCCGGCTGGCATTTGCTGACCCTTTCATTAGATGTTTCTCAATAGTAAGATTTGAGTCAAAAGTCACACTAAGCATAGCTAAAGCTTCAGGCTCATTTAGCAGAGTCCCATTCACATGAAAGGGAGGATGGGGAAAATCCGTGCCCGATCATATCTCACCGACTGCACCAATCATTAGTCCCCTCCATGTCACGACTGAGACTAAGAGCAATTTCATATCTCATAACTGAAGATTTTACTACACCCACAAGTGTTGCATCATCGGCGTACTGAACACTCCTCTTTTCCCGGCCAACAACCAAATCACTTGTATACACTATACATAACTGTGTACGAAGAACACGATTCTGTGAAACTCAAGACGCAATAAGTCTTGGTTCGCTAAAAATCCCAGCAATAGCAACTTGCTGATGCCTACCTTTAAGGAAATCTTGAAGTAACCCTGAAACATATCCACCCACTCCAAGATTCTGGAGTGCTTTGCGACTTACTAAATCGAAATTAGCGATAAGATCAAT
>NC_089783.1:11221781-11269281 GCF_040412425.1 Macrobrachium rosenbergii | reverse complement strand
GAAGAAAAATTGAGCCATATATAATCCAATTTCGCGATTATTCTTTTTTTTTTTAAGAAAGTGGATCGCTTGAAAGTATGAACAACAAACAACTAATCAGTTGTCTGAATCTTTCGGTGTTATTGATAATCGTAGCGTCATCAAACGTTCATTCTTTATGTGACATATAAAATTAATGTTATAAAAAAGAAAATATATAATTCTTCTACCTGTAAGGCCACATATCTAAGTAAAATATCATTACTTTCTCAGAAATCTGTTGTTGAAAATTAATATTTTTATTATGTTAACATCTTTATTTGTTTTCATTACTTCTTTAATTTTTTATTCTTTTTGGTGCTAATGGACTGAAAGATTTAAGGTTTATACCGGGGTTTACAACCACAACGAATGCTGACACTACTGTGAAGTCCCTCTGTTGATTTAAAAACGCCGAGGCTTCTCTTTTCACATTTTCACTGCAGTAAAGTAGGCTTCTTCGTTTATTTCAAATGCTAGAATAAATACTTTGGTTTAATTAGAATTAAGATCTACATACACACACACATATATATATACACATATATGTATGTATGTATGTATGTATGAATGATTTATTCATATATGTATGTATGTATGTATGTATGTATGTATGTATGTATGTATGTATGAATGATTTATTCATATGTTTGTGTATCTGTGTTAGCGCTATTCCGCTGTAGCAGTTTCCATTTCTTTATAAAATTTACTAAAATTAAAGCAGCCCACATGGCATTTTCCATTTTTCATGCAGGAATGCGTCAGATGGAACGCAAAATATACTTTTCTTTCTAGTGTCTTAGGAAAGTTCTAAAATGCAAGCAATTGTTCCTCCAAGATTCAGCATGACTAAATCCATCGTACCTATCTATCTCCTCCAAAGATCCTTAAGTTAAATATACCTTAGTTTAACCAGACCACTGAGCTGATTAACAGCTCTCCTAGGGCTGGCCGGAAGGATTAGATTTATTTTACCTGGCTAAGAACCAATTGGTTACCTAGTAATGGGACCTTTAGCTTATTGTGGAATCCGAACCACATTACAACGAGAAATGAATTTCTATCACCAGAAATAAATTTCTCTAAATCTTCATTCGCCGGTCTTCGAAATGAACGCGGGCCCAGCAGAGTGCTAGCCGAGAACGATACCAACCCGTCCAATGAGGAACTTCCAAAGATCCTTATTTGGATATATCCTTATATGGGTAATTTCAGAAAAAAAAAATTGGGACAACGTTCATTTTCTTACAATCTTAAAGGAGAAGAAAGGTAAAGCGGGGTTACATTCCATCGTGTTATAACAAGTGGAATGTAACCCCTGCTTTACCTTTCTTAGCTTCTAAGATTGTTAGAAAATGAACTTTGTCCCAATTTTCTTCCTGAAATTAACCATATTAAGATATTTGTTAAATGGACCAAATAAAACTTTTTTTTCCATCACACACACACACACACACCATACATATATGTGTGTGTGTGTGTGTGTCTGTGTTCCATACTTGTGAAAAAAAAGTTTATTTGTATAAGGAAAACGGAATCTTTAGTTTTCAACGCATCATGTCCTTAGGTTATAAGAATGAGTGCCATAATTTCGTTTCTATAAGACCTTTGAAAGAAATGATTTCTGACTATAAATTTTCTGTGACTTTTGAAGGCACTATAAAAAAAATTAACCCAAGTTTTACTATTTCATCCCCTTCAACAATATTTTGGTGAAAACCATCTTAATTTACATCTCATTTATTAACAGAATTAAAATCCTTCACTGCGTTCTCTCCATATTCATGAAGTCAGCTAAGAAACGCGTGCAGTTGCATTTTACGTCTTTCATCTTTTACGAAGATATCATAAAACAATCTTATTCCAATATTGCCCTTTCTGTCTTCACGATTAAAAATAAAAAATACAACCTCCCTTTGGCTTTTCCAACTCCACCAGGATTTTTGAAATCAAGTAATGTCTCTTTGTCTTTTCGACCACAGCCCAGGATACAGCAGCAAAAACAATATCTCTGAAAGCCATGTCATCTCTGAGAAGAAATTAGATACATCCAAAATCTACCGCTTTTTCCTCTTTTCGGTTCCAAGATCTCTATAGAGCTCGAAAATTGTCCTTTTTGATTCCCAACAGAGTAACAAACTCGTATGTGTATACCTTTACGTTTTTGTTAAGCCTTTGGATAAATTTCTGGACAATACTTTCTATCCGTATGCAGCAGTAGAAGAGCCTATTATCACTGAGGCTACCTTTTGCACATAATATACAAATTTACACATCTGCCTATGGTGCATCACTATACTGTGACCGGAAATGATAAGTAAAAAGCCAGAATAATGTCTATGAGCGACTGCATTTTCAAAATACAAAAAAGGTTAGAAAGGGAACTTTCGACCGTTTGCACAACGGTCCTCTTCAGCCAACTGAATAAAAATACGTGTATTTTCTTAAGAAGACAATTGCCGATTTTTTTTTTTAACAGTCCAGGAAACCATCGAACAACATCGAACAATCTTTCGGCATAAATGAAGAAATTACAGTTATGTAATTGATGTTTCCCTGTATCTGTGAGCCATACGTTGTGATCTTCATAACGGCTCTCACGATCGTAGGTGCTCCTTACTAGTGTGACTAGGTGATTCGTGGGTGGTAAACGACTTTCAGCATCGGTGCCTGTTGTTTCTGCGACAGCTGCCACTCCAACAACCCAGTGGGGAGAAATAAGGGAGACACATTATCAGGGGCCTCGAGGATCTGCTTTAAATTTAAATTTATGAAATGGCAGACTAGCATGCCTGTATGTCTGTCCTGCTGCGTAAAGGCTTTATTGCCCTCTAATGTGTTGCAAATATTTACCAAAGACAGAACTGAAGTGAGAGGGTACTCGGAACTAGCAGTGTTTATGAAAAAGTTGCTCAGATTTTGAAACGTCAACAAGACGTTTGAAACTGAAGGTGGCGCGATCAAGGTGTTGTCGATTTGCCATTTTCCTGCATAATGTTTATTTTATTCGAGGGTAATGAAACTGTTTTATATTTTGCTCTGATATCCTGTTAAAGGGTCATTTGTTTGTGAAATTTATATCCTGTGTGTTATTTTAATTTCCTTCATGTTCGAGGTTGCAGATGTGTGCGCGTATGTTTTCACACCGATCCGGGTGTGGGAAGTGGTTACATATCACTTAGCACTTGAGCCTCGTAAGAGATGCTGGTCTCTGTAGATTTAGAACCAATAAAGTATTAACGGAATACGTTTTTCAATGGACTTCATATTGTTCCTTACAGATGTATGATGTTCGTAAACGTCAAATAAAGAAGGAATGGAAAAATTATTTAATAGGTTTTCGGAAAAAAAAACAGGTAACATAAGGCCTTACGATAAATATTGCTTTTCACAAATTGTACAGGAGCAGTGTTTTAGCTGAAGATCCAAAGAGATATTTGTGGTAGGAGAACAAGCACATAACCTCTGTGCGAAGATATATTATTTTAGACAATAATCTTTAAAAAAGTTTGGAAAAACCGCAGATGCAAAATCATAAGAGCAACGAAAAAGAATGGTCTAACAAATGCATACAACTCGTCTTAGATATTTGTTCCATAATTTACTTGCCAACCCCTTCCAATAGTACTTTTGTCTCATCTGTTTCCCCAGATAGTTAAAGTAGAGTTAACGGTCTCCTTATGTGTCCCAGGCAACACTGAATCAATTAGTCTTGCGTCTTATACCCTGTATTCCAGATCAGTATATCTCGTCCTTTTTTTTTTTTTTTTTTTTTTTGTTAGATTTGAATTTAACGTAAAATCGAAAAGCAAAAGGTTGAAGTACTAAAAAAAAAAAAACCGAACTGGTCTGTGCTCTCCTTTCATCTCCGGTCTGCTTCATCTTCTCTTAATCTTGCATGTCACCAGCTCTGTTAGCTCAGGAGCTCATACAGATGCACTGTATCGTTAATCCTTCTTACGTTTTATAAAATAAACTAAAATAGGTTCCTTAATTGTTAACAGAAAAGCCCAAGACTCAAAGAAGAAATATAAGAATTACATTACACGCATCCATGACGATCAATATACTGCATAACAAACTCGGAAATGAATGCCATAATTTCTACAAAACTGACATACATACATTTTTATGCTTACAGTCATAGCGCTAATTAAAAGTAATAAAAAAGTACGAAGAGTTATGGTGTAAAGAATGAAGTTTCTTAGTTAATGGTGTCAATTTGTTGTAGCTCAGGCGTGCCATTTTCATGTCTGAATCCCAAAGGCGTGTACCATCCAGAAGATAAGATAGACATTTCGTATGTTATTTTAGGCACTAGATTTTCTTTAATTAAAACTTTTGTTTCCTATATAAAGTTAATGCGATATTTCACAAAGAGGACTCACTCCTTTATCGATTAACATAAAGGTTTTTCTAAGTATAGTGACCATCTTGTATAATATATCTCTCCTTTTGATAGCCTTGTATATAAACTTTAATTTTTCATGTTCTTTCTTACATATTTTTCCCAATATTCCTTACAACAGTACAACTTTACATTAACTACTATAATGAAACCCTCTATGCACAGGGCAATGATTAAGAGAAAATGGAAAGAAAAACCGATAAAAACATTAAATGGGGTTGAAGACGGGTAAATCTTGCTAGGCCATAATGAAGGGTCCATCAGGAATATTGAATTGCCAACCCGTTAGAATTGCATTCTTTGCTTAGAGTGATTTTCCGGCTTCAATATCTTTGATCACAGTTGCTTTTGCTTTTATGTCAGATGGCTATCAAATAACTCTTGCCTTAAGTCTTAGCCTGAGACATAATGTCTGTGGTATTTCACACCGCTTGATTAACGATCATCCACTTAAAGGTAAAACGTATATGCCTTAGCATTTTCTTCTTTTTGATCTTATTTTTAAGATGTGATGGAGTGTCATTAAAAAAATGGTCTTATAGTTTATCATGACCATGCTTCTTCTTTATTTAGCCTCATCCTTTAGGTTTTCTTTCTTTATTCACTATGATATCTATTTTTTTTATGTGATATTTGAGTTATTTTATTTATGGTCTTCATTACCCACACTGTTATATCATTATTTATTGCATTGGTCTTTTACATTTGCTTCCCTTTATGATCTTTTAGCACTCGAATTTACAAAGGATTTTAATAAGAAAAAACTTTTTTCTTGAGGGGCAAATTCGTTTGACCATTAATGTGAAATAAGTGATCGGTGTCCCTGTCTTTACTTGCGCAGCACTGTGTAAACTAGATATATCTGCTAGAGCAGATTTTTTTCAATAACAAATGAATATCGAATCACATTGCTAATTTTTTTTTTTTTGGCAGAATTATAAACCGTGGTGACTATGTTAGAGCTCCTGTTCAAGTGAATGTAAATCTATATAGTTCTCCGATCTCAAATCCTCTTTTGTTTTCCTTTGAAGGCTGGTTAATAATTGAAGTGTACCAATATAAATATAACTAATCAGTGTAATACTTCAGGCCATAAGAATATTGAAACAGTCAACATTACAAATATCCCCACGATTTTCTTGAACAAAAACATCAAAACCTGGAATAATGATCCAATCTGTTTTCAGTTTTGTGTGTGCAAACATGGCACGATAAATGTTACAAGTTTAACATTTGCTCCAATTACTCACTCTCACATGATCTGGCTGATTATCAATTTGAAGGGAACGTTGTAATACAAATTTTAAAACTTAATATTGAGATTGTGCCAAGTATATATTCTGCAGACTTTAAATAAATCGCAGAAACATGTAATTAACAATAAGGATAGAACAGAACAAGTTTAGTATGGCAGATGGGATTAACAAGTATTTGGTAAAGGTACCTCCCTCTCCTTGATGGTTTTCTCAGCCTCAGAATTTCATATTAAACTTACTCTTTACTAGTCATTGTCAAGATCGTCGGTAACCTGGTTAGTTTGATTGAGGAATAGATGTAGGAGTTTTTCATAAATTTCCATGGTATCTTGAGTAATTTATTCTGAAGAAAGCACACCATATTGCTATTTTAAATCATAAAAGCATCTTCCAGGGGAGAAGAAATGAATAGATTATCTATCCAAGTGGGAACTATCTATCAGTTGTCTTTGTGATACCATATTTCATATTTTTTTGCTCCAGTTGGTCCTTTTTATTCATCATCAGCGACATTTATACTATTCTGCGGTGCCCTAAGTGACAGCTAATTACCAGGATTCTTTTATTCTCTTTTAGGTAAATATTTAAAACAGGATTGCAGACAATATTACGAAAAATGTAAAGTCCATTGAGGGTGAAGTACGATGATGAGTCTGAGTACATTGCCTCCTCACGAACCGAAATGAATATCTTTTACCACTACAATACATTTAAACTCCATTCGTAAGCTGTGTAGCTGAACTCCAGCACAACCAAGTTGCAAATAACTGGCACCTCTGGTATCGTAATCTGTTTGTATGATTACGGCATAGGTACTCTGTAATTTGAAGTTTTTCGTATTTGGTTCCACAGTTATTTTCTATCATTTGACAATAAATCTCTCGTGAAATAGGACACAATTATATTTTCTTCAAATCTGTAATGTCTCCAGGGATGCGACTGTTTGTGCCCTACGCATTAGATGTTTAATCGTTCATTTTGACTGAATATTTTCCCGTTGCCTGGATGTCAGCAAAACCCGTGGGTACACTATCATCTACGTAAAGTCATGTGTATTGGTATTTCTTTGTAACCACCGGCGATAAATCTGATGTTGACAATTGCTCACTTCATCCCGTCGTGATAATCTTCCAAAGGCTTTGCTTTAATAAGAAACTTTCCATACTGCGTTAAGTGCGTGGGCCTCGGTAATTACTTTATATTCCACGTTTTATCAAGTATCACCTATATCCTGTAGAGGGCTACTATATTCCAAGAATGCTTTCATTCTCTTCAGAGTAAAAGTTTAGGATAGTAACCTCGACACAGTTATGCAATCTTTCATTATGTATAGTAAAGTCATCGATAAAAATCGAAGGTCCATATATTTCGTTTTTCAATATAATCTTTAATGTTGGTCATTGTTGCGACAATGAGACGACCTATAATTTTAAGTGAAATGTTGTAAGATTTTAGGGAATTCTGAATTTTTATGAGATAAGTTTCGAGGTGCTACCTGATACATAGCAAGAGTCGCAGAAGTCTCCTTGATATGAGATTACCCGCAGCAAAATGAATTGAAATATTATATAAAAAATTAGGATTTATAATACAACTAAAATGGTGATAACTCTATTTTTCAGGTGATATACTTTGTGTAATGACCATTGTTTACTTTTTTAGTCGCATTGACTTCGTTATCATTTATTTCTAACTTCAGTCTAATCTAAATGGCACTCAAAAGTGAATCAAACAATTCATATTCCTCATCCTCTTCTACCTTCCTATAGTTCCTCTACTTCTTTTGTTATTAACACTAGGTTCTCATCCCCTTTTACTCATAACAATACTGCCAAAACATTAAAAATTTTTTCCGTAGCATCCCCTTGCCTGTGCGTTTACCTTTCAGAGTCAGCGCCATAAATCTTATCAATTATAATTTTTCGTTTCGTTGCTTAATGGCTTACAAGAGAAAGACATATGTGTCTGAGAACGACAGGTCGGATATTATCGGTAAATGATCCACTTGAAGTTGGGGAGTCGGTAACAAAAGGCTTTTCCAAAGAAAGTTTCACTGCTCTTTGATTTGTTCGAGTCTGTTGTTGGCAACGGAATGACCAGTTATATTCTTTTGTCAGTATATTGTCCTTGTTGATTGAATTAATTACTTAGTACTTTTATTCAGTTGTGTTTCTGTAAATTTCTATATTAAGCCACTTGGGCATTACTCCTTACGGACATTGTTAAATTCTCCTCACCAGGTATTTGTTTGTTAACAAGCGAGCTCAGCTTTGTTTTTCTTTTCAAGTTATGCAGCTCCAGCCCCATCTCTTTTTAGAGGTATCGTTTTTGTCCTGTGTGGGTGGAGGGACAGTTGGATTTATGAGTCTTTTTGAGAGAGGTTTCTGTCGATCTGATCTGCCATATTGCAATCAATTCCTAGTGTCCTTGCTGGTTGCCTTTCGTCTCCTGCTGTCCTCACTGATTGCTGTGACTCCTTGCGATCCTCACTGCTTACTGTAGGATATACATCCGTTGGGATCTTGCTCCATCACTGATGGAGTTACAGCTTGATATCTCCTTTATTCATCAGCTCCTCCGGCCCAGTTACATAGCCAGAGGGACCACTTCTTTATTGGGTTGGGTGTCATTGTCTGGCATTGCCTGCATTTATACGAGACCACGACTCTTGTGGGCATCACTGCACAGCTGTCGTTTGTGTCCCTCTGTCCCTACATGTCCTGGATTATCTCCAGACGTAAAGGCAAAGGCAAATTTTATTCTATCGACCCCTTCCGGAGTATGAGAATTACAAAATTACACAAATATATACATTTTACACAAAAACTACAAAAGAAGAGACCAATAGATTACAACTATATTTATGTACACATATATTTAGCAAGTACATATTTAAAGCATAAAAGGTATTCTGACAAAGGAAAGTACATACATTGAAAATAATACCAGAATAATGAAAATCCTAGGAAGTATTAAATCTAAACTAAAGACATTATAAGGTTAACAAACTTTTGCAAGTCTTTTCAATTCTCTAGCACTACTTGTATTGAGGAGCAGATTGAATTTAAAAGTGGTAGGTCTTCTACAATAGTAGGGCTTAAGGTATCTCTCTCTTATTTCTCTAATCACAGGACAAACTAAAACATAATGATATTCATCCCCAACTTCAGTGCTGTTGCATAGTCTGCAAGGGTGCTGATTCTCCTGCCCAGAATATCTTTCAGTTGCTACAGGAAGTTTGTGGGTACCACACCTATATTTACTAAGGGCAATTCTTTCTGGTATATCTAAATTTATAATATACTTTTCTTGGCCAAATTCAGTCTTAAAAGTTTATAATTACTACACAATATATTTCTTTCTACTTCTGCATGCCACTGTTGTCTCTCTATATCTTTGAGTTTCATTTCTAGGCTATTTATTATCCACGTGTGATTGAAATTTTCTGGGTGTTCCCATATATTTGACATACCACATGAATCAAGGATAGTTTTAATTTTATGGATCCAACTAGACTTATACTCATTCGACTCGTACAGAATTCTAAGAAAGTGATAAAAAACATTTGACAATTTAGACGCCTTTGATTTTACAATTCTCAACCAAAATCCAATCATCCGTTTGCAAATAGATATTTCAATTTTGAATCTGCCAAGATCCCCATATACCATGCAGTTTGCTGTTCGCTTGTTGACACAGAGCTGATTTTTCATGAACTTCTTGTGAAATGTTTCAACATGATCTAGTTTGTGGTAACTCCATATTTCACAACCGTAAGTCAAAATTGGTACGACTAGAGCATCGAATAGATCACAGTTGATATCAATGGGTAATTCAAGTTTTTTACATTTAATTAACATACTAAGTAATGCTCTACGTGCTTGAATGACTTGTTTCTTAATAGCTTTATCCATTTTACCATTATAATTAAACGTAGTACCAAGGTAAACATAATCATCTACAATTTCGATGCTCTGCTCACCATATTTAAAATTCGGGACATTTCTAACTTTTCCTCTAGAAAATACAACTACTTTAGTTTTTGAAACATTAATTTGAAGTTTCCAAGTATCACAATATTCTTTTACTTTGTTTAAGGCATTTTGTAATTCCTTTGGGGATTCAGCCATTACAATGGTATCATCAGCATAAAGTAAAACATAAATACGCAAAAACATTTCTATATCAGTACTACTTAATTTTTCATTTATTTCCCTTGAACACATATCCATCCCATTATACCCCCTGCTAAGAGAAAACTCAAAATTATTTAGGTAGATGGCAAAAAGTAATGGGGAAAGATTCTCACCTTGTCTTACACCTATGTTACATTCGAAAAAGTTAGAAATTTTGTGATTCTGCTTCACACAGGATTTTGTATTATTATACATATTATATATGACAGCCATAATATTACCGTTAATGCCATGTGAGATTACTTTTCCCCACAAGGACGACCTGTCAACCAAATCAAATGCTTTTCTGTAATCAACGAACAAACAGTATATTCTCTTTTTTCGATGGAGATAGAAATTAACAAGTGAATGTAATACAAAAATATGATCTAGAGTACTATATCCCTCCCTGAAACCAGCCTGCTCCTCACCAAGTTGACCAGTGCTGTCAATATAATCAGTCAACCTTTTATTGACACAAGCGGTAAAAAGCTTCGCTACACAGCTCAGTAGTGTGATACCCCTATAGTTATCTGGGTCGTCGGGGATCCTTTTTCTTAAATATGGGTTTTATTATCCCTATACACCAATGATATGGAACAATTGAGGAGATCAACACTATGTTGAAAATTTTGCATATCACATTTAGCATATCATGAGGGCAGTTTTTAAGGAACTCATTTATAATATTATCAATACCACATGCTTTTCTACTCTTAAGTTTTTTTATTTGAATTTGTATCTCATCTACTGTAAAAACTCTATTTAATTCTTCGTTAACTAACTGGTTAATAATGCTTGGGTCGAAATTATCAGGGTGTTCACTCTCATCAGGTTCAACATTACCTCGACTGAGTTTAGCAAAATAATCTCGAAATGTTTTAAGTGCAATTTTACAAATCAGCTCACTCTTATCAGTATTCTTTTGGTGTCTTGAGGAGATCTCAACTATATATTTTGAAGCCCTTGTTTGTACTTTTAAGTTAGTTTGTATTTGATAGGCTATTCTATCTTTTGGATCCCCTCTGGACCCCTTAGTAAGCACGGAAGTGCTGTCTTCTTTATTTAGGTATGGTTTGATAAGGATAATTGGATTTTGATTTATATGTGTATAATTAAGAGGTTCAGGTGTCATTTCTGTCTTTGAGTTATGTATTAAATATTAAGTGATTTTTTTGTCAGTGTCTTGCATATTAAGTGGTTGTGTTGTTTTTGCCATATGATTCCACCCATTGTGGACTTCATCACAGGTAAGCGAATATTGAAAGATATTGACAGTATAAAGTTTATATTGGTCGAATCAGGCCATTGCAGCTTTCAGTAATAGAGTTTTCTGAAATCAAAGATGGGATTTTTTCATCTTCACCATTCACTTCAGGATGTGATGTCCCTGCCTACACGAGTTAGAGTACAAGAGACTCTCTAGTCTTGGCAGGCAACTCTACTAGGAGGACAATCCGAAATCAAACCAGTGGCTGAAGCGACCCTTCAGCCTTGGTAGGCAGCCCTTCTATGGTTTGTATTCAGAGTAAGCTTCTAAGAGCTTACTCTGAACACAAACCTTGTTCTCCAACCTTGGACTGTGCCATAGCCATTTTACTGTGGTCTTCTATGGTCATGGGTTTGAGTACCTTTGCTTGAGGGTACAATCAGGCATTTTTCCTCTTTTTTGTTTACTTTCCTGTTTTTTCGGAGTGTGTAGGACAGGCTGATGAGAAAGCAAAAGTTGTTTGGTGGAATATCCAGAAAGCACCTTCTTCTTTACCTAAACTTTTCCTTCTTAGCTTTTATAATTTCTATTCCATCCTGACTGTCCTCTCCCAGTTGTTGTGGCAAACCTGGTGGGTTTCTTACATGCCTTATAAGGTGTGCTGGCTCCACATTATGGACCAGTTGCTTCCTTTTTTTTTTTTTGATGACATATGGTTAGGTCTATTTATACTTTCAATGTAATTTTTGTAAATAATGTAAATATTGTTGCAGTTGATGGCCATATTATTGTTAATTGTTCTGTTGAATTTTATTATGTTGGTGTTGTTATGAGTCTATATGTTTTTCTACTAATTTTATGTTAATTTTAATTCTTTCGGGAGACATTGAGCTGAACCCTGGGCCTACTACTTATTACAGTAAGAAAAATTGCTGAGTACTTTACTCAAATATTTGGGGCTTAAGGTAAAATTTTCTTGATCTCCAGAGTTGTGACCATAACTACGATTTTATTTATTTTTTTTATCTGAGACACTTGTAAGTAGCAACAATTCAAAGGTTGACTTTTCAATCGCAGTGTTTGATGGCCCACATTTTATTTGTCATCATAACATCCCACATGGGCGAGGTATAGCTGTATACACTAAGTCCGGGCGACCTATATATAATCAGAAATACTTAGAGATTAGATGCCATGAAATTCTTTGCTCTAAGATTTTCAGTAGGTACTACAGTGTATGCGCATTTGTCGTTAACTGCAATCCAAATATCGATGATTCTATATATAACACTCTTGGAGAGGATTATTATGGCCCTGTCACAGGATTCAAAAGATTCATTCATTATTTGTGGAGACTGCAAAGCAAAGCACAGAAGAGTGGTTTAATTCTAATTCAATAGAGCAACCTGGCCGGTCTGTTCTTGAGTTCTGTGTATCCTCCGATTTTGTCCAGCTGAGGAACCCCCACATATTTCTGGTATTAGATTAAGCCTCATATTCACAGATGTTCCAGCTATTGTGAGCTTCAAGGTCTGTGAGTATATAGGCACTTCTAATCACTGCGTCATTGAGATGGACATCTCTGTCAATCAGTGTATTCCTAATTCCATCGTTGGAAAAACAGTCTGGCTGAAATCTAGAGCCAACTTAGATCGCATTATTGAAGTTTGTCAGGCACTTCATATTTCAGATGCTAATATCAGATACATATCCCAAGAAAAAGCAAAATGAAATGCTGATGGATATTTTTAGTAAGGTGTGTCCCTAGAAAGGTCATTAGTTTCAGGTCAAATGAAAAACCATGGTTTGATGATACATGTAGATGAGCTTACCATGACAAGCATACCAAATTCGAAACATTTAGACGAAATCGTTCACGTGAAAATTACACAATTTTTGTTGGCGGATCGCCATGCTGCGAATAGAATTCATCATATCACTGAGAGAAATTACAGTAATTCCTTAAAGAGGAAACTTGAAGGAATTACTCAGCCTCATCTGTGGTGGACCAAATTGGCATCATCTATCTTTGGGTCAGGCTCACCTTCCATTCCTCCACTCTTAACAGCTAATGGTAGATTGGTTACTGGCACTAAGGAAAAAGCTGAACTGCTTCACCAAGCTTTCGGAGATAAGCAATCGGCTGATGATGTCCCTCCCCCGATACTTGTCATCCTGAACCTATTCTTACGAAATTTGCATTTCGCTCTAGGGATGTTAAGAAAATTCTTGATAACCTTGGTAGGTAGGGTGGAGAAGATCCTGATGGTTTCTTCCCTTTGTTTATTAAAAAGGTTTCTAGTGTGTTCTCTTCCAAGATTAGTAGACTCTATAGATTTTTATGTTAACGTACTACCTCTGCGGTAAGTGTAAGTTTGGCAATACAGGGGCTGTTCCAAAGAATGGCACATCGGCTGACTGCAGTGACTACAGGCCAATTTCTATTCTCTCTGTGCTCTCCAAAGTTGCAGAAAAACTGATTTTTAAGCCACTATATAATCATGTGGAATCTGAAGGATTGTTTGCTGATAGTCAGTAAGCATATCAGAAGCAATTAGGTACCTGCGATGTTCTTTTAGATTTGACATGCCATTTGCAAGAGAACCTTGATAAAGGTCTTAAGTGCAGAGGAATTCAAATAGATTTTAGTGCTGCTTTCCATTTAGTAAATCACAAGACACTATTTCATAAACTCCCGAGTCTTGAGTGGGTGGATATAATGTAGGTTTACGTCAAGATATCCTCACAGATAGGCAGCAACAAGGGTGATATCTTTAGAGAACCAAGACCTATTGTGTCTGGAGTTTCACAAGGCAGAGTTCTAGGCCCACTGTTATTTTTAGTGTATACAAGTGATATGGCTGTTGTCATGGAAAACAAGATTGTTCAGTATGCCGATGATGCTACACTTGAGGATGTCATAAAGTCTCCACTTATAAAAAAATGAAGCTTCCCTTAGTCTCAATCGGGACACGGAGCGGTTTAGTGAATGGCGTAGTCGCTGGAGCATGAGGCTGAACTCCAGTAAAACGAAAATATTGTTGATTAACAGAACTCGTAAAGTCTTTCCATCCCATCCTCCCCTCCAAATCGATGGGACTCTGCTGAATGAGTATGAAGCCTTAACTATTCTATGGGTAACTTTTGACTCACATTTTACTTTTGAGGAACATCTAATCAAAGTGTCAGCAAATGCCACACGAAAGTTAGGTATTGTACGAAAGGCCTCATATATTTATAACAGTGATAAAATCAGTGCAACCTGTTTTAGGTTATTTGTTCCCCTTTACTAGACAATTGTTCTCCGGTATATATGTCTGCATCTGCCGGAGATTTATCTGTTTTAGATAGAGTGGTTCGTGGTGGTAGGTTTCTGTTTCCTAATATTAGCAGTTATGACTTTGACCATCGGCGGATGGTCTCTTGTTTGTCTATTTTTCATAAGTTGTATTTTAACAGAGATCTATCACATTCCTCACACCGTTGGACTGTGGAACAGTCTCCCAGAGGATGTCGTGCAATTGGAACTTCAAAAGTTCAAGCGAAGATGCAATGCATTACTACCCTAATGCTATTCTCTTTGTATTTTAATACATTTCCATTTATTAATTTATTTATTAATTTACTTTTTCCTTTTTTTAATAAGCGAGATCTCTTCTTTCTGTATTTCCCCTTACCTCGTCTTACTTCATCCTAATGAAGCTTGAATTTCAGGTCAGTGGCACCTGTGGGGACGTACCATATGAATAAAGTTTATCTTCTGAATAATAATAATAATAATAATAATAATAATAATAATAATAATAATAATAATAATAATAATAATATTATTATTATTATTATTATTATTATTATTATTATTATTATTATTATTATTATTATTATTATCGTGACTTTCGAGTAGGTTTACAAGATACATATTCCCTCGGATTAAAAACAATATCAGAGTTATACCGGGACTCTCTCTCTCTCTCTCTCTCTCTCTCTCTCTCTCTCTCTCTCTCTCTCTCTCTCTCTCTCATGGGATAATGGAAGACAACAAAATTTACATGGAAAGATCGTTAGATATCAAACAATGGAAATTCAAGGTTATTTGGATAAAAACACGTTATCTTTCCTCTTGTTTCAATAGATCTCCATCGAATAATGAGACAAAATAAAAAAAAATCCCAGAAAGAACCAAAAGCTATTACACGCACCCACGTTCTTGACAAAGATTTTCTTTATTTTTAAAAGAAAGTCAGAAGGAGCCTGTAAAGTTGGAAGAATAGAGCCTCTTAGGTTGCATTTTGAGCCTCTGACCAACATAAGGAGCCCAAATCTTGTTAAACAGTAAGCAGTTATGAGCCTAAACTTGATAGCTTTACCCGTACTTAATTTTTTATATTGAAATTACTGGATAGGTTGCATTATGACACACTGCAAGAAAGATGATAGTTCTTGGATATTGAAAAATCTACAGAAATTGGATTACTTATTTTTTACCGCTCACGTCGGATGGGGGTCACTGATAAGTCCGCTCTCTCGGGTAGGAAGTGTCAGTGGGAAGTGTTGTACGTGTCACCGTCGGAACGAGGAAAGTTCCCTGGGTCGTAGTAATAAGGTTTGCCCTTTACTTTCCAATATTCAGAGCATCCGAGGGGCGAAGGCGGTGATGATCTGTCGTACTGTGATTAACGTACAAGTTGGGAATTAAGTAACTTTTTATATATATATTATGAGTATTCGTAGCATGACTGTGTATGACGCCTTCTTGAATATGGTATTCAATGATCCTCTCGGAAAATCTCATTGTGGTCAAATCGATGCAAGCGCCGAGCATTTTCTGACTGGGCGTCTGTACTGGCAGACCACATTGTTACTCGTCATTGGGTCCTGCGAGGACTTTTTTATGGTTTTCTTGCTTTTATAGTAAATTACCAGTCTGATCTTTTTTCTCCGGATACATAGGGCAGACGCTCCCTTCTATGATGTTGTGAATGGTGATCTCATTCTTTTTATATTCATCGTGAAAATACATCTTCATATAAGAGTGTGATGTCTTCTAGGGCGGCGGGGCAAGTTTCCAGCTGGTCCCTTTATCTATGGTCCTACGGATTCATCTGGCGACTTCACGGTTCGCATGCTATTATCAATTAAGACCCGAGCGACACGCAGTAATTTGCTTTATATGCCTTTCCAGGAAGAGCAGTGAGAGAGAGGGAGCTCTTCTAACGAAGGTGCTAATGGCAGTGTGATTGTGGTTCTCTGGTTACTCTATCTCCTCCTTCAGGCACATGTCCAGGTTCATGGGTAATGTATAAACTTGTGCGATGAAGCTCTCCTCCTGGAGAGACACTCACGCCAAATGAGAGCGAGTTATCCAGGTCTTAATTAGTGGTGGCCATACCAACTGTCAAACCACTAGATGGATCTGTTGGACCATAGATAAATGGTACTAGCAGGAACCTTTCCCCACTGCCCCAGAAGACATCACACTCTTTTATAAGGGTGCGTTTTCACGATAAAAATAAAAAAATGGGCGCACCCTGCGTAACACCATAGAAGGCAACGTCTGTCCTACGTATCCAGGGAGAAACATCAGACTGGTAATTTACAATAAAAGCACGAAAACCACCAGTGTGATGATAACAGACATCCCAGACCCTTTACAAAAAAACTAATATGGCAACATTTCCAAGAATGAGATTATTGACAGTAAGACAGATCATCGCCGCCTTCGCTTTTTGGATGCTCTGGACATCGAAAAGGAAGGGCTCAGCCTCATTGTCATCCAGGAAACTTTCCTCCTCCCGACGGAGGAGGGTAGAACGCAGCCCTCCGCCACTCTTTACCTGAGCGAGCCGACCAATCAGGGGCCTCCATCCTACATGAGCAGCCCACCCAGAGCAACCACCCTCTGTCTCTACTCAATGAAGAGGAGGCGTTCTGTTATGGAAAATAAATAGCAAATAAATTTCATCCCATCTGCTATTCAAGAATTCCTCGGTCATCCCAACATTCGTCACATTTACAGAAAGAATTCGTAAACTTATGAATTACAGTTTTGCAGTGGGTGCAGGTTGCATTTTTTAATGTCTTATCTCATTTTGTAATTCATTACATGAAGAGAGAAAAGTTTGTTTGAGAAAATGATTAATGATGCAAAGGATTTAATTTTATTTAGTTGTTCATTTCTACCACTATTTTTCGCTAATCATATCTGGAGTAATCCTTGACTCAACCTTTATAGTAACAATACAACATTGACTGGTAGTAGATAATATCGTGTAATCCTGTTTCAGGTTATCAATATATATATATATATATATATATATATATATATATATATATATATATATATATATATATATATATATATATATATATATATATATATATATATATATATATATATATATATATATATATATATATATATATATATATATATATATATATATATATATATATATATATATATATATATATATATATATATATATATATATATATATATATATATATATATATATATATATATATATATATATATATATATATATATATATATATATATATATATATATATATATATATATATTGTCAGTATGTGTTTAATCTAACATAAATTAATTTGTTTTGAATACGTCACTTTGGCAGTAATTATTTTTTTTGGAACGTAATGACCCTGTTTCCTCCTCCCCGACATTTCTGACTTGTTGTATAGTTTTAATTACAATGAGCTTGTTTTATTTTCACGTGTGGTGTTGGCTTCTCATCCGGAGCGGTATTCGGCGCTGTCTCGCCAGGACTGAGTCAGTCATTTTCTGGACCATTAACATTGCGAGGGCTTGACTTATTTTGGATTATCACCGGATTACGAGATCTGCCTTTCTTCAGTTGCTGCTGCTGACCTCCTTTGGGAGATTTTTTATTCTTCAGTCTGCGCCCTTGGTTCAGTTATTTTGCTAAGGGGACCTCTCTGCCAACTGGTAAGGTGTGATTACCTGTCGGACGACTGTGTCCATTGATTGTCTTGCGACGTTAAAGTGATTTACTCTTCAGTCTGCGCCCTTGGCCCAGTTATTTTGCCAAGAGGACCTCTCTTACGTTTGGTAAGGTCTTAGGAGTATATATTATTCCCCTCGACCCGTGATTTGAAGGCTGTGTTAGCCACTACCACCGTTTAGAGCTCACTTAAGGGAAGCAATTTATTTGTTGATAAATATTTAGTGTGTAATAAGTTAGGTTATTCTGACTTTTCGACATTCTATTACTTTCAGGGCCCTCTCTTTAAAGTGTAATTGCATAGTCTGTCTTAATTTGGTGTAAGTGTGTTTGTTATTCGATGTTTTCAGTGTATGGTTGATTTTTGTGTTTATTTAATGTATTTTGTAAGAGGCTCAGTGGTCATTTCTTTCTAAAAGTTTGTATTAAATATTAAGGTTTTATTTTCAGTTTTCCTTTATCCTCCTTGATTCCATCTCTATACACTCTGTTGCGACCATTCCACCTATTGTGGACTTGGTCGTTAGTGACTTTATTTGTATTTTAAGAGACTTGTGTATGTTTGATGGGCGTGGGCCCATAACATTTGGCGACCTTGCCAGGATTTATCGGATCCTGTAGTCACTAGAGTGTATAGAGTGGATTCTTGGGGTGTTTGCAGCATAGTAATACCTTCTCTCCTATATTTTTGTGTTGATCGGTGTTTATAATTTTTTTTTTGACCGTGGTAGGATATTTGTGTGGTTATTGGTGTACAGTGTATTGGTTTGTTTTTGGGTATATTTTGTGAGATACATTTATATATTTACTTGTGTGCAATTAATTTACTATGGCTGATTTTAATATCCCAGAGCTCTTGAGTGGAGAGGGGTGGCAGGACAGGTTGGCAGACTTGAATAAGTCTGATTTAGAGTGTGTAGCAGGATTTGTTGAAATTGAAAATCCTGGGTCTGTTAGGAAGGGCTTGTTGCTTCTTAAAGTTTATGAAAAGGTTAAGGTGATGAAGGCAGAATGTAAACCAGAGACTAGGCAGGTGGAGGAAGCAGTGTCAGTAGAACTTTTAGATAGGCAGATCCAGTTGAAAAGAATGGAAATAGATCTCCAAAGGTTGAAGGCTGAGGAGAGAGAGAGAGAGAGACAGCACAAACTTGCTATGCAAGCATTGAGTAATAGGGGTTCTTCTTCTTCCCAGCATAATGTGTCTGCAATGCCTTGTATTAATCTAACTGAAGCTCTAAAGTTAGTCCCAAATTTTCAGGAAGTCAACGTGGCAGAGTTTTTTGTTTCTTTTGAGAGGATAGCCTCAAGGTTGGAGTGGCCAAAGGAGTATTGGACCACTCTTATTCAGAGTAAATTGTTAGGTAAGGCCCAGAAAGTTTACGTTACCTTGGACGAAGATCTGTCCTCAGATTATGATTCTGTGAAGGCCATAGTTTTGAAGGCTTACGAGTTGGTACCGGAAGCTTACCGACAATGCTTCCGTAATTTACAGAAACTTTTGTAGAGTTCGCCAGGGCTAAAGAGCAGTTTGCTGGCGACTGGTTAAATTCTAAGGAGGTGACGGACTTTGAGAAATTAAAAGAATTGATTTTGGTTGAGGAGTTTAAAAGGTCCGTGCCTAATGAGGTGAAGGTACACCTCGAAGAGTTAAAATTAGAAACTTTACAGGAGGTGGCTATTGCAAGTGATGAGCACCTCCTCTCTCATAAAAATGTGATAGGAGGTACCCAGAAATGAGAAATCTGGTTGGGTGAGAGTTAACAGGAGTAGTAACCAGAACAGGTATAACAGGCCTAATGATAATTATGGTTCTCGTACTACTCCTGTTAACAGCTATAGAAGGCAGACCACAGATAACCCGGAGAAGTTGAGAACTTTGACTTGTTTCTTCTGTCATAAGAAGGGACACGTCAAGAGCATGTGTTATGCATTTAAAAGGTCACAAAGGACCGAAAGACGACCGGCAATGGCCATTCGAAGGAATGAGAACGAGTCAGTGGCTGAGAACTCTAATAATCAATGACTAGGCAATAAGTCACTGGCTCCTTTTCAGAAATTTTTGTCTAATGGTTTTGTCCGCTCTGGGAATTCGACTGAGCAAAGAAAGGTTAAAATTTTGCGTGACACTGGGGCTGCTCAGTCTTTAATTCTCAGAGAATCTTTACCTATTGATTTAGAATGTTCAAATAAGGAATATGTTTTGTTAAGTGGTTTTCCAGATACGGTCAGGTCTTACCCGGTTTTTATTTATCATGCCCGTCTTTTTCAGGTTATTTAAAACTGGCCATTATTGATAAATTTCCTATTAAAGATGTGGATTTGGTGTTAGAGAATGATGTCGCCCTAATAAATAAAACTTTCCCTATTGTATTAAATTCCAGTAATGAAATATCTGTAGTCACTCGATCGAAGGCTAGTAGTGTTGACTCGGCAGAGTCAGTAGTTGATGTTGATTTGAGTAGTTTAGATCTTAGTGATAGCTTAGTTGTAGATAGTGGTGTGTTGGATAATAAACTTAATTGGACTACTAAGGAACTTATTACAGCTCAGAAAGCAGATTTTAAAGACCTGCCAGTTGAATCTGGCGAAATTACTGATTTGACTGTCCCTCGATTTAAGATAATTAATAATATTTTGTATAGAATAAGTAGACCTTTTGATGCCATTAACACAGGTTGTGAAATTGTAAAACAGATTATGGTTCCTTTTGTTTATCGAAAGGAGTTAATGACATTGGCTCATGAAAATGGTTTGGCTGGTCATTTTGGTGTCTTTAAAACCACTCGTAAATTGTGTGAAAGTTATTTTTAGCCTAAGATGAAAGATGATGTTAAAAAATTTGTAAATAGTTGTGATGCATGTCAAAAGGTCGGGAAGCCTAATCAACCAATTCCAAAGGCACCATTACATCCTATTCCTGTTGTTTCTGAACCTTTCAGAGAGGTAATTATTGACGTGGTTGGTCCTCTGCCGAAAACTCGTAGTGGCAATCAGTATATTTTAACAATTATGGATAGGATGTCTCGATATCCTGAGGCAATACCACTACCAAATGTAAAAACTGTTAAAATTGTTGAAGTATTAATTGAATTTTTCACCAGGTTCGGAATGCCCAAAGTAATTCAGTCCGATTGTGGGTATAATTTTCTGAGTAAATTATTTAGGGAGAAGATAGCTGAATTAAAAATTAAACATGTGACTTCTTCTCCGTACTATCCTGAAAGTCAAGGTGTTTTGGAACGATTTCATCAAACCATGAAGGCTATGATAAAAAAATATTGTTTGGTTAATGGTTCCGAATGTGATAAGGAACTACCTTATTTATTATTTGCATTTCGGTCAGTGCCGAGTCAATCCTTAGGATTTTTACCTTTCAGCCTTATTTTTGGTCATTGTGTGCGTGGTCCATTGGATGTGGTTCGTGAATCTTGGGAGGGGGACGCCCCTGATATAAATTTATTATATTATGTTAGTAATTTGGGTGATAAATTAACGAAGGCTTGGAAGTTTGCTGGTGAAAATTTATTGTGTAGCCAAAAGAAAATGAAATACTTTTTTGACAGAAAGACTAAGGAGCGTAATTTTGTAGTGGGTGATAATGTTTTGGTATTGCTTCCCATTCCAGGAAACCCTTTAAAAGCTTCATTTTCAGGACCGTGGAAAATTTTAAAGAAATTAAGTGATGTGAATTATTTAGTTGAAACTCCTGAAAGGAGGAGACCCTACCAGCTGTGTCACATAAATATGTTAAAAGCTTATAAAGGTCGTGACAAAGTTATTCCCGTGGCATTAATTGGTGATACTACAAAGTGTAATGGTATTAATTCTTTTTCTTTTCCAGACGTGAGTAATTTTGATGATGATTGTTTTGATGGTGCCGAATGGCCTAATGATAATGAACATTCTTTAGAAAAATTTTCAGAAATGGTTTCACATTTGAATTTAGTAGAACAGGGATCTTTGAAAAAGTTAGTTTTTAGTTATAAGGATTTATTTTCGGATGTTCCAGGACAGACCACTGTCCTTGAACATGATGTGGATGTGGGTAACGCAACTCCGGTAAAACAATCCCCTTACAGGTTAAATCCATTTAAAAATGATGTTGTGGATAAAGAGGTTGATTATATGTTATGACACGGGCTGATCGAACCCAGCAACAGTCCGTGGTCTTCACCTGTTGTTTTGGTAAAGAAACAGGATGGTCAATTCAGGCTTTGTTTTGATTACCGCAAAGTCAACGAGGTCACAAAGCCTGATAGTTATCCTTTACCCAGGATATAGGACTGTATTGACAGGATAGGGAATTCAAAATATATAACTAAATTTGATTTGTTAAAGGGGTATTGGCAAGTTCCGATGTCCAAACGGGCACGGGATTTGTCAGCGTTTGTAACGCAGCAAGGACTCTACCAATGTAAAGTAATGCCTTTTGGGATGAAGAATGCTGCTGCAACCTTTCAAAGGTTAATGAATACTTTGGTCCAAGGTTTAGAGGGGTGTGTTGTTTATATTGATGATCTTGTGATTTATAGTGATGACTGGGACACCCATCTTAAACGTATTAAGGCCTTATTTCAGGTACTTAGAAAGCTGGTTTGGTTATAAACCTCAAAAGAGTGAGTTTGCCAAAGCAAAGGTTGTGTATTTGGGTCACGAAGTAGGATTTGGGAAAGTGGCTCCAAAACAGGCAAACATAGACTCTATTAGGCATATTGAAATACCGAAGTGTCGTAGGGATGTCAGAAAATTCCTTGGTTTAGTAGGGTATTATCGTAGATTTGTTAAGAATTTTTCTGATATCGCTGAGCCCCTGACCAATTTATTACGTAAGAATGTGACTTTTGTATGGACTAATGATGCCCAAAATGCCTTTGAAAAATTAAAGCAGGTCCTAATGAATTTCCCTATATTGAAAGCCCTGATTTTGACGTTCCTTTTCGCTTGCTACTGATGCGAGTGATGCTGGGGTTAGAGCAGTTTTGTTGCAGGAAGATGCTCATGCAGTATCTCATCCTGTTGCCTTTTCTCCAAAAAGTTATCCCCGGCACAATGGAAATACTCGACTGTAGAGAAAGAGACTTTGGGATTAATTTTAGCTGTTAATCATTTTCAGGTGTATTTATCCTCTACAGGGACCGATTAAAATATTAACGGATCATAATCCGTTGATTTTCTTGAACAGGTTTAGGAATAAAAATCAACGGCTGATGCGTTGGAGCCTCCTGCTCCAGGAATGGAATTTTAGCTTTTCACACATTCCAGGCAAAAGTAATGTTGTCGCTGATGCGCTGTCATGCATCAGTGACTGATCGATAGGTTGATTTGAGAAAAACGTTTTTGTTCTTCGTTAATTATTATTTGTAAAGTTGTTTTCTATATATTTATATTAATTGATTTGATTAATCCTATAAATTTATTGAATGTACAGGTTTCCAGGTGTGTTGTTTCCAGGTATGCTGTAATAATGTTGTGTCAGGTGTTTGTTTTGTTTATGAAATAATTTAGGATTAAGTATTTAAGATTAAGATGTTAAATGTCGTGATTTGCAGGTTTTTCTTCAGTGTCGTCTTTGATTAAGAGTGGTTAAGGGTACTTTTGATTTCTGTTTACTTTAGTATGTGTTGTTGGTAGGGGTTAATTTTAAGGTGTTACCACTGTTTTGTGTATGTCCAGGTTAATTTTAAGGTGCTACCATTGTCTTGTGTATGTCCAGGTTAATTTTAAGGTGTTACCATTGTCTTGTGTATGTCCAGGTTAATTTTAAGGTGTTACCATTTTCTTGTGTATGCCCATTGATGATGTGTGTATTTAAGGCCCAAACCCGTTTAGTGTGAGGACGCTCTCTGAAGTGTAGAGGCACTAAAACTGAGTGAAGTGTAGTGAAAAGACGCTCTTTGAAACTCAATGAGTCGCGAAAACAAGTAGTGTTGAGAAAGGACGCTCTCTGGAGTGAAAATAGGCATTACTGGAAAGTGTTGTGAAGGGCCACAATATTGAGTGTGTAGTAAATCATTGATATGTGGACAGTGTGTTACATTTTTTTTTAAATTTTGGTGATTGAAGGTTAGTTTTTATAAATCATTAATCATATACTGTTATGTCCCTGTTCTTTGTTTATGCCAATGGTCCACATTAATTCTTTCTTTACATAGCTTAGATAGGTCACGGGCTCACGGGTCTGTAGCACAGCACAGCCGTTTTTTAGGCGCTACAGGCTGGTGTATGAGTGGTGACCTAGACTAAGTTAAGGTTAATCTATTAAGGTTTTGGTCCTTATTTTTGTTTGACTGATATTTGTATTTTCAGAATAATTTAGCCAGGTCACGGGCTCACGGGTCTGTAGCACAGCACGGCCGTTTTTTAGGCGCTAAGGGCTGGTGTATGAGTGGTGACCTTGGTTGAGGTAACACTAGTCCCATTGTGGTCGATTTATATTTTTGTTGTCGGTTATCTAGGTTTAGTCTAATAATAGGTTAGTCTTGTTAACATTGCTGCTCTGCTAACCTGTGCCTACCACTCCACTTGTGAGTTCATGGGGATATTACCATATTTCTTCGTATGATGATACTGATGTTATTTTTGGCGTGGTCACTATAAATTATTTACTTGTATTAGCTTTGAATCTTAGTATTAAGGTTAAGATTTGATATCTATTGACTGTATTAAAAGTGGTACAAAATTTTTTGCCACTATCTCTAATCTATTTTTGCCGGCAATGTAATATAGTATTTTTAATCACTTTTTGAGTTTTGTCTTTAGACTTTAATTTTTCTTATTGTCCCTGTTTTATTTCATATAGATTGAATTACTATGTTTCCTTTTGATATTAGCATTTTAATATATTTCTTTAAATTATAAGTTAAGTTCAATACTTTGTAGAAAAATTTTCTTGTGGAAAAATTTTTTTTGTTGGGTGAGGAGGTGTCAGTATGTGTTTAATTTAACATAAATTAATTTGTTTTGAATAAGTCACTTTGGCAGTAATTATTTTTTTGGAACGTAATGACCCTGTTTCCTCCTCCCCGACATTTCTGACTTGTTGTATAGTTTTAATTACAATGAGCTTGTTTTATTTTCACGTGTGGTGTTGGCTTCTCATCCGGAGCGGTATTCGGCGCTGTCTCTCCAGGACTGAGTCAATCGTTTTCTGGACCATTAACATTGTGAGGGCTTGACTTATTTTGGATTATCACCGGATTACGAGATCTGCCTTTCTTCAGTTGCTGCTGCTGACCTCCTTTGGGAGATTGTTTATTCTTCAGTCTGCGCCCTTGGTTCAGTTATTTTGCCAAGGGGACCTCTCTGCCAACTGGTAAGGTGTGATTACCTGTCGGACGACCGTGTCCATTGATTGTCTTGCGACGTTAAAGTGATTTACTCTTCAGTCTGCGCCCTTGGCCCAGTTATTTTGCCAAGGGGACCTCTCTTATGTTTGGTAAGGTCTTAGGAGTATATATTATTCCCCTCGACCCGTGATTTGAAGGCTGTGTTAGCCACTACCACCGTTTAGAGCTCACTTAAGGGAAGCAATTTATTTTTTTTATAAATATTTAGTGTGTTATAAGTTAGGTTATTCTGACTTTTTGACATTCTATTACTTTCAGGGCCCTCTCTTTAAAGTGTAATTGCATAGTCTGTCTTAATTTGGTGTAAGTGTGTTTGTTATTCGATGTTTTCAGTGTATGGTTGATTTTTGTGTTTATTTAATGAATTTTGTAAGAGGCTCAGTGGTCATTTCTTTCTAAAAGTTTGTATTAAATATTAAGGTTTTATTTTCAGTTTTTCTTTATCCTCCTTGATTCCATCTCTGTACACTCTGTAGCAACCATTCCACCTATTGTGGACTTGGTTGTTAGTGGCTTTATTTGTATTTTAAGAGACTTGTGTATGTTTGATGGGCGTGGGCCCATAACAATATAATATATATATATATATATATATATATATATATATATATATATATATATATATATATATATATATATATATATATATATATATATATATATATATATATATATATATATATATATATATATATATATATATATATATATATATATATATATATATATATATATATATATATCACGATTTACTTGAAGGACAAAATAGATGCTTCGTACTTTTTTGTTTATTAAACCAAATAATACATGTCATAGATGATAATCGCCCTAAATCGGGAATAACGCGTTTTTGTACAATGTCATATTCATGCAAGAGCATTACACAGATACGTGTTAGCATATACTGTGCTGAGAATTGATAAAGTCAGACTTTGTAATCTGTCTAAAACTACCTTCATTCCAGATCTGAACATCGTCCAGTAATTTATAAATTTCATGATTTCATTTAAAATCAAGGTTTTTAATAGTTTTCCCATTTTAATTCATACTTCAGAAGTTATTGGCAAAACGGTTTCAAATGTAAGAGCACGTGTCAGAAGAGTCTGAAGAAATCTTATACTTCTGTACCTCTGTACACTAGCAGCACTTTATAATCACATTTCAAATAGACTCACATCATAAGTATTTCTTCTATGCTCAAAAATAAATAAAAGGCCGATCCAGTGCAAACATACAGTATAGCAACAAAAAGACATAGATATAAATTCATTAAAAGTGTGTTGTGGATAGATGCACTGGGATTATTACAAACAAACAAATAAAACAATTAGAAAGACAATAAATTATGAGAAAAAATTAAATAATACTGATAGACAGAGAGAAAGAAAGACATACAGAGAGTGAGGAATTATGCTGTGAACATAATTGTTATTTAGTGTTAATAAAGCGCATACCTTGCAGTATCCAAAGGGACGGGACGAGAAAGAGATTGAAGGCAGAGATGTCTGGAAACAGATACTTACACTGATCAAATTGTTTCATTAGAGGGAAAAGAACAATCCGTAAAAGTTTTCAGGTTTCCACAGATATTAATAAATTCTTCACCAACTGAAGAGAGAGAGAGGTCACTTTAAATACTTCCATATGTAATCGTGTTTATGTTTGCATGTGTGTATGTGTGTGTGTGTGTATGCGGGAATGAGAGGCACGCATATATTAAGAAAGAGATCCCAACACACACACACATAGTAGAGAGAGAGAGAGAGAGAGAGAAGAAATATGCTATGAACGTAATTGTGATATCTTGTTATGGAGCCATATTTTCTAACAGCCTGAGGACACAGGACTGGAGAGGGATAAAAAAATCAATATATAACAAATAGAAACAGCACGTCGTGACGAGAGAGAGAGAGAGAGAGAGAGAGAGAGAGAGAGAGAGAGAGAGAGAGAGAGAGAGGTTGGGGGGGGGGGGGGGTGGGGGGGTGGGAAGAAAGACAAAAATATCTGAGCATATTCGGTCTCATACAGCAGAATAACACACGTGCCGTTGATTCAAATATTTGATAACCCTTTCAACCCTTCTGGAATAAATAACTTTATTTTGAGAGTGAACGTTTATTCCAGGGGTCTTTGTTTTATTTACGCTCTATTTTCATTCCAATTCTCTTGTCGATTTTATAGTCATTGTTTTCAAATATTCCTCAGATCCATTATTTTTTATTAAATTAGAATACCCAAATGAATAAAATGCTAAAAAAGATTCATGAAACATGCCAAATAAACTTTTTTAAATTTAATTGGATTTGTTTTATAAATATCCTCTGATTCAGAAATGTCAAATAGAAAATAATGTAAAATGATGGACCAACCAATCTTCACTAGGAATGTCACATGTTACCAAGAAGAAAAAGTTTTGAAGATATGTGAATATAATTTATAGCCTTTCACTCAAAGTTCATCGCATCAACACAGGTAAAGGTAACGAGACCTGACTTTGACCCCGAATTCAAGCAAATTTTTTTCTATCAATTTCATCCATCTTTGCGGTTTCAAATAGTGAATCAAATGTTGAGATATTACGCCATGCACTTTAGTAAATTCTCTCTTTCTACTTTTAGAAATCTGATATTAATTATGCATACATGTGCCAATAGAGAATTAATATTTTATTTTTATTACTCCTAAAACTTTGGGTAGTCTGCTTTTAAAAAGAGAGTAAACCTTGGATCCTGAATCCAAGATCTGAGTCTCTTACTAAAATAACTTTAAAGAGAATAAACTGAATAAAATATAAACATTTCTTTGATCCAATTGAAATAAGACATTCAAATATACTGTAAAGCAAAATGGAATCTGCTATCCAAGTTACATAGGCTTTACTCAGTTCTCTGTTATTTGTAACTTGTAAAACTATTTTACCTTGCCTAACTTCATTTAAACTGGAGGAATAATGTATTCCACTTACTTGTGATTCTTCTGTAGTGTTAGAATTTCCTTCCCTTCATATAATGGGTTTACCATGGATTCTATCCAGGTGCTTTCTCCTGGTGTAAGTCTCAGTTCCCTGTCTAATTTCAGGTAAGTTTCCTGGTTAGACTCTAAGTTATTGCTAATTTGTTGTGCATTTGCGTTGCACACTTGATATCCTTCTTCTGTATTATCTTTCTTTAGGGTACTTTTCAGCAAGGAGTTTTTCTGAGTTTTGTTTCTTCTAATAATTTTACACAGTGGTATTCTGCAACCCATATGCATCCTTCTAATCACAAATTATTCTCTAGGTGCGTCCATTGTGATTCCTTGCCTAGCCATTGTTGGATAACCGTTCAATAGATGTGCAAATGCAAAATATATTTCCCTTCCCTTGCTACTAGAACCTTCTCTTTAAGTGGGATTCTTCCTAACTTAAAAGGTAAACCAATTTGCCCTACCAGTTTGATTCTGTTTCGTTGAACATCTGTGATTTTACAGTCTACTACTGGGTTCAAACTTAAATGAGAGAAATATGTCTGATACACCTTTTCAAACATTTTGTTCTTTAGGCTGCCAGTATCAAAGAATACGGCAATAGGCTTTTCTAAACCAACATGCGCAGGGAATACAGGTCTATATCTATATTCATCTCTGATATTAACTTTGCTAATACACTTAGTTTGGCTTAGGACTGACGCTCTGGTCTTTTCTTCTACTAAATAGGAATGTCCGTGATACCAGCTGTGTGAAAATTTACTGTTGAGTCGTCGGATAATTCATGATCTGCTTGGTGTACTAGGCATGCAGCTTGATCGTTGCTCTGATCTCTATTATAATTTTGATCTTTGTTCCTTCTAGCTTGAGGAGACTGACTATGATTTTTACCTCTACTTTGTGACTGTGATCATGTCTAGGTCCATTCTTACAATCTCTGGCACTATGTCCCGTTTTCTTATGGTAAGGACAATAAGCTATTCCATGGCATTCACTTGCGTAATGTCCTCTTTTTTGGCAGTTGTAACACGTAACTATCGAAAGTCTTCCCTGTAATGTGCTACTTGGATTCCTATTCTGATTTCTAGCTGTTGTTCTAGATCTCCTATTCTGATAAGTCTGAGGATTATGTTCCTTTCTCTCTTGTCCTACAGTAACTAAAGGACTATATAAGTCAGTCCCCTCAGGATTTGTACTTAAAATTTTCCTCACTTCATTTTCAATTTCGGTGAAGTCAGGTCTAGATGGGAAATTTTGCACTTCGAAAATGAAATGGAAAATTCAGTAAAAGAATAATAAGTTCATGACTGGTTAAGAAATACCTCTGATCAGGGTACATTACCTTTGTTGGAGAGTTGTCGTCGACGTAGATAAGAATGGAGGAGGAAGTAAGGGGGGCATTCACTGGTGGGAAAATTTGGTCTTGAGCAAGTAAACCACATGTCGGGAATATGGCCCAGAAGGAGTCGGGGTCAAGGGGAAGCTGCTTTTGGGTACCGCAGCCAAGATGCCTCTGTTTGTCTTCAGAATGCATGGCTCCTTTTATGACCTCTGTAGGATTAACTCACCACTCTTTCTTGGCACTCCATTTTCTATGATTGTGCCTGCAGATTGTTGGCGTGCTTTCTTTGACCCGGTCACCACATGGTAGGGCAGAGGGCCACGTGGTCAGTTGCTAAGGGTCCCTGAATTCTCTCTTTGGGTTAATCTTCTCCACCAGCTCATCTTAGCCTATGGCAGGGATTTGTCTCCAAACAGCTTCATTCCTGGAAACAGAGGTATTCAGGCAGTCGTGGGTCCAAAGAGAAGGAGATTAAGGAGTATCCATGAAGCAATAAGTTCGTGATTAAGAAGTGGCAAATGTTTTCCATAGCCTTCCTGTCAGTCAGAATAAAACACTTTTTATTTTATGTTATTTTTCTTACAATCATAAAGGTTTATATTTGATGTTATATCTTTCTGTGAAGCTAGGCGGGAATTAGCTTGGGAAGGGTATCCCTTCATAGTAATATATATATATATATATATATATATATATATATATATATATATATATATATATATATATATATATATATATATATATATATATATATATATATATATATATATATATATATATATATATATATATATATATATATATATATATATATATATATATATATATTATTATGATTAGCAAGAATTCGCTAGCAAATTACCTCCCCCCCCCTCCTTTGTTGTTGTTGGTTGTTCATTTACTGCCAGCCGGCCGATCGATAGACCATCTGTCTATCGACTTAAAAACAAGGGTTAAAAGATTAAAGGCGCTCCCATTTTTGATAAAGATCTTTCCTTCGAGGCAAAAGTAATCTGGCTTGGGTGTTTCTCCTACAGGCCAAAACCTCCCCTGCGGGCAGCAGGTGCAATGAGTCAAAGCATCTGTGTTGGGCGCACCCCTGCCCCATAGGAGGGGATAAAAGGCAAAAGCCCACGAGGTCTCGACACACGCGGGCTGGAAGATATGGAGTGAACTTGTGAAGACGTCCTCAACACCTGGCCCCATCGATGCCCTTGCATCCTAACCACGTGGCCCTTTCCAAAGTATACTTTTCCTCGTGCCCTTCGACCGTATTCCTCGAGCCCACACGCCATTGCTTGGAGTTTCGAGGAGTCCCCATCGCCTTGCCCCTTTACGGAAGCCCTTGCATCTCACCACGTGGAAGAAACTCGTCCTCGGAAATCGCAAGTCATCCACGGACCGCCTTCTACGCGCCCTCGGAAAATCTGCTAAGGTAAAGTGCCCTGGAAGAGCCCATTTCAGTCACGCTTTTGTCTCGTAATATTTTCTTAAGGAGAAAGCCAGAAATCTCCCTTGCCTAATGTCCGTGCGCCTCTTGCATCGGCAGTATTAATTCTGTATTACTCCTTTGGCACCCTCAGTGCAGCTTCGAATTCATTATTCTTTTGTCTATTTTCATTACTGGCGTATAATGTGCATATCTCTCATTTCAGAGGGATCCTATTTCGTGGAAGCTTCTCGGACCGTGTCTGGAATCCCCCAGTTTCATTCAATCCCGTGGGAATCTCCTTCAGGATAGTAATCTACTTGAGTTCCTCTTTCCCGTACTGATATCATTTATGTAAATACACTCCTTTAAATTTGCCCACGTGTTTTACGTAATATTTCCCTCAGTAACAAGAGCCCTAAGCTCATATGAAATTCTCCTTTGTTTTCCTCTTTTTTTACGTTTTCCCGTACCCACGAAGTCAGAATCACAAGGCTAAATTACCTTAAATTGTTGCTACCTGTCTCACAGAGCATATTTCAAACTAAAACCACGGAAAAACGTAAAAATATATATATATATATATATATATATATATATATATATATATATATATATATATATATATATATATATATATATATATATATATATATATTTATATATATATATGTATATATATATATATATATATATATATATATATATATATATATATATATATATATATATATATATATATATATATATATATATATATATATATATATATATATATATATATATATATATATATATATATATATATATATATATATATATATATATATATATATATATATATATATATATATATATATATATATATATATATATATATATATATATATATATATATATATATATATATATATATATATATATATATATATACATACAATAAATGTCTACAAATAAGTTAACTCGATTGGCTATGCTTTATCTCAGAAGAGGTTAGTGATAGGGCAGCAGCATCAGCGAAATTTGGAATGAACCATCGGAAGTATTTTACCATTTAGAGAAATCGCCGAGCTTCCCACTTGGTCCTTGGGTAAGGCATATCTCAAATGGCATGGATGTTAGCATCCTTGGGCATCAGTTTGCCGTTTCCCACACAGTGACCGAGATATGTTATTTCGGCCACACAGAACTAACATTTCTTGCGGTTGATTACTAGGTTGGCCTTGCATAAGCCAGCAAGGATTTGGCATAGGATTTTCAGGAGCTCCTCTCAGCTGTTGGCATGTGTTACAATGTTGTCGAGATAGATGACACAGTTCTTGATTCCTGCCAAGAAGTCTTGGCAGGAATCATCAGCCTCTGAAAACAGCTAGGGGCATTTTTGAGCCCAAAAGGCATCACCTTGCATTGGTAGAATCCAGTGGGCATGGTGAAGGCAGTCAGAGGCTCGACTCCTTTGACAGGAATACCTGCCAATATCCTTTTTCCTGATCTATTTTGCTCAGGTAAGGAACACTGCCAAGGCTGTCTAAGCATGCTTCAATCCATAGGAGAGGGTAAGGCTCAGGCTTATTGACTTCATTCAACTTCCTGTAATCTATACATAGCCTGTCTACTCCTCCCTCCTTCGGTACCAAGTCTACTGGGGAGGACCACTCACTCTGGCTTGGTTCAATAAGGCCGATGTCGACCTGGAGCTGCACCTACTCCTCGATTCTCTTTGCTTTTTCTGGATTGACCCTATAGTAGACTTGGGCGATCGGCGTAACACTGTCCCACAGGTTGGTGCAGCCCAGTTGTCCTGGGTTACCTGAGGGTATGCACTTAACAGCTGGTGTATGTCATTTCGTTGGTGATTCTCAAGTTCCAGAGTGATAAATTCGAGGCTAAAGAGAACTTCTGAGTTTGTTGAAGGGGGTGCCATCATGGTTATGGTGCCTATGAGTGCCCCAGGAACTGGAGGGGCATCCTCGGTCTCCTTTTCTTCTCTTGTCCAGTAAGGTTTGAGCAGATTGATATGGAGCCATTTGGCTCGTCTCCGCTCGCAGTCTACTAAGTACTTTGTGAGGGCCTGTGAATTGAGTTTCCAGGGAGAGAGTGGGTCCAGTTTTAGCGGGTTCTGGCTGTCTTGCCAAACATAAACTTGACTCGTTCTTGAGTTGCAGCCTCTTCGGCTTGGGCAATCACCCATGCAGCCCAGAGGTTTTGTTGAATGTTGGGCAGGTCCTCCACCCGATCTGCCTTTGCAGGGCAGCCCAGGCCTTGTACAGGATGTTGAGAGGACCCAAGTAGAGTGCACATATAAGAGCTCAAAGGGGTGTACCCTAGGGTCTCAGATGGGGAATGGCTGATAGCGAAAAGGGCATAGGGGAGGTTCTCCTCCTATGTAGGTTGCTCCTTCCTCATGTTCGAACTTTGCCAGGGTGGCACCAAGGATCTGGTGGAAAAATTCCAAAATTCTTGGGCTTTCTAGATGATAAGGGGTCGAAAGAATGTGTTTAATGCCATGCCTGGCCTTGCTGTTACAAAACTCATTTGGCATAAAATGTCACCTCTGATCACTGTGGACCATTGCAGGGAACCCAAACTGACAGAAGAAGGTGATGTGCCTTGACGACGTTCTTGGAGCTCTCGCTCCGGATGAAAATAACCTCGGGATACCTCGTGAACCTGTCTATAGTTGTGAAGCTGTAGTTATTTCCCGTCTTGCTCTTGATACGTCCTTGTGGCATGAAATAATCAATGAGGACATCCTGAAAGGGGATGCCGACAGAGGGAATGTTCTTGATAGGAGCCTTGGGGATGACCTAGATTGGATTTATGGTTATCTGACACGTTGGACATGAGGCTACGAAAGCTTTGACAGTCTTCCACAACCCTGGCCAGTAGAATTTTCTTTCGATGGCACGGGTGGTCTGGGCGACACCAAAGCGCCCACTGATGCCATTGTGTGCCAAGCGAAGGAGGTCTTGCTGCAGAGGTTGAGGCACCACTGTCAGTCTGTGAATTACTTGAGCAGGTTAATGGGGTCCCTGGGTGAACCGGTAGAGCAACTCATCCTCCAGGAGGAAGTCGTCTTTAACAAGGTCCTTTACTTCATCTTCAGTGGTGGCAGCCTCCGAGCGGTGGCGCCTTAGAGTGGCGTCTTCCTTCTGTGCCGGATAAGCTGCTCCCAGCTTAAAGTAGGAAGAGAGGCATCGCCCCCGTGATGAGAGAGCTGCTGCAGGATCAGAGCCAGATTCGGTAGGGGGAGTGCCAGGCTGGTCTTGCAACCATGGCACTGATGTCAGAGATAGGCCGGGGGGTAGCAGGTTGTCGTCTATGGACAGTGTCTCCTCTGCGGGGTCACCTGGAGCCGCGGCTGTCATGTGTCATAAGGGAATGAGGGTGTCTCCCCTTTGGACGAGATGTCGGCCGACTGCGTTAGTGCGTCCCTGTAGTCCTGATTCCTCGTCCGTCGCTGGTTCGACCCCACGGGACGGTGGACTTATTATCAACTAAAACATTCCCCTTCGGTAACATATATGGAAATATATTATTTCCGAGGTAGAGCGAATTGGATATTAAAGGACGTTTTGTAGCTTTCTGATTATATATATATATATATATATATATATATATATATATATATATATATATATATATATATATATATATATATATATATATATATATATATATATATATATATATATATATATTTGCACAAATGTTTTACAATAGCCTTTTAGCAAGTAACTTCTTTTAAAATACTATTGTTTGTTCTTCAATATTTGCTTCCAAGTACTAATATTTACTTCTTCTTTTTTTTTTTATTCTCTCGACCGTTTGTATCGGAGAGAGTACAGGCATATTACCTCAAGAAAGCTTATAAAGGCAATTCCACTACCGCATGATTTTATAAGGCTTCATTTACTGTATATGAACTACCATATTCTTACTTAAAATAGTAATTCTTGGAAGAACCCCATATGTAAAAAAAAAATACAGAAATCGAGAGAAAGGTTTGTCAGTTCAAAGCGAAGCCCCTAGACATTATGCCATTCAACTCTTATATTGCACACTCTCTGGCATCCTCCACATAGGAGCCTTCCCACCCTCCTCCCTCTAAACTGTTCTGAGTTGTCCTTCTTTTCACCCACCTACTGTCTTTTATTCTATCTACTCAACAAAATCATCGCAAAACACTCTGAACCACCCTTTCTATCACGTTAATCTTTTTTATCACTTCTTTTACGTCTGTCCACATTCATTTACCTTCATTTCTTTTAATGCCACAAATACTCCAGAAAAAGAAATGTTTCATCCAGCTCAAGCGTTTTTCTTTAATTTGCATGTAATATCCAAGTTCACATCTGTAAAGGAGATTTGACTCTCAAAGTCATTTAAAAAAATCCCACGTCTGTTTCCATAGACACATCGAGGCTTTTCCAGAGCTTTTGTGCATACCCTGCTACCTTCCTTTCTTCACCTATTCTGTGACTTGCTTGTTTTCTCTTTCTACTATCACCAGTAACATTTGCTCCCAAATGCCTTTAAAACTTGAGAGTATTCTCGATATTCTCATCTTGTATACAGGAGAATGTGAAAACAAATGCAAAATTTCCATCTAAGGGCCTTTAGATTTGGGTTGATAATAAGTATGCATAGTTTTTATATAATTAAAACTAAAAATCAGGCTGTATAGAACTGTCCCTATAAGTAAAACAAATGACTGGCACTGCTGCAAACGTAAGTGTATCTTTATTTACTTCTAAATCAAATGTTACGTTTTCGAAAATGGAATTTGTATATAAAAGTATGTTAAGAGACTTAATTCCTGTATTTCCATTTTCATGGATCTTAAAACAGTGCCAAACAAATATACTTCCCATAACACACATACGCACAACCAGGCGCTAGTGTTCATACGCATAAACACCCAAACGCACGCCCACACACAGACACACACACACACACACACACACATATATATATATATATATATATATATATATATATATATATATATATATATATATATATATATATATATATATATATATATATATATATATATATATATATATATATATATATATATATATATATATATATATATATATATATATATATATATATATATATATATATCTATATATATCTATATATATCTATATATATATATATATATATATATATATATATATATATATATATATATATATATATATATATATATATATATATATATATATATATATATATATATATATATATATATATATATATATATATATATATATCTATATATATATCTATATCTATATATATATATATATATATATATATATATATATATATATATATATATATATATATATATATATATATATATATATATATATATATATATCTATATATATATATATATATATATATATATATATTTATAAATATTTACGCTGTTAGCCCTCGAACATTTAGGGATAGCAGTATCAGCCAGATCAAGACAGGAAATTGCTTTGTCCCACGCTAGAAGCGTCTTCAGTTCAAACCTTAACGTCCGTTGGAGAACGGATAGGTAAGTTAGGCCTTCCACCCTATAGGAAAATTTCCCATATCAGCCTTAAAAATAGGTGGTCCTAAGGTCCTTTTTCCTTTTTACCTGTCTCTCGTGGCGAATGTTTTTAACAGAGCGTAGACGCCTAAGGCATGACTGTAGGCCTGTTTTGACCCAGGCCGGTCAGGGAACGACAGAGAGACTGGAGCATTCGGAGAGACCACATGTCCGACGGGCCTCTCCTCCTTTTCTTTGTCTATTATCCTACTAGTGAAGTGAAGAAGCAACATGAAGACACCCCGCGGTGTTGGTGCGCACAACGTTCGTCCTAAGGTAAAGTCGCTTTTTGTTCCAAACTTCGCCCATTCTTTTATCTTTTTTCTGTATTTTGCATTTCTTTGTTTTCTTCCTTCATCCACCACTTAGGGTATATGTGTTTACGAGGTCTAGATTAAGCCTAATTATTATATTGTGAGCTTCAACCCCGTTATTCCAGTAAAATACCTAGGATTTAGGGTAAGCAAAATCAGGTTAAATCTCGATGCTTTGTATGCCTCGCGTCCGAATGTTTGGAAGAACTGTTGCGTTTAAAATCAAATTCATCTCAAATATTCTTTGTTAAGGTTAATAACCCTTAACTGGCGACCTTTGGCTAATTAACGACTGTCTTTGAGGTTAACTTTTGGCTTCAAGTGGCAGGTTACGTGTAATCTTGGTTTGCAGGGCCGTAAAAATTACGTAAATTGAATAATACATGATCAACCAAGACCCTCACACGTAACATTGGCGACCTTGCGTGGAATCTAAAGTACATTTTAGAGAAAGAATCTGGAGAAAAGGAAATTAAAATTACATTAATTCCAAAGATAAAAGTCAGATATTGAATTCCATTTCATTCTTCCAAACCAGGAACGAGGCATAATAATAAGCAGTAAAGAGGATAGTTATAATAAGAAGTGTAGTGAGAATTAGCGTATAGGAAAGGGTGCCTCGAGAGCAGAGCGAATCACAATTTGGGTCGTTTAAGACAAAGGGCATTGTACCGTGTTCGGATCGTGAGTCAAGTCGTTCAAGTAACGAATTCAAAGGCCGAGAATCGCGGAGCCCAGTTCATATACACAAAGTAATGTAGAAATCGGGTTGGCAATTCCGATCGTTATTGTTTGCATATAGCGGGAATCATTCAAAACCGTGTCAGTGAAGTAGCAAACGAACTGAAATAGTAATTTTACAATAAAGGTACCGTTCAACAACGTAAATTTACGCAGGCAGGCTAGCATTTCTCTTTTCATTCTTTGTTTAATGTCCGGGTGAGAATACGATAACAAAAGACACAAAGTTGTTGGTAATTTAGTTTTCCATCCGTAACGTAAAACACTATGCATGAGTGGTATATTTAAAGTAAAATCTGGATACCTGCATTTGTTGCGTTGTTTTTTTGAATTTGTTTGAAAAAGAAAATACCCGCCATCTTGGATTCCTCCGCTGTGTTCGCGCGATTGTTTTGAAATTGTTCGAACTGTTTGTGAGAGAACGGCCATTTTGGTGTTCCTTCGCTGCCCGAGGTTGTTTTTGAAATTTAGGCCTAACGGGACCTTGGCCGCCATCTCAAAGACCTTGTTATTGTGACCAGACTGCCCGAGCCACTCTTGGGGTCATTTTTTTTTTTTTTTTCCTTTCGTAGCGAACCCACCTCCTAATATCTTAGCTAGGAAAAAACCAAAAGATAATTTAGGCAGGGAAAGATAGGCCTTAGTTAGGAGTAATACCACAAGTTCCTACGAATACCTACTATAAAAATCATATAAAGAGAATTTAAAATTTTACGATAAACTTTGGTGACGTCGGCTCCCAGGAAAATTAAGATAATAAAGTAATCCCTAAGGAAGCCAAGACGACGTATCTATATCATTTTATTAAGATCCATGCCATTGTGCATGTATAAAATCTTTGTTTACATGTTCTCAAGCAGCAAGAAATTAGCTGATTGAAAATCTCTCTCTCTCTCTCTCTCTCTCTCTCTCTCTCTCTCTCTCTCTCTCTCTCTCTCTCTCTCTCTCTCTTGTCATTCAAGTAAGCATTCCTAACCTAAGTGTACGTGACCCTCTTCAAAGAAAGAACGGCCGACACTAGGCTAATTAATTCGAATACAATAAACCAATTAAAAGAAAACACCTCTGTCCCACAATAGATGAGGACAAGTTAAGAGTAATTACAATACAGTGATAAACTGTCGGTCACGAGTGAGGCCTGCTATCCAGACCGAAGCAAACAGTAGTTTTCACCCTCTGAAAAAGAAGGGGCCAGCACTGGGGCCGGTACTGGGACCAGCCACTCACGAGGATCTTTAAAGAAAAAAAAAAAAAAAAAACCCAAACTCACTTTATTCCACAGTGCCAATAATTTGCAGCACTGTCATCACTTGAATAGCTTACTTCTCTATCTCTCTCTCTCTCTCTCTCTCTTTTACCTTCCCTTTCTCTCTCATTCGATTGTTGCACTCTGCAGGGGGTGTAGAGTGCCTTTCCTCCCATATAGCCTAGTTGGACTCCAGTAGAGGGTCCCTAGGAACACATTGGCACCATAAGTGCCACTAAAGAAAACAAAAGGGAACACAGAAGAGAAGGTTCTTCTGGGACCTAACCTGCACCAGTGCCTAGGGATACTGAGTGCCACCAGTGTGACCTGTACACGGCACACCCAAACTACAGTGCCACCTTTTGAAAGGGTGCCACGTCATTGAAGAGACACTTCCTCGCTGCCCAAGTACGCCCAGTCGACCCGGTTAGACGCCCTTCCCCACCAGAACCATGGCAGCAGAGCATTATAAAACCTTCCTGGGGCTGGGGACGGCGGCAGGTCTCACCGGCTCGGAACTTACCATCTGGGTTAAGGAGCAAGTGGACGACTTGGCCAAGCGGGAGAAGGAAGAAAGACTCGAGCAGAGGAAGTATGAAGAAGAAGAACGAAGGGTGTATGACGCCGAGCAAAGGCAATATGAAGAGGAAAGAGAAGAAAGAAGGAGACAGCATGAATTAGCCTGCAAGGAAACTGAGTTAGCCCTAAAGGAGAAGGAGCTCGAGCTTGAGAGAGCGAAAATGGAGAATGCCGAAGCTATGGCTAGCCATCAAGCCTCCAGTCCTACACCTGCTGCATCAAACGCTCCAATTTCGAGCATCAATTCTCTAGTCCCCAAGTGGACTGAGGACGAGCCAGAAGCATGGCTGGAGGAGATCGAGGCTCTTTCGATAACTACAGCACCACGGAGACGGAGAGAGCCTTAATACTAGCCAAGCATATGGAGGGAAAAGCCAAGGCAGCGCTTCGCTCACTGGAGAAGAGCCAGAGAGGCAACATGGTGGAAGTTCGTAGAGTCATTACCAAGGCCTACGAGATAACCCCAGAAAAATGGAGACAACGGTTCCGAGGTCTTGCCAAGGAAGTCGGCTGGTCTTGGACGGAATGGGCATGTCACAAAACCCAGTCCGGTACGCGCTGGTTCGACTCCTTGGCCTGCACGACGTTTGAGGATCTTTTCAATCGGACCATGCTAGAAGACCTTTTCCAATGTGTGCCTGGGCCCCTTGCCGGGTCTAAATCATGAGGCGAATCCTCCTCCGGGAGATTTAGGATTCCCCATGCAGCTGATTTATTGCGACTGGATAGCCTCCAGCACCCGAACCTTCTTCTTCGCAAAATTTGACTCCAGGGGATGAACCCCTGGATAATCGAAATGGTACCCCTTCCTTGGAAGACCAGGAACTGGCATCCTCAGATGCAGAAGTCGAGATCGCTCTCGCTCCGGTTGTCGCAGCAGCCGGAGTAGGGAGTCCTCCCGCAGCTTTTGCAGTTGCCCATGACTTCGCGCCCGCTAGCCCTTCTGGCCTGCCCCCGGAGTCGGTGCTCTCATCACCTGCTAGGCCAGCTACTGATAGGCCTTGGAGGAAACCGAAGAAGAAGAAGAAGGGGCGGAAGAGAGCCCAGTAGTTGCCGAGCTATACGCTCATCCTGGCACTAGTGCCCTCTCGGCACAGTGCCCTAACATCTAAGAGTGATCCTGGCCCCTTGCCCAGAGGAGGTAACCAGTGTGATCTCTTCCTTTCATTGTGCATAGCCTAGGCCGCCTTAAAGTACAGTACATCAATTTAGTAGCCTTGTTCTTTCCACTTACCACCGAGCCGCAGTAATCATGTAAGTAGCCTAACTAATTTCAGTAATCTTAACTATTGTGAAACGAGCCACGATGCTCGTGACACGCATGGCCTAAGACCTCAGTGAGGCACCCATTTATCCTATGAGGCAACCCTCATGAATTAACTAGTAAATTTTAATTGTATTAAACATAAACCATGTTGTAATTTAGTTACAATATTAACTCTTATGTTGGTGCTACGGTCGGGTTAGGATAGGTTAGGCTAGGGAATATCATAGAATGTACCACTAGGCTAGGTCTAAAACACATCATGATTGTAGGAGGTAGCCTATAATAACCGTGAGCACCTTCTAGTACTATTAGAATTAGGTTAAGTAGTGATTATAGCTCATATCCTATCTAGGTTAGGTAGTTCTGTAGCTAGGTAGGCTAACCAGGACTAATCTGCTCAGGGAAGGAGAGTAACCTACGAGAGGCGAACAGCTTGTTTAGTATAGACCTTCACGCCCGAAAAGGGAGTGAAGGCCCTCTTAAAGGGGGGAGCTTTTATAAATATTTACGCTGTTCGCCCTCGAACATTTAGGGATAGCAGTATCAGCCTGATCAAGACAGGGAAATTGCTTTGTCCCACGCTAGAAGCGTCTTCAGTTCAAACCTTAACGTCCGTTGGAGAACGGGATAGGTAAGTTAGGCCTTCCACCCTATAGGAAAATTTCCCATATCAGCCTTAAAAATAGGTGGTCCTAAGGTCCTTTTTCCTTTTTACCTGTCTCTCGTGGCGAATGTTTTTAACAGAGCGTAGACGCCTAAGGCATGACTGTAGGCCTGTTTTGACCCAGGCCGGTCAGGGAACGACAGAGAGACTGGAGCATTCGGAGAGACCACATGTCCGACGGGGCCTCTCCTCCTTTTCTTTGTCTATTATCCTACTAGTGAAGTGAAGAAGCAATTGCGAAGACCCCCCCCGCCCCGGCGGTGTTGGTGCGCACAACGTTCGTCCTAAGGTAAAGTCGCTTTTTGTTCCAAACTTCGCCCATTCTTTTATCTTTTTTCTGTATTTCGCATTTCTTTGTTTTCTTCCTTCATCCACCACTTAGGGTATATGTGTTTACGAGGTCTAGATTAAGCCTAATTATTATATTGTGAGCTTCAACCCCGTTATTCCAGTAAAATACCTAGGATTTAGGTAAGCAAAATCAGGTTAAATCTCGATGCTTTGTATGCCTCGCGTCCGAATGTTTGGAAGAACAGTTGCGTTTAAAATCAAATTCATCTCAAATATTCTTTGTTAAGGTTAATAACCCTTAACTGGCGACCTTTGGCTAATTAACGACTGTCTTTGAGGTTAACTTTTGGCTTCAAGTGGCAGGTTACGTGTAATCTTGGTTTGCAGGGCCGTAAAAATTACGTAAATTGAATAATACATGATCAACCAAGACCCTCACACGTAACAATATATATATATATATATATATATATATATATATATATATATATATATATATATATATATATATATATATATATATATATATATATATATATATAAAATTGACTGGTCTCACATACCCAGAGATATAATAACTGAAGTACTGTAAGAAAGTCTTTAACTCCTTAACTTTAACATGCACCTATTGACACCAACATAATATCATACACGCCAGGTCAGTACATTTACAAAATGGTGGTAGCGTTCGTTCCAATATAAACACTGATGTCCTAGGAAGTGACACAGTTAGGGGTCGAGGACCCGAAGTGACAGGATATGCTACTAAATGACAGAATACCTTCTCTGCAGGCCAACAGTGGCCATATTTTTCCTCTAGTGCTACCCCTGGAAGAAAAAATAGTAATATTCTAGCTGTTCTGTGTGGTACGTAAATCATCAAGTGGCCGGAAGCATTTGGTTTATAGCTCCATACCCTAGAGCCAACTGACATAGCATAAATAATGGAGGGAGAGGGGCGGAAATAAAATACTAGGGCTTAGGATTTTAGATGTATTCGGATATGGTGCAGAAGAGAGGTTTGGTAAGAGAAGGCTGGATGCTTTGGCACTCAAATAAATGAAGGTGGAATGGCAGGCTACAAAGAAATAGGAAGAATAAAGAGTAATTGTGTGTGTGATAGCCGAAAGATACTTGGGAACAGCTGTGCTTCTGGTGCCTCAAAAGCTCTAGTGATGGCTGAAGAATTCAACAGTATTATTTTGAAACTGTATGGGTCAGCAAAAATAGAGTACATGCTCCCCATGTATAAAAACGAATGCGAGAAAGAAAGACTGACCTTTGGAGAGCGGGAAACTGCCAGCTGGGTGTGGGCCATATAAAAAGGCAGTTGGAATTGAATACAAAGGTAGGAAAGAGAGAGAGAGAGAGAGAGAGAGAGAGAGAGAGAGAGAGAGAGAGAGAGAGAGAGAGAGATTGAATTATAGGTAAGTAATGAGTTCTTGGAGTCAATTAGAATGGATATAATCTCCTGGAAATGCGTCTGGAAAGGGGCTTGAATGATGAAAGTACATATTCTCTAAATAAGGCCATGCATATTTAGGAAAGGACTTTATATTGAGGATAAGATCTTGATAGATCATGCCTTATCACCATGAAGAAGATGTGCGAGATGAACGCTGAAAATGTGGTTAAAAAAATTTCAGTAAGACTAATAACGTTGATAAGTAGGAAAATGAGAATAGCGCATGGGGAAATAAAGCTTGAAAAGTGCAGCGAAGTGGAAGGAACTTAATGATGAGTATGCAGAACTCCAAGGTGGGACTATAGATTCAGCAAGTAGTATTTGTGCATATAAGGGGATAGTAAAAGACAATTCATCAGCAGGATCGTTACAGGATCTCAAGTTTGTTTTCTTCAAAACGCAAATGATGGAATTAAGAGAAATTATGGGATGTTTTTATAAGACCTGAGTTAATTATGTTAGGGTGATTTGTTTCTCAGTGAAGACTTGCGCCATTGCACTGGCGGTGTTGCTTTAGAAAGCTACAGAAGAGAGCACGACCTTTGGCATTTCCCAGTAGCCCAACATTTCCACCTGTTTTCCGAAGAGTTCACGTGCATTACCTTTCTATTGCCACCAAACCATGTAAGTGTTTTGTGCTCTTGCTAGTTAATCTTCTTTCTCCTGTGGATTTTTCTTTTTTCCCAGTCTTCCTATAAACACTTTATCACAAATTTCCGTCTCCTTTCTCAAATCCCGGGAAGCACCGCTATTAGGTGAGCTTCAGCGCACTTTGTCGTGCTGTATTAACTAAAATAAAGAATATTAGATTCACCTGTCTGTAAATGAACAGAGTAAGTGTGATATCAGGTATCTTTTTTTAAGTAAAAAAAATATTGTAAGTTTAGGAAGTTATCTTTTATATTCATGATAAAGAATATAACTTAACCTTTTGTACAGGAACACTGTCCATTTTGAAATTTGTTAAGAAATGGCTTTTCGTTATCAACTTGCCTCGTCTTCTTTGCATGTGAAGAGCTATTCGTATATGAAGAGCCAGTTTAATGCTGTTTGACCTGCTGAATAAATCATTTAATACAAACATAACTGTAAAATGTATATAATTCCTCTACTATAAATGAAAGAAAATAATTTTAAATCGTAAAAAATATGTGCAAAATGGCATGACCTTTCATACATTAAAAAAAAAATTTTCTGCTATTAATTTTTTAAACAAAACCTAAATTAGATCAATATTTTACCGCCAAGGGAGAATACCCATCGTGATAATGCCACGTTTTATGTTCCCAGATCATTTCTTTTGTACGATGGACGTATGGCAACGCACCTTCATCTTAACCAAGGATCTAATGATTATAATATTTGTCTTCTTGTGTTTTGTCTCAGTCTATTTACATATATCATACTTTTTCATATTTCCCTTTCTATCCCCTGACCATAAGGAAACAATCCATTAGCTGATTTCTGTCCTAATGGGGATACTGTCTTTTTCACTTCCATATGTACAGCAATAAAGGTTTTTCCTCCCCCTTGATATCATAACTAAAATGTCTTTTTTCCCGTGATTGTAACAGTATTTCTGTTATAAAATAAATCTCGTTCAAGTTTTCGTTTCCGAAGAGATACGTTTGTCGCTAATTTTCGCCACAGGTTTTTTTTTTTTGTGCTAATTTTCATCGCAAAGTTTAAATGCCTGAGAGAGAAAAAAAAGTTAACCCAATTCTTCATAACTGAAAATATAATCATCCTCACCTCAATCAGAGTCCTAAAACTTGGCAGGATGTTTCTCTAAGACGACTGAAGTAAATATTGACATTGAAATCGATAATAATATTGCTTACTCTAATTACGGAATAAAATGAGTGGACGTAAAACCTTGAAATAACATCACATTTGCTTCTATTTAATAAGACCCAAATAATAACTTTCTTTTCCCAGGGACATATTTTGAGTACCTTTCACCGATTGCGTGCTTGATGATTAATATCAGCATGGCTTGTGCTATATCCATTATTATTATTATTATTATTATTATTATTATTATTATTATTATTATTATTATTATTATTATTATTATTATTATTATTATTATCAACAACATTCAACTGTTGAAAACATATGATGATATTTGAAATTCCCGTGATGAAAAATAAGAAGGCAAGTGCAAGTGATAACTAGATTCATAACCTTGATGATATTCCTTAACTCAAAATGTTACATTGCTATGGAATATCTTCTAGTCTTTAAATGATATTATAAAAGGATCCGAGCAAATACAATGACTAAGTACATTACACTCTACCATATCCCGGCATTAAACTATTGCAAAACATAACTATCAATTCTTCTATCCCAAATATTTTTTCTTGAACGAATGCCTCTCTTTCCCATTTCGTTTACATAAGTTTCAAATTTATTGTAATCACGTTTCCCTTCTTATATCTTTTCCGAAAATATTTTCTTGAACGAAAGGAACATCACTCTGCTTTTCCCATTTTCGCAAATAATGTTCCACAATGAACGTACACCACTTTAAACTTTTTCATTGACATTGGGAATGTTCCAGAATTTACGGCTTTCCAACAGGCATCTCCTTTACCCAAAATTAATATTCATTCGTTTGTCTTTATAGCACATCCAACATTGATGAATCAGAGGGAAAGGAATCCTACAAAAAATATAACTTGCAATGACCCTTTCCATGGCATTAAAGGAGGTGTGTGAGTATAAACTAACAGAAATATATCTTTTTTCGTTGCAATTTAAACTTTTTCAAAATGAATGTATTCTCACTGACATTTTCATTACCTCGCAGGAAATTACAAAAGGACTTGAATTATATTTTACCATATTGCAAATAGAAGCAATCTCACGTTACTTGCTTCACTTGCTGAGCTGAAAGCAAGAAACACAAACCACTTCATTGCGGGTTTTTCTGTTCAACGCAAGAAATTTGCAGAACTACTTTAATCACAACTGTCCTAATCCATATATTCCAAGACTATAGTATAAAAGGAGCCAATTAAATTTTGCAATATCTTTCACGAAATATGATAAAAATAATATAACTTCACCTTTAGCTTCACAATCCCTCGAGATATTTTAAAACTAAAGTAAAAGCAATAACTTCAAAGAATGGTGCAATATCCGCTTGGTGCCCAACGAGAAACAAGCAACGACAAAACTTGAATACGTACTTTTTCAGTCTATCTCTTATACCATCTATCTGTATATCTAACAATTGACAAATAAGTTCATTTCGATAACTAAATGTAGTAACAAAGGAACATGAAAGTAAGGCACAAAGTATATCACGTTCGGCTACACACACACACACACACACACACACACACACACACACACACATATATATATATATATATATATATATATATATATATATATATATATATATATATATATATATATATATATATATATATATATATATATATATATATATATATATATATATATATATATATATATATATATATATATATATATATATATATATATATATATATATATATATATATATATATATATATATATATATATATATATATATATATATATATATATATATATATATGCAGCAAGAAGTGACGCTGATGTACTTGGGAATATTATAAAATCCGCGTCAGAATGTGAGTGAAAACTGGGACTTTGAACAAGTACTTTCGTAGTTTATTCTACATTTTCAAGTTCACACTGATTACAGAAGAAGTTGACAAAGCGTTATATACAAAAACAAAAAGGGTTGAGGTCGGGGGTTACAGTTTGTTAATCTGGGCAGCATGTTCTTTAAACAATAAAGACAGGGACAAAAGATCAAGGGATAATCCAGGGTGGAGATTAACATTCCTGGTGGAAGTAGCTTCAGTAAACACAGTCTGTAGCAAATTCCTTTTCCGATGGTCGTTGACCTTGTAGATTATCGCTGACTTATCCCATTTCATCGTCTAAAGCCAATTATCTGCAATGCCCTCATTTGATAAACCTATTAAAAGGGCATATTTGTGTTGGGAGCTTCTTACTTTTAGTCCTTTTGACCAATATAAATCTTATTACATTCTTTGCAAGGAATACTGTATACAATGTTGTTTGAACTGGGCAGGCTATTCTTAATTAGTCTATCTCTCAAAATATTATTATATTTAAATACTAAGTTAATGTCAATAGTTTTTAAAGTG
>NC_089783.1:11206781-11214281 GCF_040412425.1 Macrobrachium rosenbergii | reverse complement strand
GTGGTGGTTGGGAGGGCATATATATATATATATATATATATATATATATATATATATATATATATATATATATATATATATATATATATATATATATATATATATATATATATATATATATATATATATATATATATATATATATATATATATATATATATATATATATATTATATATATATATATATATATATATATATATATATATATATATATACTATATATATATATATATACATATATATGTATATATATATATATATATATATATATATATATATATATATATATATATGTGTGTGTAAAGAGAGAGAGAGAGGCATTTATGTTGCAAATGAGGCTTTTGTATAACTATATGAATTAGCTCTGAGACTATGTGAGGCTTGCAGCATTTTTGTTCCAGCGGCTCATCAGGAGGAATGACTAAGAAATAAAAAAATATATATACATATAAATAGATAGATAGATAGATAGATAGATAGATAGATAGATAGATAGATAGATAGATAAGTTGGTAGATGGACAAAGTTGGATAGAGATACATACAGATAGATATTCAATTTCTCGATTTCTAAGTATTTTCATATAGATTTTACCTAAAACACCTTAAATAATTTTTCAGTAATATGTCTGATATCTCGATGAATGGAGTGAGGTGACTGGTCGGAGAAAAAATAGGATATGAAGGGGCAAAGTTGTGGAACAGGAAAATAAGTCATTAAAGAAATGCACAATAGTTCTGATTTACACAAAATACCGAAATCATTAGGGATAATGAAGTGAAACTGCGGGCACTAAGAAAGAGATTGAAATTGTTGCAAGAAGAAAGAAGTTGAGTGTAAATATTAACAAGCTTAGTGTTAAGTGGGAGAAACAGATAGCATGATGGAACAACGAATGTTAACACGGATAACAGTGGTCGATGCACAAGGATATTTGGGAGAAAATGTTACGGACGACGGAGAGGTGAAAAAGGGGCGAGTCACAGTATAGGTGAAGCAAGGAAGGTCGCAGGGTATGGGTAAAGAGTTTTGAGGTGTCTTCAGGCGTCTGGAAACCTGGGTGGGATTTTATGAAGTATTGTTGGGACGACTCGTGCTTACGGAAGCGAAGAGTTCATGTTTAATACCAGTATCAAAAGTCGTAACTACTGAGATGAAATGTTTGGGCGGTAGGTGTAATTTAGAAGTGCTGGTGGGTGAGAAGTGTAGAAATATGTGGAAAAAGTTAAGTATACCTTAGTTTAACCAGACCACTGAGCTGATTAACAGCTCTCCTAGGGCTGACCCGAAGGATTAGATTTATTTTACGTGGTCACCTAGCAACGGGACCTACAGCTTATTGTGGAATCCGAACCACATTATAGCGAGAAATGAATTTCTATCACCAGAAATAAATTCCTCTTATTCTTCATTGGCCGGTCAGAGATTCGAACTCGCGGTCAGCTGAGTGCTAGCTGAGAACGGAACCCACTTCCCCAACGAAGAACTAGAAATATGCGGAAATGGTATAAGGTTTGTATAAGGGATGGGTTCGATCAGGTTTATATATAATGGTTTGGCCATGTGAAAATAACATAGGACTACTGAAAAAAGGTGTATAATTCACAGGCATTATTGGGATAAAGGAGCAGAAGACCTAGAAAACACTGAACAAATGAATGATATGAAACAGGTGACGGCAAGGGAGTTAATATCCAGGAAGCGCCAGACAGCTTGGAAATCGAGGTAAATCGCGCAATGTATGTAAAGAGCGTCGCCGCACTGCTGATGTGCTTTCTGTGCTGGTGTTTGAAGAAGCTAAAGCTTTGGCAGTTTGCTTCAAAAAAGGCTTATCCACAATTCAGCACTTTTAAAGCGTGAATTTAATGGTGAAAGTTCTTTTCTGAAGTCATTTTCTGTCTACTTTTTTTTAATAAAAATACGGTTTTGAAGGTCACTCCACATTCATAGTGGATAGCAATACAAAATAATAATAATAATAATAATAATAATAATAATAATAATAATAATAATAATAATAATAATAATAATGATAATAACAGACAATATCCACTATTTTTCTTCCCAGAATTACGCGACGTTGGGGAAAGTTCACCGAGACGAAAATTATAATATATTTATTACCTTAAAAAAAGGCTAAACAATTTTACGAATTTGATTGCGAGTAAATATCTTTTCGCTTCTATAATTGCAATCCGAACCATTTACGAAAATTTGACCGCCTTTTACAGAGGAAACTTAGCTTGTGAACTTAATTTCCTTAGATCTATTTCAACATTATAAAGAAAACAATTTAATCTCTCTCTCTCTCTCTCTCTCTCTCTCTCTCTCTCTCTCTCTCTCTCTCTCTCTCTCTCTCTCTCTCTCATTTCATTATAGTTTTTTCAAGACATTTATAAAACAATAATATTTTACTAACAATAACTCCACTTATAAATTCCAACAGTGCCTTGCACAAGAATCACCTTTACGTGAAAAATTGCTCTCATCTAATGAGAAAACTTAAACGAAAGAGAGAGAGAGAGAGAGAGAGAGAGAGAGAGAGAGAGAGAGAGAGAGAGAGAGTAAATTTGCTGATAGGTGTCCTGAAGAAATGAGTTTTTAGGAATCTGAAAATGAAGAAGAAAAAGGTTTATGCAGAGTTTTCGAGCGATTTGCATTCGAAATTCCATTGTCTTAATCAAATATAGCTTTTTGGCAAAATTGTGCAGGATTTTAATTTAGTTTTCCAGGTTTCCCAGTAGTTCACTTCTATATTTATAGTTCTGTATCAAAATTTATCCAGTGGAATTACTATGCAAGACAAAATTTTAAAAGAGGATATTTTTGCACTGGGGTAATCGCTTCTGTTATTGTAAATAACTTAGAGTAAATTAATCAGAGTTTTACGTTCAAATTCCCTTTGTAAATTCATTATGCAATTATTTATGGTAAAGTGTGCAATCAATGAGAGGGATTTAAAGCTTACATTTATAACTTATTGTAGATATTGCATTATTTTGCCATATCACATGCTTCCAAATTAACTAAAGGTATTTTTCATTTCTTACTCTGCTTCCTATTTTTACAACAAAAGAGTAGAAAAAATAAAATATTCGGATCATAGGCCTTTTGATTTCCTGTCCCTAGCACAACATTTTTAGAATTACCATTTTATGGGAATTTCATTATGAATAATTTCAGATATAATTTTTTTTTTCTTGTGTAAAGAAAACATATCGTTTTCCTTCTCTAAAATCAAATAACCATATTCATTGACGATAGATAGATAGATAGATAGATAGATAGACAGATAGATAGATAGGAAATGAGAGAAGTGTATTGAGAGATTTGGCAACTCTTTCCCTTACTGATGGTGGCAGTTCATGGGCCACTAATAAGGGCCGTACACACGATCAGTATTACTGTCATTAAAAATACTGTCATTATTTGGTACTGTCAGTACACTAAACACACGTTCAGTATTCATTACTGAGTGAAATGTCAGTACATTCAGTGACCGACATCGAGAGGTTGTCGCTATTGCGTTCTAGTGAAATGAGGAATAAAGAGAAAGCATGTCTCTTTTTATATAATTTTCGCTCCGAATATCCCACGACTCTGGTAAGCGACGATATAATGGAATAAAATCCTGAAGATCCATTTTCCCTTCTTCCTTAGTAACTACCACAACAGCTTGGATAGTACTGATGGGAATGACAGTACAGCGAACACACCATCAGTAATATAAGGCCCGCCCAAATACTGATGACTGGATTTTGAAGTCGGTAACCACCATTTTGTGGTACTGATGGTACTTCAGTATGACGCTGACACCGCCAGTATTACTGACAGTACACAAAATAATGACAGTAATGCTGATCGTGTGTAGGGCCCTTAACTCTCCAATTGACTCTGGGACTGTTATAGGAAATAATCTCTCTCTCTCTCACTCTCTCTCCCTCTCTGCTCCAAGTGATAACTATAGTTAGAATATCAAAGTAACCATAACATTACAGCTGTCGTCACTTTGCTGTCACCATCACGATAATATGTCGCAGGATTGCGCTAGAATTTGCAATTCAAAGCGTTCAATTAATGGTAATATCTATAAAACTGTAATGTTTGTAATGATTTTAATTTGATGACATCAATTACAATTCATTTTATAAAGTTGATGTTTCAACACTTCAGAGCGTTAATAATAGGAATAATTCAATTATTAGACTGAAATGCGCTTATTGATTATGCTGCAATGGATATCCCCTCAATTAGTGATTAAAACAGCAGGAATCTCTTCGAACGAGTGCGAAAGATACGTCAAAGATTGAGAGGGAAGAGCTGTGCATGTTTAGAAAAAAAGAATCGTGGACCTAAAGAACACTACGGATATAATAATTGTATGGATTTACTTTAGGTATTGAAGAAACTTATATTGTGTAGAAGCTGCGTTTGTTAGGACAGAATAAACGTTAATATGATACAGGGAAAACTTGTGTCGGAATACGGGTGCCTCACTTGGGTATGAACAAAAAAATTCCGACAATAGATAATTAAGTCCCCAAAGCTGCTTAATATTTTCGTGGATAGGGGGATATGACAGAGGTCGAAGCAAGGACAGGAAAGGCAAATGCTAATTTGTTAAACCATAAATAATGAGGTGTGAATGAAAAGTGAAATGGCTGGTGTCCACTGACGATACAGTATTCATTAGTGATTGTGAAGAGGAACGGAAGTGATCAGCGATGGCGTTTGATGATTTGTCTGAGGGGAAAATGAAAAAGAATATAAATATATATATATATATATATATATATATATATATATATATATATATATATATATATATATATATATATATATATATATATATATATATATATATATATATATATATATATATATATATAATGTCTGTGTGTGTACAATGTGCACTGTATGCTACTATTAATGACATAAAAATGCGACCACATGATCTGTATAAATATTTGGACAAATTAAATACAAAAAGAGATTTTTATTTTAAATGAGCGTATTAATCAAGAATGGTTCATAAAGTAAGGAATACAGAAGCCCAAAGGGGTAGGCTACTATACGTGGTGGACAGTTTTCAGAAGTTTTTTGGTAATTAGGAGAAAATTATTAAGATAGATCGGGAGTGCAGATTTTAAATCTGCACTCCAAGGGATAAAATTGGGAAAATTAAAAAAATATACGATATTTGAACGGAAGTTGTCGGGAATGTGGCAGTGACTGTTGTCTTCGTGAGAGGAAATCTTGCGTAAATGGCAAGTGAGCTTCAGCTTCAGAGGCCAACTGAAACAAAGCTTTCATGTCTGTGGGATCATGACAAAAATATAATTTGATTCTTGCAGGGATGCATAATTTGATTCAATAAATAGCCGAGCACGGGTTTTGCAGGCCAATGCCCTGTAGCGATTTTTTTTAAAGCAGAAATATGGTACCAAGTAAAAGAAAGCCAGGGGTATTTAAGGTGTATTTACTATACATGTCTTATACAGGTATAGAGAAGAATGCATGAGATTATCAAGAGAAAGCAAAGAGAAAAATAAGACAAAAAATAAAAAAGGGAGGAGTTAACCAAATAATTTTGGAGAATAGCTTGTTCGACAGTGAATTAAATGCAGAGAAGAAGCTTAATGCGCAAATAGCTATTAGAATGAAATATGCAATTCAAGAGAGGATGACTAAAATGAATATATCCTGGGTAGTCAGAGCAAATTTGAAGATTGTTGAATGTCACAGATAGACGAGACAGAAGAGCTTGTTGACCCAAGACTGGAGTGGGTTACTGTAATTCAGGGAATTTTCTGTAAGTAGGTTTGGAGGGTATAAGGTAGAGCAGGAGTTTAAGGAATAAAAGGCACCAGGATCTGATTGCAGTACAAGTGACATGCTGAAGTAAAGAAGGGAAAGAAGAAATGTGTAACTGACTAGTTTTGAAAAAGTATATGTGGTTGAGGTATATGTGGGCAATGAAATAATTTTTTCCTTCATGCAAGACGAAAAGTGATGAAGAAGACCGTAAGGATTACAGAGGCAAAATTATGTAGTACATCAAGAAAGTGTGTGACAAATCGGATTAAGAATCTATATATATATATATATATATATATATATATATATATATATATATATATATATATATATATATATATGTATGTATATGTGTGTGTGTGTGCGCGTGTGTTGTGGGGGGTGACGTTAACCATACTTACTTGTCAGCCCAGTGAAGAAGTTTCCTGAGGATAATGAAACAACAGAATGCATTCGTGTTTTATTTACAAGGGTAACATGTAAAAATAAAAGATTTTTTATTACAATGATCAAGCAATTATATTCGATAAGACGGGATGTCCACTCCAGAGCACACATGTAGCTTACACTAAATACATATCAAAGATAATGTGTCTATGAACGTTAGGTGTTTTAATTTAATTTGTCATTTTAATTATATATTAAAGAAAGCTCCGCACTTCAATGTCCCTTCGTAATGTATAGGTGAAATATTCAGTTGAGCAAGAAATCTGAAAAATGGTTAGTAAGGATTTTTTCCTCAATGAAGTTTACATTTTTATTTACCAAAAATTGCTATATATATATTATATATATATATATATATATATATATATATATATATATATATATATATATATGTGTGTGTGTGTGTGTGTGTGTGTGTGCACTATATATATATATATATATATATATATGTGTGTGTGTGTGTGTGTGTGTGTGTGTGTGTGTGTGTGTGTGTGTGTGTGTGTGTGTGTAAAAGTAAGAATAGTGTTTATATTATCCAATCGAACATTATGCAGACCATGTTTTCTCATAAAAGTTTTAATTTTAGACTGTGATGTACCTTTAATACTGCATGTTCGTTTTTGGAAATTTGAAGATATATAAGTTTAGTTACTGAATCAGATAAAAAAAGGAGGAAGGACAAATTTGAAATAGGTTTATATTTACCCTGCAGTGATTGTCGTTCGCAAAATTGCTTTTGCTTTTCATGTACGGAACACTTTTATTTTCTTTCCATTTTTCAATATAACGGTAACTGGTTTCACAGAAATAACATTTCTGCCAAAAGGCAGATATAATCCATAGCCTGCAACTGAAAGGATTCACCCCTGGGTTGTACGTTGAATATTCTATAGAATCCCTAGTTGATATTTTCTTAGGACCAAAGAGCTTACCAACGTTCCTGTGTGCTTGTAATCCATATACCTCCGCAAAGTTATTGACAAGCTCACACACATATATATACATGCACACACATACTATATATATATATATATATATATATATATATATATATATATATATATATATACATACATACATACATACATATATATATATATATATATATATATATATATATATATATATATATATATATATATATATATATATATATATATATATATATATATATATACATATACATATATATATAAATATATATATATATATATATATATATATATATATATAT
>NC_089783.1:11186781-11201781 GCF_040412425.1 Macrobrachium rosenbergii | reverse complement strand
GTATTATATAGCTGGGAGCTATTTTGAAAGGCCCACTGTTACTTTAAAATTCATCATCTCAAAAAACAAACCCGAAAGGCAGCCCTCCAGAATACGAGCTTTCAGAAAAAAACTGACTTTCAGGGCTATATCTTTTTACCGTTATTGCTCCACAGGTGTGTTAGGACCCTCACCCTCACACCCACCCACCCACCCACCCCCTACCACATCCCCTGAACCCCAAGAATCGATATCTGGATCTCCGGAACCGTTTAACGGATTTTGATGAAATTTGGTACGATTAGAGTCACCTTATGGGGAACCTCTAAAGCCAGACTTTCATCCGGGTCACTTCAATATTTCCAGAGTTATATAGAGCCAAAATCGGGGTTTTGTGTACCTTGGGTTGCTGGGCTTTACTAATTGCCAACTACTGTATGGTTGATATATATATATATATATATATATATATATATATATATATATATATATATATATATATATATATATATATATATATATATATATATATATAAACAAGTCAGAGACCATTTATATATATTCATCGTACTTTATCTGCTGAACAGCAGATGAACTTCATATAGAAAAAATCTCTCACTGAACTAGTTAGCTTCAAACATCCTACCAGAGGGCTCATCAACAACTCATCAAATCCCCATACCTCACTGTATGATGAACAGTAGACAATCTAATACACGCTCTCACACTCTTCTATTTATACTTTTTTCTCCTTTGCTAAACGTTTTATACCCTCTTATTATTTCACTCCTTATACCATACTTACAATGCAAGCAATTATCCTCAATAGCTTCAATAGCTCACTCAAACATTAACATCTTGGCTTCAACAGACAATCCAGTTAATTCCTAAATATTGTGTATACCTCACCTTTTATTCTGATAAATATATAAGCAGTTACATTTACCCAAAAATACCTATTAATATTCAAGTTCCTCGTTTACATTCTTCCACCATTTATATTCAAACTCAATGCAATATCTGCCGAGTTCATGTTTAATCTCATAGCTTGATCTTCCTTAAATTTCTTTTTACCCTTTTCCTATTGCAAGCACTTTCGATGTTTTTCACTAGTTTTTGCTTCTTGGAGCCACTCTCCTCTAATGAATACAGTGTCATATGCAAACATCGACTAGTCCTAACACCATTTACAAAACACATAACTTTGCTCCAACATGCAATGCCCATTTTCTGACTTCTCCAAACATTAAACAGCAACCCTGCATCTGACCTACTTTTTACAACAGCCTAATACTATTCACAAGCTAGCTACTTACTCAAACCTTCCCTTCAGTACTACAGCACTCGATGTAAATAATGGTGAAAAACTGTGACTGCAGTATTTCCGACAATTGTCAGGTTCAAGCAAAATTAGAAATAAATATAAATTTATGGATCTGTAAATGTAATTATGGGAATTGAAATTGGTAAGGAAGTGATGATAACATAAAGGAAGATTAAAAACTCAGCCAGCGTATGAGAAGTGTCAAAATCAAGGCTTGCGTGACTACACTTGCAGTGTAATTGCGGTTATATAAGTGTAATAATAAATAATGAAAACATCAAGTGGTGTGATGAGAGGTTATTTATGGGAAAATGGTTGTCTGAAGTGCAATTGCGAGAGAGAAGGAGACCTTGTAAAGTTATACAAAGGAAAACTTACTCTATACGAAATTAAATTCAGAGATAAAGGCAATGACCAAATGGATCTCAGAATGCAAGATGAAAATATAGATGATATCTGAAGGAAACATAGCTGAGTCCCTGGAGTATTTTAATAAGGAATATATTAAAAAAGCATACGGGAACGATGAAAGAGAGAGATGGTTCACTGTAAGTTCGAGGATTCTTGTGGAAATGATTCCTAGGAATGAAAGGAGAGGAATAAAGATGCTGAGAATAGGAGATACTAGGAGTTTATATATATATATATATATATATATATATATATATATATATATATATATATATATATATATATATATATATATATATGTGTGTGTGTGTGTGTGTGTGTGTGTGTGTATGATTATTATCACTTTTGTACGTGATTCATTTATCACACATTACCACAGGTGAAAATAAGAAACGGGGTGTATGTCCTACACCCCGTTTCTTATTTTCACCTGTGGTAATGTGTGATATATATGTATGTATACACACACACATACACATACACACACACACACACACACACATATATATATATATATATATATATATATATATATATATATATATATATATATATATATATATATATATATATATGTATATATGTATATATATGTGTGTGTGTGTGTGTGTGTATGTATATATATGTTTCCACAACTTTTTTGGATTAGCAGTATAATTTCCTTCCATATATAGATATCCCTATATCTACTGTTTTCTAGAACTAGCGACTGCCTCTTTCTGCCTAAGTAAATTTTCTTCTCATTTCTTTGAAGTCCTATAGCAAGCATTTTGAATCCATTTTATTTCAGCAGTGAATGAAAAGGGGAAGTTCAGGTCACTTACTTCTTTGGAACAGCGGCTTGCTGCACGAAATTTATATCTTGAGTATTGAAATCGGTTAAGTCCTGTCTTCCCGCTGGTGTAGAATGGGCGTAACCTGGTCCATTACCATATAAGAGGATGGTGTATGGTTTTCCATCAACATCGCTCACCTCTGCATCAACATCTTAAATAAATGGCGTAAATTAGAAGGCTGAAGTCGAGTGCTATATAATTATACGTAATTTTGTAAAATAATGAAACACTCCCACTCTTCCTTAGAATTATTCCTTACTGTTGGTGGCGTACGTCATTAACAATTGCTTTTAGAATTCCGAAACAGTCAAACAGTATAGAATATATTGATTTTTTTCAGAAATATCGTCAATTACAATTAGTGAGTGAGACATAATGTACTGTAATATTTCAAGAAATACATAAGACATAACTGGATTGTGAATAGCCGTAGAAAATATTCCCAGCCTGATGAACCTCTAAGACAAGAAAACAACTAAATCCATGAGGTCACTAAGTAAGTAAGATGAATCATATTTTGTTTGTCCGTCTGCCTGTTTGTCTATCTGTCTGTCTATCTGTGTATTTGTCTGTCTGTCTGTCTCTCTCTTTCTCTTGCAATTTTTGTACCTGTGACTGGATGGCCTCTGGGTGTGTTGTGTCCTCCTATAGTGAAGACATGGGAATGGTCAGCCGTTAGGACAACAAGCGTATCCTTGGCATCCGTCAGGTTGAGAGCTGTGAGGACTGCTTCGTCCAAGGCGTCAACCTCCTCCAGAGCCCGACGGGCATTGTTGTGATGATGGGCGTGGTCGATTCGCCCAGCTTGTAAAGAGAAAAAGTTTCGATACACTTTGCAGTTGCGGCCCTTTCTCACTTTTTTTTTTCCTCTGCGTGAAGAAGTGGTTTACTAGAAAAAAAACCTTTTTTTCCCGGTAAATATAAAGATCATTAACAACGTTATTACTCTGTTCCTTATCTCTGTTGTGGACAAATCTGCTCCTCCAGATATCAAGTTTATATGGATAGAGATAATTAGAAATTTTGATACTATGGCAGTGGTGAACGAAACTGAACCTTTAAATACTGATGGAGGTGAGAAAGATATTTATAGTTTTGAACGATGTCGTTGAAGAATTTGATGGCTGAAGGAAAATAAACTAAGTATTAAAGGCATTTAATGATAGAGAAATTAGGAACCAAATGTAAACAGCATTGTAGGCAAAGCTGGTCTAGGGGTAAGACAATTGAAGGGTTAAATGACGGTAAAAACACCAGTAGGAGTAGAGGTGGAACTACCAAAATCTTGAATAAACGGGGATGCAAAAAGTAAATATAGGAAGAAAAACACAAGAGGAACAAGACTGAAAATGGGGACGTGATTAGATATTATGCCATCCACAATAGCAAATACGAAAACAGTTAACAAAGAGAAAGAAATCTGTTCACGGTGAAGAGTAAAACCGTAAGTAGATGTTCCCAACCGAGCCTTATGCTAGTCTCAGGCAGCTAAATTCTGTAGAAATATCTGGAGTAATGAGAAAAGACTCTCCTGAGTCCTGCAGAGAATATTAGCAAGCAAAAAGGATCATAGGAGTAGCCCTCAGAGTTTAGAGATTTTATAGAGAGCTGAATAATTTAGTGGGTAAATAGAGAGAATGAAAAATTGTAGTGATTTCAGTAGTAACTTTAATTCAGGAACAACTGAATACGTACATGTTTCTTAGAGGACAAATATACGTAGTTTTTAAACAATTAAACTAAAAAGACCATAATGTAGAGCGACAGTTTTGAATAAAATTCATAAGAGAATTATACATTGATATGGTCTGGAAAAGATGCCCTGCCGGACTCAAGGAATGCAAAAATTCCAAGTAGAATTAAAAGTAGAGGATATTGGTGAGGGACAAAAGTTAAAAAAAGTCAGAGTAGGAGACATGAAACATTGATATATATGAGAGACGAGGTGGCTAAAGGCTAAAGCTATGGAGCGTAGTGTTTTACTATAACTGTAAAGTTGATTTAAATTATTGCTAACAGAGAACCAGTTTTTTTTTTCAGTGAGAGGGACGATCAGGAATCTTCTAACTAGAAAGCTTCTAACTAGATAAAAAAAAATAAAATAAACATGGGTATAGCAGGAGCGACTAGAAATGATTGTACTTTGACTAAATGGGTGAGGAGGATGCGTGGTCAAGCTAGTTGCCCTCAGGCTGAGGTTCCCCGAAATAAGAAGCAGTAGTGCCCATACTCTTGAAGTATCATAGCTGGCGTAGCACAGAGGATATCGGTAAGGAAGAGGCCAGAAAAAAGTGGCAGAAATGAGACAGCAATTAGAAACAGAGGGATAAGAAATTTCAACCCCACCCCCACCCCAAAAAAAAAAAAAAAAAAGAATATTGGAGGCCGAATAAGACAATATGCAACTTATTTTTGGTGTGGAATGCTATAATCCATATAATTATTGATAGACGATGGAAGGCATTTTATCCTCCCAGAAAAAAATGTCCTTAGGATGGTGGCTTTGCAAGATGTTTATTGAACTTCAGCACGTGGGTAAGAATACAGAAAAAGATTCATCATACCAAAAACTATAGTAGCTGCAGTTGGCTTCTGAGGGATGTATTAGCAATCATGTATCACCAAGAATGATGAGACGTTATGTTGATTAAAGAATAAATGTGACACTCATTGCTATTTAGTGGAAATAGAGTACGTGCAAAGAATAATTGTAACTACTCAATATATTTGTAGACTTTGGTAAAGGTTATGCTAAAAGGGGTTCCAATATCAGATTCCATTTCGGTCGTCGAACAAGAGATACAACAATGATATGTCTTATAAATCTTATAATTTCCTCCAAAATAAGGTGCTGTTCAAGCTATCGAAGTTTGAACAACGCAAATATTAAGTATATTCACTCCTTAGAAAGTAAGGAAAATAATATAGCGCCAATTTTATGCTTAAATGTCTGCAGTATTATATTATTAAGCAAGGATTTTATCTATTAATTAATTATATAAAAAGTATAAATAGGGAACATAAGAGGAATATTAACAAAAATATTAATATTTATTTTAAAATATTTTAAAGACAAAGAAATTAATATAGAAATTCAAGAGAGTATTAGAATTATGAAACAGGATCTGGAGAAATGGATGAAGGGAAAAAGGGGAAATTAGGAAAATAGTGACAAAAATACTGACGGAGATATAGGCCTACTGGAAAAACGAAAAGGCAAACTACGCAAAATATGAAATGAAGAAATTAGGCAATGAAAACAAATGCCATACCTTCCACCATGAGGAAAAATCCCTCCGAGTTCTTGCGAAGGACCTCGATTGCCTTCTTTGTCATTTCTGATAAAGACGGATCTCCTTCAGGACCATGGTTGCGGTCAGCCTCGAAGTCCAAGTGGGTATACCCGAAAAGACCTAATAATAGAGGAAATTTTATTTGTACACTCACACTGACTCATACACACTCATATATATATATATATATATATATATATATATATATATATATATATATATATATATATATATATATATATATATATATATATATATATATATATATATATTTATAAATATTACTGCTGTTCGCTCTTATAACATTTGTCTGTAGTAATATCAGCTTGGCCAAGACAGGGAACAGCCTTTTGTCCCGCATTAGGAGCATCTTCAGTTCAAACTTCAACGTCCGTTGTAGCAAAGAGCCCAGTAGCATTAAGTATTTAACCCCATAAGAAAAATTTCCATATCCGACCTTAAGATGGGTGGTCTTAAAGCTTTTTCTACCTGTTCTACTCGACGGATGTGTGAACAAAATTTCAGACCCCGAGGGCATACGACGTGCTACCCTGTTTTGACCCAGCACTGGTCAGAGAGAGAGACTTAAACTATCGCGGAGAGCAGACGTCTTTTTTTGGTCTCTCTGTCTTTTGTCTATGTACTAAGTGAAGTGGCAAATCAAACCCAGAACTTCTGCTCGACAGTTGATGCGCAGCAACCTTCGTATAACGGTAAGTCTGGAATTGCAGTTCATCCTTCGTCGAAATACTTTATCTTCCACTGTATTTCAGTTTCCTTGTTTCATTCTCCAGCCACTATTTATGGTAGATGCTTTTACAAAGTCTAGATTAAGCCAAATTATTATATTGTTTAGCTTCATCCAATTTATTCCAGTAAGACTAGGGATTAGGGGAAGCAAGTCATTTTAATTCTTTTGCATTCTTTGTGTCTCAAATCCATTGTTTGGAAGAGCCGTTGTGATTTTGTATTTAATACCCTCTTCCCGAGTAGAGAATTTTTTCTGCATCCGCAGTTGGCGACGTTTATCATAAAGTCTTTATTCCTTGAATATTCTTTGTTAAGGTTAATTACCCTTAACTGGCGACCTTTGGTTAATATAACGACGGTCTTTGAGGATAATTCGTAGCTTCAAGTGACAGGTTACGTGTGTCCTTGGCGTGCAGGGCCGTATAAAGATTACGTAAATCAAGTAATAAACTGATCAGCCGAGACGCACTTGTAACAATATATATATACTCTCCAACCCTGTTTTTTCTGCCTATCTCATTCTTTCTTGGTCTTTCACATCTCAAATCACTCTGATCCATCCATTCACCATTGTAGAACCTTTTTTCCAATACTACGCATCTCTACATTTCTCGCCCTTTCAATTCTTTAAATGCCGCAACAGCTTTACCCTTTTTTTTAATTCCGTTTAAAACCCATACTTCATTTTCATAAAGCATTATTAGCTCAACAAGTTCTCCGCTCACAAACAATTCTAATCTCCTTCTAATCTTTTGCATACACCTCTATTCCTTTCATATGATACCATCATTCATTGTTGAAATTTACTCTCAATATTGTTCTTCAGGGAAACCTTTTAAAATTATTCACTAGTTTTTCAAGATTCCCCTCACCTTCCCATTTTGCAATAATTCTTCCTATCCTACAAATACGCACCTACATTTACCGTACTTCCTCTGGTTTCTTGCATCACTACTTTCATGAAAAAAATATTCTAACATACTGTCCACTTCCATCGTAAAATGCGTTAATTGCTATAGGTAACTTAGGCCATATTGTTTACATTCTTGGCACACTCATATTCTCCTTACTGTTTCTGTCAAAAGATTTTCTTTTCTAGGTCATGAATACCAAGAACCAGTGTTGACGTCTTACTTTAAAATATCTCTCGTAATTGTTTCATAACCAAAAGAGTAGCCACATATTATCTTCCTCGTCTAAATTCACCCCTGTAAATCATTTTGACATCTGTTTATCATCTAAATTAAAGCCCTACCATAAATATTCCCTGGTATACAAAGTACTGATATGTCTGTCTCCTTTACCACTACACAGTGTAACTGTAATTCCTCTTATCCATACCTTCCGAAATTACCACTCGTATAGAAGTACGTTACAAACCCTGGTTACCTACCCAGTTACAGGATCACTACTGTACTGTAGTATCTCACTGGTGATTCCAACAATCCTCAATGTCATCCCAGGCTTAAATCTTTTGATTGCCCTCCTGACATCCTTAACACATCCGCAAGCATTCTTAAACCTACAGTGAAGCTTTCCTCTTGAGCGTCATATATATATATATATATATATATATATATATATATATATATATATATATATATATATATATATATATATATATATATATATATATATATATATATATATATATATATATATAATCAAAAGCTACAAACGTCCTTTAATATCCAATTCGCTCTACCTCGGAAATAATATATTTTCATATGACTGCGTTAGTGCGTCACTGTAGTCCTGATTCCTCGTCCGTCGCTGGTTCGACCCCACGGGACGGTGGACTTATCATCAACTAAATAATACCCCTTCGGTAACATATATGAAAATATATTATTTCCGAGGTAGAGCTAATTGGATATTAAAGGACGTTTGTAGCTTTCTGATTGTATATGAATCACGGTGATGTGATAAATAGTCATATATATATATATATATATATATATATATATATATATATATATATATATATATATATATATATATGTGTGTGTGTGTGTGTGTGTGTGTGTGTGTGTGTGTGTTTGTGTGATATTTTGTCTTTGAAACGGAATTCTTTTTTAGAATAAAAAATCTATTCTGTTGCATCAATTATTATTAAAGAACTATAAATGGGCATCTAAGACAAAACCCTCTAAGATATTAGATATTTCACATACCTACACAGATGGCTCATAAGCAGTATCATACTCCTGCACACTGCTCATTCCACTTCTATCTTAGACGTTCTCTCTCTCTCTCTCTCTCTCTCTCTCTCTCTCTCTCTCTCTCTCTCTCTCTCTCTCTCTCTCTCTCTCTCTCTCTCTCTCTCTGTCCTGAGTATCAATACAACACGTTTAAAATAACTCTTTATTTCCATTTTCCAGCAATTTTTAATTCTTCTTTCCCCTCCTTCCACCTGAAACTTACGAAATACATAACTTTTCCCCAAATTTCAAGTCTAGTTTCCATGCTTATCTGAACCACCTTAAAACACTAATCACTCATTCTACCTACGCTGCCCTTCTTACCTCTTATAAGCACTTCCATACTTTTTTCCAATAAAGTCCCTATACTTTGGAAAACAATTCACCTAAACATGGGAGAAATTGTTTAATAACGGCATCAAATTCCTTATTAATTAACAGAAAATTTGATTTCTAAATCAAATAAAAATACCGGTTCTTATGAAAAGATCAATAAATTCCACAAATATGTAAGTTTATGAAGCAAACAACATTGTTTTGAATGTGAGGATTGGTCTATTAAGTCTACAGTTACGTATATGCGAATTCGGCAGATATGTGTATATCCTTCTTTTTTTGTTTGATTTATCAAACTTACATTATAAAGTCTAGCACTAGTGCTTGGCTTTATAGCCTAAGTTTGATAAATCAGGTAAAGAAAGAAGCATAAGAATTTATTTCATCTCATATACACATATATCTTCCGAATTCGTATATGTTTAACGGTAGACTTAATAGACCAATCCTCACATTCAAAACAATGTTGTTTGCTTCATAGACTTACATATTTATAGAATTTACTGGTCTTTCAGCAATTCAGTGCTTAAGACCATGAAAGGAGGGAGTTGGAGTGGCTGGAGAGCATGATGGAAGAAAGAAAGTGGGAATGGAGATAAAGTAAAATGCTAATTCGTGGGAACAGGTAGGGGCTGGAGGAACGCTGCCAACAACCTTTATTAAGGCCTACAGTGCACAGAGTGAGGTGCACTGACGGCGCTACCCCATTTTTGGGGTTTTTCGATGTAGACTGGTGGTTAAAGTGATAACCTCACACTTACTAGTAAGTGCGGATTCCAGTCCATCTATAAAAAACGCTATTTTATTTGTTTTGCTTTCAAATTCAGTACTTACAGCGGTATTCATGGCTAAGCAGTTTGAGGAAATCAGGAATTTACAATGGCACTGTGAATATTCAGCGAGATAATTTTAGACATTATGAAAACATTACCTAATAAGAAATCTGTATGTCGCGGGTCAACTCCATCGAACTGAGCTTTATTCCAGACATATTCCGCATTTAGGCCTCGCATCTTCTTGTCATGGACCCACGCATCGAGGAGATTCAACCCATCTGCTCTGCGGCCCATTTGCTCCTTCTCCTCGGGGTCGTGTTCCGTCTCAGGAATCCAGTGACGTCGTCCTCCTCCGAGGAGGACCTATGTGGCGAAGGAATATCTTCAATTTTTTTTTTATTGCTGAGGTTAGTTATCAGATAAGCTAGATAAAAATTTGATGATCAAAGTAAAATAAAGCTAAACATATGATAACCACAATATTACATCAGGCAAGAACCACTAGTAGAGATGTATTTATGCAAGTATGTATGTGGTGGAAAAATTACACGATGGCAGCCTAGTATTGCTAAAATAGGAGCTACGGCAGATGGAAGTAAATAAGTACTGATACATAATAAAAAAGTTATTTCAAAATGCAGTTATTGCTTAAAGCAGGAATTAGGTCAAGGGAACGTCCACAATGGATAGATTTATCTATTATGATCTGAATACATAGCGTGGAAGATACGGGAAAAAGCCAAATATTTCTATCAGTATGAGGTATAATGTGCATTACATCTTTATATATATATATATATATATATATATATATATATATATATATATATATATATATATATATATATATATATATATATGTGTGTGTGTATATATATATATACATATATATATATATATATATATATATATATATATATATATATATATATATATATATATAATATCGTCTATGTAGATATATAAGTATTAAGCTAAGAAACCTGCTTGTCAGAGACTAATGTAGAGATATCTGAACTATGGATTTCCCTGTCCACGCTCCTGCTGTTGTACACACAGATTATATATATATATATATATATATATATATATATATATATATATATATATATATATATATATATATATATATATATATATATATATATATATATATATATATATATATATATACATATATATAAGTGAATTTTTGTATGTATGTTTGTAGGTTTGTAAAAAAATTAGCACAAGGCCATCATTCGACCCAACTTAGATAATAGGGTATGTTTCAAACCAGTACCCCCGTCCCCCAACCCCCTTCCCCTCCCCCTTTGTAACTTATATGGTAAATAAACTCTACGGGTTTATCATACCTCATTTCATGTACTCGATGCCATAGAAATGTATTGTTAAAAATTTTTTTCTTCCCTGTGATTAATATTTCTGTATCAAGGTTTGCTTTTCTTTCCTGTGATCAATAATACTGTATCGAGGTTTAGACAGTCACCAAAATAATACCTGTATAAGAGGGACAGTCACCACAGTAATACCTGGATAAAAGGGACAGTCAGCACAGCAATCCTTGGATAAAAGGGACAGACAGTACAGTAATGCTTAGATAAGTGGGACAGTCACCACAGTAATACCGCCTGAATAAAAGGGATAGCCAGCACAGTAATACTTGGCTAAATGAGACAGCCACCATAGTAATAACTGGATAAATGAGACAGTCAGCAGAGTAATACCTGGATAAAATGGATAGTCAGCACAGTAATACCTGGATAAAAGGGAAAGCAAGCACAGTAATACCTGGATAAAAGGGACAGAGCACAGTAATACTTGGATAAAGGGACAGGCAGTACAGTAATGCCTGGACAAATGGGACAGTTACCACAGTAAACACAGGATAAAGGGGACAGCCACCACAATAATACCTGGATAAATAGGACATTCACCACAGTAATGCCTGAATAAAATGGACAGTCACCACAGTAATACCTGGATAAAAGGGACAGTCAGCACAGTAATACCTGGATAAAAGGGACATACAGTGCAGTAATGTTTGGATAAATGGGACAGTCACCAAAATGATACTTGAATAAAGGGACAGTCACCACAGAAATTTCTGGATAAAAGTGACAGTCACCACGGTAATACCTGGATGAATGGGGCAGTGACCACGGTAATACTTGGATAAAAGGAAAGTCAGCCAATAATAACTGCATAAATGAGAAAGTCAGTAGAATAATACCTGGATAAATGAGACAGTCACCACAGTAATAACCGGATAAATGGGAAAGCTAGTACAGTAATGCCTGGATAAATTGGGCAGTCATCACAGTCATACCTGGATAAAATGGACAGTCACCACAGTAATACCTGGATAAATTGGACAATCAGCACAATAATATATGGATAAAAGGGACAGTCAGCACAATAATTTCTGGATAAAAGTAATAGTCCGTACAAGGAGGTACAGGAGAACTTTTCTGAGCCCTTCAGAATTTTCCTGGGCAGTGCGGGTTGGTTAGCTAGTATATATATATATATATATATATATATATATATATATATATATATATATATATATATATATATATATATATATGTGTGTGTGTGTGTGTGTGTGTGTGTGTAAAAACCTGTGTATCAGTGGGATGGTGTGGACAGGAAAACTCAATATTTATATATATATATATATATATATATATATATATATATATATATATATATATATATATATATATATATATATATACATATATACATATATATATATATATATATATATATATATATATATATATATATATATATATATATATATATATATATATATATATATATATATATATATATATATATATATATATATATATATATATCTTCTGTGTGTACGTCAGCGTGAGGATAGAAAGGGATATCCATAGTCCAGATATATATATATATATATATATATATATATATATATATATATATATATATATATATATATATACATACAGGTATATATGTGTGTGTGTGTGTGTTTGCCCGTGTAATCTGATTATATTTTAAGAAATATGTAAGCTCTATCGATTGACTACCGTAAGAGTTACATTTATACGCAGCATTTGCTACACGATATTGAAAATTATCGTTAAATAAGTATAGGTTGACTGGTTGTGAAAACTGAGACCCAGTAACTATTTTTTACAAAGTTGAAAAGGAGCAGACTGAATTTAAAATGAACTGGAAGCTATAAAAATTTGTGAAATTGAAGGTAAACCAAAACGCCAAGGTTATTTCTCAAATAATTCGGAATTAAGTAAAGTTGCAATCTAAAAATGCAAAATCATAATTTTTTTTTTTAGGATGGGAACACTGCAAATAAAATCAATACAATATTCTTTAACAAACAAGGTATTTAATAACTGATCTCCTTTTTACTCTAATCTTACTAAGATCCTATAATATGCTATAAATGAACTTTATTAATGTTGAAAACCACATAAAGAGATTTTTCTTAAAAAGTCATTTCTTTATTTGTTTACCAGTTTCCTGGCAACCAAACAACACATTAAGCGGAGTCCCATCATAGTTTATTCCTTAATCTTACGTTTATGTTTCTCCCCGGCTGGTTTTCAACGAGTTGTCTGGCGATGTCCTTACAGGCGCTCTGGGACTCAGCGGGAACTTTAGTGTCGTCTTCCCAGTACCTGGAGGGCGTCTTGGCATATAGCGCAGAAGGCGTCCCGTGGGTCAGGCGGGTGTTTGTCACGATGCCCGTGCTTTTACCTGAAGGAGGTGAGAAAAGTAACATGTTAAAATCTGGTCTGGCTTTAAAGTGGCTGCTCGGAAAGCCGAAGCGCAGCTGTTGCATTTTTATTCCATTGCTCAACAGTTTTTTTGCCTTTTTTTATCTTTTCTAAAATAGTACTTGTTTTTATTCGTACATATTTTCGTATGACGATGAAATATTTCTGTTGAGTCGTCTGCGTAATCATAATAAAGAAATTGCTGGAAGCATATTATCAAACGATAGATATTTTGAGGACGAAAGAAATGGATACAATGTAGGCTAAATATATTTATTCTAAATAAGCTAGCATGAAATGCCCTACAATTTAAAGCGTCTATACTCCTGTAAGACTTAACAAAATGCTCTACATAGCCTCTTTAATGTAAGCCATCTTCAAATTCAACAAAATTTTTTTTCCGTGATTGTAATGTTACTAAATGAATGTCAAATGCATCATTGAAAATTATTTTTTTTTTATATATTAAGATGCCGTAACAGCCTTCAGATGCTCTTATTGCACATAGCTTCTATAGCTTGCAACTGTCAAATATGGCTTGAGGAGTACTCGTATAATAATCTCGGTTTCTGCTGTGAGAAGTACTGCTGTGAGAAGTACTTAAGGAGAAGTACTTAAGCTATGACGGGACTAAATCCCGAAAGCCACCTGCGTCCAAAAATATGAAAAGTGCACAGAACGAAGAAAGCCATGTCTATGAAAATGAAAAGGTGTTGTGTAATTCCTAAAATAATAATAATAATAATAATAATAATAATAATAATATGGTCGCTTAGATACCCTTAATATAAATACTTAGTTTTACATGATTTTATTTTCGTTACGTTATAGTCCATATTTTACATTTCAGTCACGTGTAAGATAATTAGCAGATGTTAGAGGAAATAAAGAAAACAAATAAAATATTGCTGAGAAAGTTCACCGCAGTGCTCATCTATAACACAAAGGCATAAGGAGTATAAATAAAAGTTGGAAAAACATCGTTAATAATACATAGTTATCTCATAATATGAATTAGGCACAATAATCATACGATTCTAAAGAGTTAAATCTGTACGCTACAGCAAGGCATGGTAGCAAAGCATGGCAGATATCAAAACAATGTCGATAAGGAGCGTAAAATAGTAAAAGAATATATATTTGTTGGCCTGTTTCAAATAATAGAAGGTCCTTCTCTTTACCATAAATAGTTAAAGGAAATGTTATTCAAAGAAGACTTTTCTTCTAAATAATTTCCATGAGGAATGGTGGCTGTGACATGGAATTATAGGCTATTGTTATGGATATGCATATTTCAGAAAGGAGCAGATAATGA
>NC_089783.1:11166781-11184281 GCF_040412425.1 Macrobrachium rosenbergii | reverse complement strand
GCACTGACTCGGGAGTAAATGTTGGTCAGTACTGTAAGTGCGCTAATGAAATTTCTAACTTAAGATAGAGTCACATCAGGTATTAACTACCCTTAGACCTGCGGCTGGACCTCTGCCTCAATGTCTTGGCATCCACATCTTGGTGCTCGAGTTTACTGCTTGAAGGCATACTTTTTGTATTATTCTGTTTGTTTACTTAATACTTTATTAATAGGAACCATGTATGCAACGATTATTATTTGTAGATTTTTTTATTTACTTATTATTATTATTATTATTATTATTATTGTTATTATTGTTATTATTATTATTGCTGTTGTTGTTTTGTTGTTGTTGCTTTTATCGTCGTTGTAATTTTATTTCTTAACTAATGAGAATATATTCCGTGGAATCTGGATGAATAAGACCATGGCTTCAACTTAATTCTTGTAGCTATATGATTATAATAAAGGTAAAAATAAAAGCGAGAAGCGACTGGTTAAATGACTGTATATAGCCTACAGATAGAATAAAAAATTCCCAGACTCTAAAAGATGATTATATAAAGGAAATCTAAAAGTTTAGTATCGCTTAATTTACTTAATAGTTAATTCAGACACTTAATCTTTTCTTCGACTAAGTGCCCCAGAAAATTGTGATTTCTCTCATTTTTGTTTTTGTTTTACAGTCCTATTTATATAAATTATACTGTTAATAAAGAAATCTAAAGTAACAATAAAAAAAAAAATAAACTCTTTCCTTTTATGAACGACTGATAAATCTACCTTTTCTGGTACCTCCAGTATGCCATCAGCAATTCAGATGCAATAGGAGCCTTCTTTCCTGTGTTATTGATTTTTGGTCATCTTCCTTTTCGGGACTCAGAGAATCAATGGTGGGCTAAGGCAATCATCATAACTACCTTTCTGCCGTAAAGCCACCTAGCACTGGTAGAATTAATAACCTATGATGGTAGTTGAGCGGTATACTGAATCAATCATACTGACATCAAAATATTGTTTGTGTAGAGCCCCATTGCGGCTAACTAGTCTAAATGCTTCATAAAGGTTTAGGTTAAGAGAAGAATATGACCAAAAATCTCAAAAAAATAAAATATTAAAAAATGTGCCTTTCACATCAACCTTTGTTTCCTTTTGGATTTTTTGTGTTTCTCTTAGAGGCCTATTCCCACGTTTATTCTCTGCTCCTCTTCAACAATGACCATCTAAAGTCTACCTCTCCTTTTCATGCTCCTGGCTGTAATTCCGATTATATTGAGCTTGTTCCTGAAGGTATTCAGCCTATTAGTCGCATGTCCGTGATCTGTCAACTCGGATATTGAGCATACAACATTTCAGCAAGGATCCTGTAACTTTATTCAAGGTCATTGTCCTAAAAACACACACGTACACACACACACCTCATATATACGAGTATATATATATATATATATATATATATATATATATATATATATATATATATATATATATATGTGTGTGTGTGTGTGTGTGTGTGTGTGTGTGTGTGTGTGTGTGTGTGGTTTTCTACACCACCGGATCACTGATTCTTTGTATTTAAGGGGGAAATCATAAGACAGTGGGGGGAGAGGTAGACCGACAGAGGATGGAGCAAATGTGTGAGATTTAGAAGTGGCCCACAACCCTCGTCAAGGGTTGGGGCCGTGATGCCTCTCCAGGGAAATCGCCAGGAGATAGTCGCTGTTTCCTTCTAAGCTGCAAATTTAATTGACCTCCAGCTGCTTTTTCCCATTTTACTGGCAGAGACCATTTTTCTAATCCTCAGGGCACAGCCGGTGACACCTCCTGGAGCCAAGTCCAAGGCAACCTCCTGAAGCTTTATAAGAACCAGCTCCCTACATCAAGAATTAGTCCACATCTGCTACGGTGAGTCGCTGTCCGTCAGACGATTAACCCTCTGACAGGGAGGGCGCTAACTTTCCATTCACAGTAGACGAACAGTGACCCTAGCACCGGACGCTGCTCAAGAGAAGCTCAGATCTCTTCAACCAGAATCTTGTGTTCAATCACCGCCAGGGAGCAAACAGTATGTCCAGTGGAGGGAAATGTTAGCCACTGTACTTTTTCTCTGACTCGTTTTTATTATCTCTCTCTCATATTTCACAACTCAAGTAAATTCCGCATATCTTCGATTTAAACAGTGAACTTATTGTGTGCAGTGTGTGGTCATTGAAACAGCGAAGAAATGAGCAGATTAGTGCAATACTCTCCAACTTGTGTGTCAACTCATTCTTGAGAGATAGTACTTTGTTAGTAGTTTTATCTGCAATTATTTCACTTCCAGGAGTGTTACCAGTGCCATTTATCAACAGTCTTCTGTGTACCCAATTGCCAGAGGAATCCGCCTGAACCCGAGCTGATATCATTACATTGCTAATTGGCTTAATGACCACTTGCATGTGCCCATTTACATACACCCTTTTGTGTTAAATGGACGCGTTAATTACCAGCTCAGTTAATTACTGTTGTGCATTTTTCATTTTTCACAAGTTCTATCTTAGTGAGATTTGTCCATCATTCCCACTGGTAGAATAGGGTTAAGAAACATTCTTGCTTGGCAACCTTTCATTTATTGATTTTGCTTTTATCCATTCAGTTTTTGATCTTCCAGGATTTTTGGGAGGCTATAAGTAGCAAAGGTAACGTAAAACAGAGTCCCTCCCTCGGAAGTCATAACAATATTATATATTATATATATATATATATATATATATATATATATATATATATATATATATATATATATATATATATATATATATATATATATATATAATTTCCTGTGGCACCCATGGGGATGCATAGGCCTCCACCACATTCTGTCCTGGGCTAACTCATAGCCTGCTTCCCGCCTCTAAGTTCTCAACCACGTTTCCTTTGAATGACATTGCCATGTGTGGAAGCATGGTCAGCTGCAACCTTCCGCTCCCCCGCTCTTTGTGCCAATAAACAATGAAAGGGGAAGGTCGCATCTGACCATGCTTCCACACATAGCAGTATCATTCAGTCAATCAATTATACGGATAATTATAAGAGAAAATCTCAAGATTATGACAAAAATGCATTGAAAATTAATTCAAGGTTGTGGAGCGCCGCTAGGGTCCTGATACAGTACAGCAATGGGTGATACTTGAAAAAAGCACTTGATAAGAATCACTTTAAAATGGTAAAAAAACAAAAGTAGAATGTGAGCCTGCAATACTGAAGGGGGACTGACGGGACACGTGAACTACTTCTATGGGTGAGAGGGCCTTCTTAGCACTTGATGCAGGAAGATTCTACGAGAACATGCCCATCTTGGCAGGCACGATGGAAGCATGCAATTGGGGCAGATTCGGTTCACAACATTGGTTTTGATCTGCATATATATATATATATATATATATATATATATATATATATATATATATATATATATATATATATATATATATATACACAGTCAACCCTCGATAAACCGGACCCCAATAATCAGGATATCGGATAATATGGACGCCGAAGAGGGTCAGCAGATTTAAAATACATAATGTTTCCATGATTTAAGATTGTTATTGTTCCTCCACATGTCAAGTACCGTTTTCCTTCTTCTGTTAGTGAACGAAAACTATAGGGAGCATGCCTCAGCTACTGCCAGAACCAGAAGTATTTATACTGTACTCAACAAAAACACTTTTAACTTGTAACCAAGGCTGCCATTTGTACGATAATTATCAACATGTATGATTAAAATACCTCTGGTACCATGTACAATACCTTCTCCAACTATCGTACTTTTATACTTTAATTCTGGAACTTTAGCTTTTTTAAGACTATTGATTAAAAAGTCAAAAGTATTGCGTTAAGTTTACACCATCCAAAATATATATATATATATATATATATATATATATATATATATATATATATATATATATATATATATATATATATAGAAATCATCAACACACAATCACGTGTGGAACAGAATAAAATTCTGACTCACGTCAGGATCGAACCCAGGTCTCTCAGGTGGAAAGCAAGGAAGATTCTACGAGAACATGCCCATCTTGAGAGACCTGGGTTTGATCCTGACGTGAGTCAGAAATTTATATATATATATATATATATATATATATATATATATATATATATATATATATATATATATATATATACATTGTTGAAAACCAAATAGAATGTACTTCAGAGGACCCACTAACAACAGACAAATAGATTTTTAATGAAAAATAAAGCTTCCATATGATGAAAACATCCAAAAAGCTACAGAGCACCTCAGGTCTGATAATCCTTTTATTTTCCATTATCCCAAATCCATCGGGAGCTCACTCATTAACATATACTTAAATAAAAAAGGGGAAGAAGCTGGAGTTCACAAGATACCATGCAGCAATTGTCATGAAATTTACGTGGGAGAGACGGGTAGATCCATCTTGCAAAGATTACCAGAGCACAAAAGATCAGTGCGATATTCTTCAGAGAGTTCAGGGATTTTCCTACATATTAGGCATAAAGGCCATACCATAAACTGGAGTGTGGCAGAGCTGGTTTTCAAAAGTAACTGTCTGTACAAAAGGAAATGCTGGAATCTGCTAACATCAATGAAATCAGCAATATGAACCTGTCAGAAGGACATTGGAAATCGGATGCCACTGATGATTTAATCCTCAGGCCTCTTCTCAAGCAGGTGTTCCAGCAAATACGACCACCAGACTTGTCGCCAGTTGAGAGTTAATGAAGCCCTAAATACCAGGGAACAATTTAATTTACATACTTCCTGGGTCAACGGTCACCTGCATACCAGTAGCGATGCACTGCCACACCTACATATGCTTTGTATATATATACTCCTTAACTCATCATTTCCACATTTTACCAGTAAACAGGGTACAGAAGGAAATGCTTGAAAAGTAGTGTTTTATGGGCCTTTTTATCTTATATATATATATATATATATATATATATATATATATATATATATATATATATATATATATATATATATATATATATATATATATATATATATATATATATATATATATATATATATATACATATATATATATATATATATATATATATATATATATATATATATATATATATATATATATATATATATATATATATGTATATGTATATATATATGTATATATATATATACATATATATATATATATATATATATATATATATATATATATATATATATATATATATATATGTATATATATATATATATATATATATATATATATATATATATATATATATATATATATATATATATATGTATGTATGTATATATATATATATATATATATATATATATATATATATTGTTAGATAAGTCATTATTTTGTTGAAACAATCTTATTAAGTTTGTTTCCTTGTTTCTCCTGCCCTCTAGTGTTTTTTGTCGAGGTGGCAAGCTGACGTCTGTCACAGTGTGAGTGGCAGAGTCAGTCAGGTTTTGGGTAGCAGCCAGAGAACTTCTGGGCAACACACAGTCAAAAAGGCAGCAGCAGCCTGTTTAAATTGCGGCAATAGAGCAGCTGGAAGTCACTTTAATGGGCGGTAGGTGTGAAGTACCTTGTGACTTCGGTCGGGGTATGAGGACCTCTCCATCTGTATGTTTTGGCTTCTTCATTGATATCAGCAAGAGGATATTTTGACAGGGAACAACTGTCTCGAGAATTCGGCTGAATTCATCTGTATTGATGTTTTCCTGTTTGACAGCTAATTGCTGTTCTCGATAGTTCAACTGATTTCTGTCTGGTTGGCAGTAATAACTGCCTCGACGATTCTTCGGAATTTGCCTGTGTTTATTTATTTTATGCTGCTTTGGTGTTATGTGTCATCGTTATGGTGCTAAGGTTTTATGTACTTAATTGAGTACGTATTATTATTGTCATGCTGCCTATTTTTGTCCTTGTACCGATCATGAATTGTCATGTTGCCTATTTTTGTCACTGTACTAATCATGAATTGTTATGCTGCTTTAGTGTTGTTTTATTGTGCAGTCTGATTTTGATGTTTATCATGATACTGGTGTGTTTAGTTTTCTTGTGATGTTGCTTTCAAATTGTTTATGATTCATTTATTAGTTTTAAATGTTATTTATGTATATGATTATTTCATGTGTTTTTGCCACCAAGAACTTGAACTCACTTGTAAATATGTATATTTCTATGTATAATAGATTAGTATTAAGGTATTTTGATTGTTTTTTTCAGTCCCCCCCTCGTTAGACTCACCTTCCTTCAGTCATTCCATCCCAATTTTTTGTTTTTTTTTTTTGAACCTGCTGGTCTCTAAATGACATGACCATAACAATATATATATATATATATATATATATATATATATATATATATATATATATATATATATATATATATATATATATATATATATATATATATATATATATATATATATATATGTATATAACGCTTAACGTCTTGTAAATTTTGAATTTTATACTACCTGAGACTTATCATGGTGAAATTATATGGATTAGATTATGTGCTCTTCGTTTGCAACATTAGGTCTTATGTTTGGATGTCTGCAATTCTTATTTTCATCACAGTTGTCAAAGCTTTCATTTTAGTAGTGCCTGACCCTCGTTGAAATAATTTTTCCATAAACAGGATATTTTCGCTCTCAAAAATAAGAATATACTGTATAAGATTTAATTTGCATTATTACTGAACCATCTTTTTTACGTAAATATAGAGCCGCCTTCTCGGGATTTACTACCTATCTCCAGTGTACCGTTTCTCTTTGTAATCTTTGTGCTAATATTCCCCCCCTCCCATCTCTAAGAGCCTCAACAATGTCCGTCGTACAACTTTTATCCGAAAATGAACTTGTGGGTTTCTTTGTTATAAGTCCAACCATTTGCTTCCGCGTGGCTTTTTCCGTGACTCCTTATCTGTGAAGATATTCTGCTGTAAGTTTTTTTGGATAAATCTAAGCCTATTTCTTCCTTAATATCTTCTCATTTCACTTGTGTAAGATAAGTACATTTGTATATCGCCGAGTTACTCTTGCCTTACAAACAATTCGACTTGATTTTATGCAATTTAGGTTAGTATACCACGCATTAGGGCACTTTCGGCCGTTCAGCCCTTAAGAGAGTGAAAGGAGGGATTTGGAATGGCTGAAAAGCAAGAGAAAGAGATCCAGAAAATAAAGGAGAAGAAGTACAAGTTTCGAAAGTTGGAACTCGCAGCAAACCCCCAGACTTACTAAGAAGCAATAGTTAGAGAAGTTAAATTACAAGACTGAACAAACGAACTAGAAATGACTACAAAGTGGGTGCGAGGGGCCGAAGGGACGCTGCAGACACCCTTCAGCAACGCCTACAGTGCACCACGTGGGGTGCACTGACAGCACTATCCCCCGACCGGGGAATATGACAAATTCTATGAACGTCATTAATAATGAGATGTATTATGACAAGCAAGCAGATTTCTCAATCACAGTGTCGGTAAATGATATAGATTGCTTGCCTGAAATACTAATGCGCTAATGTCAAATTTTGATAATATGCTTTTCCGAAACCTTTTTCTTAAAACAAGCACCATCAGCAACAGCAACGAAAGCAACAGTAACTCTAAAACTGCTGCGGATGGTATTAGCGCCAGCAGCAGTAGCAGCAATGATAACAATATAATTCGGCACAGAACTCCAAATTTAAGCTATATTCTCCATAATAACATGAAATGCGCCTCATTCCCCAAAAAACGATGTTTATGAGCGAGAGAGATAAAAGTCGAGGCGGAATGGAGTCGCTAATTCTAACACATAGTCCGGTTAACTCTAAGCAGTGGGTCCGCTTTATGGGGTCGTTAGGTTAAAAGACCGGAATGGCACCTCTTTCATTACCAGTGTAATTGGTAATGAATACGCATTGCTTTGGACTCGACGTGGTTGCTTTCATGCAGGAAGCCAGAGTCAGTGGGATTTCCCGCGTGCTTTCGGATTTTCAGGGTTAAGGAAAGTAAGCTTTCATTATCTTTTAATTTGGAAAGCACAGTTCTAAAAGTTATCATATGACATCTAAGGCATACAAATTTTTTTTTCTTTTTACTACACAACCATCAGCGCTCACTAGAACTAATATACATATATATATATATATGTATATATATATATATATATATATATATATATATATATATATATATATATATATATATATATATATATATATATATATATATATATATATATATATATATATATATATATATATGTATATATATATATATATATATATATATATATATATATATATATATATTTATATATCTGTGTGTGCAGATGTGGAAGTCAAGTTCTTTAGAAGAGATTAAACACATTTGGCTTAGAGAAGCCACGAGTAAACCCCGAAAAACTGTTATAGTGGAAACGAAATTGTTTTCTGTTGCTTGTTTGCTCTTTCAAAAGGTAACTTTAAAATAGTGTGCTCTCTTTCCTGTTGGGCTTAGCTTTATATACTGAACCGTCGACATTACAAAACTTTGTACTAGCAAGAGTAATTTTTGGTATGCGAGTTTGTCGTTTCCCCGCCGTGTTTAACCTGATTTTGTGTAATTTTCTTGCCTATGCTAGGTTATGTTCTTATGTTATTTTTTCTGTGTATTTATTCTACTTCAAATATTATTTTTAGTCAGTTTCATTACTCCAGTAATTTTACGTCTTCACATAAGTTCTCTGTAATTTTGCATACTGGTGTCTTTGTGAATATAAATAAACTGTTGTCATTTATATTTCTCATCAATTTCTCTTGCTGTTGATTTATGCGCTTCTCTGTGATTAAGAAAATAATAACCATCGTTGTTCATGTTATTGCAAAATGTCGTCATCTATTGTATCCATTTCTTGTTCGTTAGCCGTACATGGCGAACGTAATACGACACAAAGACCAAATAACGAAGTTACTCATGAAGTCAATTTCCTAGATAATACAAAAAATTTTTTTCGGGGTGGACAGGAAACTCGCCACCACAATTTTCTGCTTCTGAAAACCGGATTAAAAGTTTAAATCCCCGTACAAGGGCTGGGGGTGTAGACTACATGCGGCAGTGGGTCCCAAAATGAATCAAGGATGCAATATTTCTCTTAGTTTTATTTTTTTCCAAATGTAATGCTACCATGAGGAAATCAACGGTCATCTATTACTACCAAATTTCTGGGTTCACATCTCTCCCGGCATGAGAAAAAGTTACTGGTAGACGAAGTGAATTACGCTCTTTATGTTTTGGAACACGAAGAGGCTTACTCGTAATGATATTAAGTTTTGGACTCATCTCGTTAAAAAAAATACATTTATCGGAAAAAACGGGGATTCATCATAACTGTCCATAATGAATAGCAGTCATCATGTGGATTCTGATAGTTTATCGTATCTACTTTTATCAGTCGACTGTCTTTGCATCTAGTCATCACTTTTTAAAAACATTTTCTTTATTGCTACTCACCATTAAACCTCATAGCTGAATAATTTGTAATGTTTTATGTGAAGATTATTGTCACAAGTCATGATAATTTTTCTTAATATTTGCAGCCACGAGGAGCAGACTAGAAACCTGTTTTCACAATAAAAACAACAAAATTTCAATGGCTTATGTAAATTATTTTATTTTACCATCAATGACATATTCTGTATGTTGAAAGCACTGATACTAAATACAAGGACAACTCCGATATTTTCCCTTTCTGTTGTGTAAAAAAAAAAAAAAAAAAAAACTATAATCATAAGTCAACTAAGGTTTATGAAAGCTTTAGTCACCTTATTAAAGAAACACTACCTAACAGATACTTAAAGAGATAAAATGTTGAATGAACATACTAACATCATCAACCGGTTCCTATAAAAACAAATATGCAGATATCCTCAATAAGTCAATCAAAATGAGAGTTATCTCTAAAACTGGAGCGGATGCAGAGTAGGGAGACAGGGGTAGCAGGGGTGGGAAATCCTAACCTTTCCTAAAATTCCGTGTCCTGACCTAACCAGGCCTTATCTTCCTATCCTAACTTAGGGCTCTCCCCCCCCCCAAGTAACACTGAATGTTCCTGTCCCCCTATTTTGCATACTACCCTAAAACTTAATCAAAATCATTTTATTATACCTTTTAACAAATTTTCTAGGCCGGTAAGCTACTTCTCATTCACTAGTCCTCATTTTGTCTCAGATTTAGTTAGATCGCCCTCATGCCTTGCGCACAACTTTCATTGCTTTATTCATTGTGTTCCTTATGTAAGAAAAAATTATATGGATCAGATACAAAGTTTCTTGAAGAGTGCGCCATTCAATATGAAGGACAAAAAGTCAGATTATATTATCAGACAGATTTAGAGGGAATTCTGTTCTTGCTGAAATTGCTTCTGAAAAATTTTAATTGATTTTTGCTGCATTTTGTTAATTGGATTACAATCCAAAATCACTTTGTCTTTAAAACCTAACACTAAATATTAGATGTACATTTGTTGGACTTATCTTTTACCAACAGAAATAGAGGCTTATGTTTTCTACTTATGTTTGTCATTGTCGATTGCTTCTGTACTTTTGTTACAGTTGACATACTTGATCTCCTTTCCTATGCTACTTTGGTATTCCTATTGATGTGAGGCGTTTCTCATATTTTACCAAGAATGAGGCACATCGACGCTCTAACAGCAAGTTTAGTGATATATTTGATGTATTTTATTATTCATAAAATCCAATCAGTCAAAGCATTAATACTCTTGATTAAAGTTCTTTAAGCACCTCAACCTGACCTTTGTCATTTCCAGTCTCATTACCAGAAGTTCTTCAAGTACCCCACCTAAACATTTGTAAGTTTAAATCTCAAAATAGAACCCTTCATTTACCAGTCTAATCCTATTACTCGAAGACCAAGCATCTCGACCCACCATCTGATACATCGGAATTTCACCACCAAAAGTTCTTCCAGCACTCAAACCCATCATTCATCAACATGAATGTCGTCACCAGAAATTCTTCATTCACTCCAACACATCATTTGTCAGTTCGAATATCACCACCGCAAATGCTTTTAGCACCACAACTCATTGTTTATCTGTTCCACTCTCACCACAAGACATTCTTCAAGCATCCCAACCGATCGTTTGTCAATTCCTATCTCACTACTGGAAGTTTTTAAAGCACCTAATGCTAACAGAGGTTCTTCAAGCACCGAAACCTCAAGTTTAATTTCCATTCTCACCACTGAAAGTCCTTCAGGTACCACAAACTATCATTGGTCAGTTTGAATGTCACAACTGGAAGTGCTTTAAGTGCCACAAACCATCGTTTGTCTCACCACAGTAAGTTCTTCAGGCCTCCAAGCCACTGTCCACCCGTTCAAATCACACCACCAAAAGTTTTTCAACTCCCCAACGCACATGTGTCATTTCACTTCATACTGCTGGAAGTTTTTCAGGCATCCCAACCCAAACTTTTTCAGTTTCAATGAAATCACCAAGCTAACATTTGTAAGTTCAAATCTCACACCTAAACTTTTCATTTGTTAGTTCAAACCTCATTATTGGAAGTCATTCAAGCATCTCAACCCATCATTTGACACATCAGATGTTGCCAATAGTTCTTCAAGCACCCCAAGCATAAAGGAAATCATGTAAAGATAATGTAAATGCATATAAACTTCAATGATTTTAAAGTTTTAGGAAAAATACAGAGTGAAGAGGAATTAATTATCTTTGAATCTAGAGTGATTAAACTGTCTGCCCCTGCACTTCACAACTGATCTTCATCAACACGTTTGTCAATGGCTTAATGTTTATGCATTTCCCTCTCACCTTTATTTACCTCTGTTTTTAGTCAAACCTTTAACCCCCAATATAGATAGACGTACCGTGTTTTTATGGTGTCATTGTGTTGTTTATATATAGTTATTTAAAAATTTGTACACTTATTTGTGACGAAATGTATGAGATTATTTATTATGCTACCCACTTCCATGAACACCGGCTTTAGAATAAAGCCAATGTTATCAAAACTCGTTTCCTGAAAACCTATTATATATATATATATATATATATATATATATATATATATATATATATATATATATATATATATATATATATATATATATATATATGTATATGTATATATGTGTGTGTGTGTGTGTGTGTGTGTGTGTGTGTGTGTGTGTGTGTGTGTGTTAGAATAGAAACTTGAAGTTCACATAGGTATATTGAGATAATACAATGCATGATGGAAGGATGAGCGAAATGCCAATTGAGAGAAGAGGTGAAACAAGGAATGACGGTATATGGGATGTTCTTTTAGACTGAAAAGAAGCTTGAAGAATTTCTGGACGAAAAGGATGTAATATGTTTAGAGATTATGAGCCAGCTCTCCTTTACAGGAGTGGATGTTGAATGTTAATAAAAACAGAAATTATGTACGAGCTACATGGGGTAATTTTTGGCTTAGTACATTACAATGTAAGAAGTAATAAAAGGATTTCCATTGTTATAGTACATAAAAAAGGCTAAAAAATTTAGCTTGAGTTAAGAAGATTCGGGATGTGGATACAACAGAGAACTATAATTTGGTGAAAAAAATCTATAATTCTTAAGTGTTAGAAAAGTGGAGCGGAGACAAAAACTTCTGAGCAAAGTATGTGGAATGAATAAGAACTGTAGTCACTCTACTAATTTAAGAGTAATAACTACTGTCTTATCTTTGTATCTAAACCTCCACCTATCAGGTATATATATATATATATATATATATATATATATATATATATATATATATATATATATATATATATATATATATATATATATATATGTATGTATTATATAGATATATATACATATGCTTATAAAGGAGTTTACAAACAAACTTAGTAATTTGAAAACATCGGTTCATGATAAAGTTGCTCCAGAGATGATTTTACCTGAAATGGTACCTCTTTTACGAAGTTAAGTAGGCAAAGCCTGATGACTTGAAATAGGGGATCATACCAAAGTACCAAAGAAATATTATAGACAGAATGTAGTAACTATAGAGGTATTGCAATGGCGTCAGTAGAAATAGAAATATTTAATAAGGTTATTCTCAGTATGCTGGAGAAAATCTGATCAAATTCTTAGAGATGAACAACTTTTAAGAGATATATGGTTTAAGACATCGTGTCCACCAGTGTTTAAAATTATAAATATCCCAGATCTGGTTACTTTTGTTGATTACGAGAGCGTATTTAACAACGTCCACATGCCAGTATTATGGAAAGTTCCGTGACTAAGGCATTCCCTTGAAATGTGCAAAGCCAGTTATCCATGGACAAAATAAAAGCAAAGTCGATGATGACAAGTCAAGTAAGCTTGCAGTTAACAATGAGGTACTATTATGAATATTATGTCATCTTTGCATCTTGCGCTTTCCACAGATTCCAAAACGTCAAAAGAGGTAGAATATGCTACAAAATGTTTAGAGTGAATTAACAATAAAAATATAAAATTTAAAGTATTTAGATAATCCCGTTTGTTACCAGCAAAACGGTATTTTTACAAGACTTACCTGAGAGAATGCATAACATATCTAGAGGCATGAAACTCAATAATAAATCTACGAAAAACAAGTAATGATATAAGACTGTGATGAAAAGGATGAATAACATTAGATTGAAAAAGGTTAGCGAGGCGAGTCTTTCACATACTCAGAAACAATATTATCAGCGTAGTTTCTCTTGAGGTGTTTTTTAGTGAGAGACTAGAAAAAAAAGGCATATAAAACACGGGGCAAGCCGGATAAGATTTATAAGTCAATTAGACTGAAATTTGAATGCAAGTAAGGTTTATACATAATTCTAGTACAATCTTATATTGCTGTCCTGACACAAATCAGCACCTGACAGTGAAGATATATCTAAAAGATTTGGTCGATTTGTCAGTAAAGCTTCAAGATCTTGATAGTGTCAGCTGGTCTTATGTGAAGCCCATAAAAATTTGAAGCCGAGACCTACTTGGATGAGAACCATGAGAAGGGAGGCTGGAGATGGTCGAGGATTTGTAGAAGGTGTAGCGCAGGAAAGACTTGGGTAGCAGAATGTTACAGAATTCGTTTGCTTCGATTTAAGTGGATGGCGTCAGGCTGACAGAGCCCTCAGGTTAGCGGAAAGTTAACATGGGGTTGCTAGCACCAACCCCTTACCTTGACCCCATTTGGATGACAGGTGGGCGATAAAACGGTAATCCATTTCTGGACACGGCTAATGCTAGCCATGTTCTCTAACACGAACCAAGGCGATTGCTACACATTTCAAAGAGAAGAAAATGAATAAATACACTACGTGTCAGTGTAAAAACAACTATTGATGGAACATTCGAATGTCATTAGAGAGAACTTCGCAGGAGTAACGTAGATTTTATATTTTATACAAGAAGAAATATTCGTTGCCCCATTCCAAGACTTTACCGAGATTAATTATTTACCGGAACTATAAACTTTAAGTATAAAAGTAGCTTATTGTTAATCAATAACGCCCAATCTCATAAGACCTGGATATCCGTAATCAACATCAGCTGAAAACAGCAACGGGAATCTAAGTCCTAAGACAGGTATTTGTCGCAGATGTATAACGCTCCGAACAGCTATTTAAATTCTTCAAAGATCAGTCTTGGAGTTTAAGGAATTTTTGTATATTTCTGAAAGCTATGTATGCACATACAAGCAATATCACTTTCCATCTCCCTTACAATGTTGCATAAGAATCAGACGCAGGAACTTCGAACGAGGTACGCATAAAAGACTCTCGAATTAACGTGTAAATGTCATTTTATGTTTTATACAGAATGTATAAACATATATGCGTGTAGATTTAATTTCCAAATATTACTGCGACTTTGCTTTTAGTTCACTCTTTTATAGACCTCTAGGGCTACAACTAAGATTCTGAAATAGAAACGTGACCTGTTTATTTTTTCTTAACTTTTGGATGTATTTTGTTTAGTACGTGTAGATTCGTAGCGTTGCCAAAGTATCGCAGTTCATAGTGATTCTTTCCCATACTTGATTTTGGCTGCAGCCCCGAACCTCACTATAACAACTATACGCTCTTGAAGTTTTCTTTCTTTTTTACTTTACTTTAAAGTGGAGAGCAATATACTGTATATAGTTATTTATATATATATATATATATATATATATATATATATATATATATATATATATATATATATATATATATATATATATATATATAATATATATATATATATATATATATATATATATATATATATATATATATATATATATATATATATATGTGTGTGTGTGTGTGTGTGTGTGTGTGTGTGTGTGTATGCATGCATAAATTTTTGTCACATCAATTCTTTACTTCGGGAACATCACCGAAGGGGAATTATAATTTTATCACTTATAACTCCCCTTCGGTGATATTACCCATGTAGCGCGAATTGGATATTAAACGACATTTGTAGTTTAAAGTTTATATATATTTATATATGTATATATATAGTAAATATATATATATATATATATATATATATATATATATATATATATATATATATATATATATATATATATATATATGTATGTATGTATGTATGTATGTATGTATGTATGGAGTTATACTTTTTATATCAAACCATAAAACACCACATGTATAATTTTTCTTTCTCATCATGCTTGCTTATAAAACTTTTCTCAAATTTCTTTAGCTTATAACAGCTGCATCGAATGATTGATAGGACACGAAGATTTATTACCACCTTACTCTCTAATCTTAAAAGTAAATTTTTGCTTTGTGTTTTACTTATTCGATCATCGTATATTACCTTTTGTGTCTTATTTTTCTTTTTTCCTACATTCCAACATTCCTCACAAAGAGTAAGTAAAAAGAGTACCCCTCTTATCGGCAAACCCCATCCGGGAACCCTCGTCGCCTTCAGTCGCAAACTCTGCCTTCACCCCACTGGAAACAGCCTTATCAATACTGAAACAATGATGAGAGCCACATGGATACAAAAATCAACCAGGAGAAAGATTTGGCCATTTGGTCACTTTCCTGTTCAGGGCATGAATGTTCTGAGTGCAGAGCTTGTAACCGAAAGGAACACGGAAGACAAAGGTGACTGAAGAGATAGTTACTAAACCACGCAGGATGGAAAGCTGAGTCTAGCCAACAGCATCTGGTTAAGACATCCCATTATGTTCCCGGAGTGGGTAGCAGCGAGAAGTTACCTTGGAGAAAGAACCCTTATGCTATCATGTGCCACTTGCTGATTCTCTCTGTGGACTAAAGGAAGGAAGGCAGGTTTAGGTCTCCCGCGGTAAGTATTTGAGTTACCAAACCACTGGAGGGTAAATTATCGCAAGGGAACTGAGCGACTTCAGGATGGGTTTGAATTAAGTATTAGGGAATTTGAAATAGAAAAAGGTTCCCTTTTCCTTGTTAAGGAAACATTATAAAGGGACTTACTTAATAATAAATTAAGTCCCCTTGTGGCGCTTTTATGCGGCTAAACATTTTACAACTTTATGTGGGAAAATTTTTTCATCATCCCTACGATTTTTTTTAACCTAAAAATTAAGTATCAGATTTAAGACACGTTGCATTTTGTGTGCGTGTTACTTTTAAACAGCAATACTTTTTGTGCCACCTCTAAAAATCCTAGATGCACCGAATAGGTACTTTAACCCAAAGAGCGAAATAATGTTGGGGGTAAATAAAGACAAACTGCTAAAACTAGCAAAAAAACTGAGTGTCAGCAAGGGTGGGTGTGGGGGAATGGGAGTAAATGATAACAAGAGTAAGTTTATGATAGTAAATGAAACAGAAAAAATGGAACAGTGAATGTTAAGAATGAAAGATGGTTCAATGAGATTTGAGGGGAATCACTCAACGGCAGAAGCCAGGAAGGTCGCAATAGTGCGTAGGAATTCTTACTGACAATGTAATATTTTATGGGTAAGGTAATTTTCCTTTCAAGAATTGAACTGTGGATTTTGATTGCAAATAAAAGAAAAATAAAGCAACTGAAGCATCAGGGTGGACTGTGCTTGGCGTATGAGGCATGAAAAGAAGTGAAAGGGTCAAGATTGTGGAAATAGTTAGAATTGGTAAAAAGATTAACAATCCTGAAAAGATGGGTCTGCGTGTTATATGGAAAGAATGAATGATAGTTAGACCTAAAAAATTCTGGAGAGATCTTACAAAAAAGTAATAGAAAAGAATCATCAATGTAATAATCCGCTTAAAGATTAAGTGAAAGATAAAAAAGCAGTGGAAAATAATAAATATAAAAATCAGTTCAAAGATTATGTAAATGTCATACATCTTCTAAGAATGGTATTTTAAATAATTAAAAGCACGCAAGGTATCTGCAAGGGCACTCATCTAACATTCGGAAATTAAATTGTGAGAATGGCAAGATTCTTACACAAACACAACACACAC
>NC_089783.1:11144281-11164281 GCF_040412425.1 Macrobrachium rosenbergii | reverse complement strand
TGTCTGCATGATAGTTTTAAAAGATTCTTGATAATGGTATCAATGAAAAGATTAATAATTTTCCTATCTTTATGTCCAGTTTTCGTTAACATAATACTGATAATTTTCACGAAGGAACGCTAAGAATTTCCCAATGTTAGAATGAACTTTCCATAGCAATTTTGGCTTCATAAAACACTAATATCCTATTTTTTCCTATTCAAATATGTTCCCCCCTTAACATCCATTTATCTGTGATTATCATTTTCCATGAAGTGACTGATATCCTACTCATATTATTGAATTCTAAGCCATTCTTGTAAAATAATACCAGTCACAGTATTCTAAATCGGCTGCGTTCATTTACTTGGGAAGTTAAGAACGCTCTGTACCGACCTCTAAACAAGCAAGATGCCATTTACGAAATTATTAATTAATTATTTCCTCTTTTCCTGAACTAAGCCCTTACTGGGGAGATCACTGATATAATAATTTTGATATATATAAAACAAAAATATAGAACAGAACAAAAATATTGACATAACCATAAAATAAGACGTACAAGTTTTGGTAACTACTGTGTATGCGAATTTCCACACAGGTCCTTCTCTGCCCGCCCTGCCAGACCTAAGGTCGACCAATTCGGTAGGAAATGAGAGAGAGAGAGAGAGAGAGAGAGAGAGAGAGAGAGAGAGAGAGAGAGAGAGAGAGAGAGAGAGGTGAGGGGGGTTCTTACACATGATGCACGCACGCACACGCATATATATGTGTATATATATATATATGTGTGTGTGTGTCATGTGTATGAATCCAAGCACTCTACACCTACTTTATACCTACAGCAAAAGCTCTCATATTTCACGGGCGATCGATTAGAGCCTTACATCAGTTAAAAGAATATGAACCCGTGCGCAGTATTTTCTCTAACTCTTACTTTTACGGGTATCAGTTTTTAGAAAGGGCTAACCTACGTCCCAACTCTAATATGAATGTGTGAAAATATGCACAAGTAATCTAATATATTTCAATGATTTTGCAATGATTTTATGAGTAAAAATTTTTATTTTTTTTATTAAGCAATAGTTGTTTGAAATGACAGATCAGTGAATAATATATTGATCTTATTTCTGGACGATATTTTAACGATGGCCAAGCACTCAGTTGACAAGGAATACCATACATAGTTTTCTAAATTCAGATTTATCAACGCTGTGTGAGAATTTCATCACAGGCTGAAATTAGTACACACACACAGACATACTTTATAGTTCAGCAATAAATGATTTTTGATGATTTATCATATATTCTTGTAAATTCTTGTAATTAACAAAATTTAATTGTTCGAGTATTTTTTTTAGATATGCATAGGAATTCGTATCAGATATCATTGTCATTATTTATATTATATTTTCATAAGCCTGACATTTGAAAAAATCTGTCACTTTCATAATAAAATCTCCGTCACTTTCATAACGCTGATATGTTCGGTCAATGAAAGAATGTCATGTCACTTGCAATGAATGTCAGTGAGAGAGAGAGAGAGAGAGAGAGAGAGAGAGAGAGAGAGAGAGAGAGAGAGAGAGAGAGAGAGAATGTTATTGCAGAAAATCCGTTATGTTAATATTTTGCCTTGCATTATTTTTTCTATGGTCGACAATGAAAAGGAATAATTTCTTTGGTAAAAAATAAGTGACAAATCATGAGAGGAAAGAAATTTTTGTGTTCAGGTAAACGGATAATTTTCCACGTGTACGTCTCCATTATATTTTTCTCATTAATTTTCTTCATCCTTGCTAACACTTATTATTTCCGTCAAGAAGTTGTCAGGGATGGTCACAGAGTCTTTCGCCAAATATCACTCTCAAAGTTGTGAGTCAGAACCGGACGAATTGTATACCATTTCAACCAAACCTCGGCATAGAAAACTGACTATGTTTTCGCCACTGTCGTCGATTCCTATAAAATCTCCTTCTGCAGTACACATTTCAAAGACACCTAAGATTTCAGATGTATTGTGCAAATACTAGTTAGCCTATACTATTGTTAGAAACCAGTTGTTTTAAGGGGATGACACTGGACCGATAAACGAACTGCCGCACTTTTTTCGGGACTCGGAGATTAAATAGGGACATTAGCTTCTCAAAAAGAGTGGCAAACAAAATTAAAAAGTTGGTAACAGAATTGTTAACCTTTAGTATATATGCGAGTCGTAAATAATTGTGAAATATATTAAGTTTTTTTGTTTTTAAACTCTTGTTTTAATTATCTGGATGAATATACGTATAAAAATTAATATGGTTAATATGAGCTTAATTTTTCTAAAAGAATGACACAATTTCTAATATTAAAAAAAGACAACGTATCTGCATAGAGCTTGGGCAGAGGAGAAAGAAAGTGACCACCTGAAGTCACCCCTCTTAACCCCCATACCCTCACCCTCATAACCCCTCGCGTGAGACCTTGTTTTCTCTATGTAGCGGGCAAATCAGAGATGTGTATTACCGCCTGATAGCCGCTGAACGTGGCTAAAAGCCACTGAGAAAAGGAAACTTGCACCTTTCGTTTTATTTATCAGTCTGGAATGATTTTAAGGGGGAATAAGGATGGTGATTTATTTCAAATTGGAGTGAAATTATTCACTAGGAACCACTGAAGCTTGTGTGCTGATCTAAAGAAAGGAAACAACGAATAAGCAACGAATAATCAAAAACTTTCAGTGGGGTAGTACAGCTAGCCCAAGGACTGAGACAGTAAAAGGTGGTAGGCTAGTACAGGTAGCCTGAAGGGTTCAAAGGGTTAAGAGATACTTCTGAAGGTGATGTGAAAGTGAATTGCCTTTAACCAGCTGAGATTCTACCAACAGAGAATACAGACTCCTTCATGTATTGGCTAGACAGTCTGATGCTATCCTTCCCTAGGCACGGTCCCTTTTCCGGAGCTTACTCTGAATAGTTTGGTCTATTCTTGATTGAAATTCATTTCTCGCTATAATGTGGTTCGGATTCCACAATAAGCTGTAGGTCCCGTTGCTAAGTAAACAATTGGTTCTTAGCCACGTAAAATAAGTCTAATCCTTCGGGCCAGCCCTAGGAGAGCTGTTAATCAGCTCAGTGGTCTGGTAAAACTAAGGTATACTTAACTTTTTTTTTACAGAAACTTATCTTTCCTCTTCCACCCAACAGGACAGCTACTACAACTTTTATTCGCATTATATTAAGGGCAAGAGAGAGACACTTTATGTGCGGCAAGCAGCTTTTCTAGGGGGAACCATTGCAAAATCAAACATTGGCCAAAATTTTTTAGCAGTGCCAGAGCCTCTTCAACACTGCCTTGGATGAAAATTCTCTTACTTGAGGGTATTTTTAAGCAGGCCACTGAACAGACTTTTTTGCCAGTTTACTCTTCCCCTCAGCTTTTGAATGGCGAACTGGGCAGTCTTAATAGAAGGGCCAAGGATGGCAGTAATTTATAAAAGGCTTATCTTTATCTTTTCCTCCCCTTCATCTTTGATCTTCATTTTCAAAATCATCACTACTGACCCTTCTTCGGCGTAGCTATTTGGAAGTCTGCCAGTTTCTCCATGTTGACCATTTTGCTCTGATATATTATCTTTTATATGAATTGTGGTTACCATACTTATACGCATTTATGTTCATATTGTTATTGTTGTCATCTTTGTTAATTTTTTTATAGTTTTTTTTTTAGATACTGGCAAGAGATACATCACAAAATCCTGTACCTGTGTGTTCTAGATCTCTCCAGTATCGCGTGATTATTGCACTGTTCGTGGACTACATATAATTGCTGACATTTCAGTTGCAGCCAGACTAGATGTAAAGCTTTGTGGCAGACGGAGAATCTTTTGCTGGTGTTCCACCTATCTTCATGCAGACCAAGGCTGTCTTCACATCACAACGGCTAAAATACAAAAAAGATAACATGAAGATATCTTTTGTGTTTAATGGTTAACAGGCAATTTCAGTATTCACCACAGTAAGTGGTGGGTAATTCTGTTTCTCCTTCTGATTACCATGGCCTGAGAACCTTTTTATCTGGCTGAGAGCAAATTGTTAAATGGGTCAACACGAACAAATCTAGTAATTGCTTGAATCTAGTACCCACCAGTTTCTTTGATATTATAACAATATTAATGTAGGTCTTGCGGTTGAGTCTTATGATCATACTTTAGTTTCCATTATTATTGACACTAGGAAAGCAGTTCCTTAGTTGCTGTTCTCTTGTAAGTCATATATTAAATGTTAACCGAACTGGAACGGGATTTTGAGTAATCTTTTATATCTGGATTAGTCACAGGTGTAAAGGGAAATTGAGCCTGTTGTCCTTTTAAATGATAGTTTTGTCAACATAATGGATAGGTGAATTAGAGAATTTATGTCTCCTTTGAAAATGTTTGTCTTGTGAAAAGTGTTGTTTGTTGTGTTTTGTGAAAAGTGCTGATTATTAGCTCCAACAAGTCTATTATTTTTTGTTTGTTAGCTAGTAGGGGCTCCTTTGGCATTTGTTGGAGATTTGGTAATACGGAAATGCAGTTAGGTTAGCTGTAGCTGTGCTGAGTACAGCTCAGTTTGTATTGCTCCAATATTACCGAAGATTTGTAAACATCTGTTGGCAAAATGGCTGAAATCCTACGCTGAAAGCAAATAACTGTTCCGTAGTTTTCAGCCTGTCTTTTGCAAGAACCTAAATGTTTATAATGCTCATTCTTAAATTTCTGATGTCGTACAAAAATCCATACATTCGTGTGATTGGTTTTGATTTTAATGCTGCTTTAACCATATTACTCAAAGACCCTTTTCAAATTTGGACGGCTGGGAATTGTTGGACCATTTCCTAGTTTTAGTATTGAATTCTTAACTTTTAAATCGCAAGGACTAGTTGTTCATGGGCAGTATAGTAAAAAATAAATGTAATCTCTGGTGTTCCTAAGGTAGCGTTCTTGGTCCTTTACTTTTTATGTCATATGACTGCGATAAGCCGTATTTGGGAGCTTAAAAACAAGCATATTGCTGATACAAACGATACTACTTTCTTTGTATCGATCTCATCTCCTGTAACGGGAGCTCTTGTTAATAAATCATTTAACTGAAATTCAACTAAAATTAGTCCTTCGGGCAAATCCTGGAAAATGAAAATGAGCACTAAATATATTGTAATTGTTAGCACGTCTCGGGCACTGAATCACCATCAGTCCAAAACTAAGTACATGTAACTCATTTAGAACTCTAGGTATCATTTATAATTTCAAAGTCACTTTTGAGAAACAAGTCAGCATTGTCTCTCCTTCAAAAGTAAAAAAAAAAAAAATAAAATAAAACACTTGTACTAAGTAGGTCTCAGAAAATTTTTGGAGCTCGATCTTTTTGGAGAGGATATTTTAGTTCTCTCATTCTTCCATGTTTTTAATATTGTTCCCCTGTATAGTCTTAAGATGCAGACTCAAGTTAAATTGTTGGAAAAAAACCTGAGTTCTGTGAAATTTCTTTTCCCTGATCTTCACATTAATCTCTGACACTGTCATTCAATTAGCTTATTATACATGCAGTATAAAACATTTCATAATTCTGGTCATCCTTTGTATTTAGATTCCTTAGACTATACCATCTACCAGATAATACTAGAAACGCTTCTAATTATAACAGACTCTTCTTTAAGGTTCAACACAACACAGTTTTTTGAAGCTTTATTTCATATTGTGGCCAAAATGAAGAATGATCTTTCTGGTCTAGTATTAAATTGCTGAAGCTTCAAAACTCATTTCAAAGTTCATTTTTTGTTATATATCCTTTTCCACGGATATTTGTATTATTTTGTCTTATTTCTTATTTCTCTTTCATAGTTCATTCTTTACCATTCAGTCTCAATTTTTGCACCGAATTACTTTCCCTACTGGGGCTACAATCAATCTTGTAATAATAATAATAATAATAATAATAATAATAATAATAATAATAATAATAATAATAATAATAATAATAATAATAATACCACCAAACACATAGATGAGGCAGGAAACAAATACCTGGGAATAATAAAAGGAGAGATATAAAACACAAAAAGATGAAAGACACGATCAGGAAAGAACATATGCAGAGACTTAAGATGATACTCAAGTCAAAACTCAACGCCGGAAACATAACGAAAGCCATGAACACATGGATAGTGCCAGTAATCTGATATAGCACAGGAGTAGTGGAGTGGACGAAGGCTGAGCTCCGCAGCATAGACCAGAAAACTAGGAAAAACATAACAATACACAAGGCACTACACCCAAGAGCAGATACAGACAGACTATACATAACGCGAAAGGAAGAAGGGAGAGGTCTACTAAGCATAGAGAACTGCGTCAACATCGAGAGCAGAGTACTGGGGCAATATCTGAAAACCAGTGAAAACGAGTAGCTAAGGAGTGTTTGGGAAGAAGGACTGATAAAAGTAGACGAAAACCCAGAAATATACAGAGACAGGAGAATGAAAAACAGAACAGAGGAATGGCACAGGAAATCAAAGCACGGACAGTACGTGAGACAGACTTAAGAACTGGCCAGTAATGAAATATGGGGAGAACTCAAGAAGGAAGGAGAAGAAATGCTGAGAGTGGCACAAGATCAGGCCCTAAGGACCAGATATGTCCAAAGAACAATAGATGGAAATAACATCTCATCCATACACAGGAAGCACAATATGAAAGATGAGACCATAAACCACATAGCAAGCAAATGTCCGGTGCTTGCACAGAACCAGTACAAAAAGAGGCATGATTCAGTAGCAAAAGCTCTCCACTAAACCCTGTGCAAGAAACACCAGTTAGCTTATAGTAATAAGTGGTACGAACATCAACCTCAGGGACTGGTTAAAAACGATCAGGCAAAGATCCTCTGGGACTATGGTAAAAGAACAGATAGGGTGATACGTGCCAATAGACCAGACTTGACGCTGATTGACATAATCATGTCGCGATGTCATGGGACACCAGAGTAGAGGAGAAAGAAAGAGAAAAAATGGATAAGTATCAAGACCTGAAAATAGAAATAAGAAGGATATAGCATATGCCAGTGGAATTTGTACCCATAACCATAGGAACTCTAGGCACGATCCAAAGATCCTTGAAAAGGAACCTGGAAAAAGTAGAAGCCGAAGTAGAGGCTCCAGCACTCATGCAGAAGATCGTGTTATTAGAAACAGCACACATAGTGAGAAAAGTGATGGACTCCTAAGGAAACAGGGTGCAAACCGGAACCCCACACTATAAATACCATCCAGTCGAATAGGATGACTGAGATAGAAAAAAAAATAACAATAATAATGTTTTTATTAAGGGTCCAATAAAAAGTGTGTATAGTCTTATGGAAAAATATGACATATACTGATCAGCCAATTTATGTCAAGAAATTATCAAACATTATCAAAGAAAATAAAAATTATATACGATGTATGCAGACCTGTTAAGTATCAGATTGAAGCAGTCAAGAATTAGCACCGAAAACTAAATATTAAAAATTCAGTTGCATCACTCGGACTACCGGGGGATCGACAGATATTCTCTTTTGACCAAATAATGACACGAAGTTAACTAAGGAGTACAGACTTTCCTATCTCATTTTTTAATCACCAATACTGGCATATGATTGAGGGCAATTCTGCCATGGAGAATCTAAAAGTCAAGTATTAAAAGTCTTTTTCCATCCTGACAAAATATGTCAAACATGGCTGTACAGAAATCTTGTGTTCATTGCTTTCTGTAATCTTTTATGATTTTTTCTTGGCGCTGGTTATGGGTGGATTCGTTCACCGATGACGTATTTCAGACAAAGTTTACATTCTTCGGTCCTGCACGATTTTCCAGTTATCAACAAGTCTGTTCTTGACGGCCATAAAAGCTTTTTATTAATCAACTCGACAAAATGTTCAGAATTAGTAGCTTTATTTTTTTTCTAGAATAAAACTAACTTTATTATTCATTGTTACGAAAATAGAATCTAAAATAAAAAAAAGAATTAAGTAAGGATATTTACAAGTTTCTGAAGTTTCTCTGTATGCACTGGAATGCTGTCATATTCTATCATGTTACTAGTTCCTCATTGGACTGGTCGACATCATACTCGGCTAGCACTCTGCTGGACCCGCGTTCGACTCTCCGGCCGGCCAATGTAGAATTAGAGGAATCATTTATTTCTGGTGATAGAAATTCATTTCTCGGTATAATGTGGTTCGGATTCCACAGTAAGTTGTAGGTCCCGTTGCTAGGTAACCAGTTGGTTCTTAGCCACGTAAAATAAGTCTAATCCTTCGGGCCAGCCCTAGGAGAGCTGTTAATCAGCTCAGTGGTCTGGTTAAACTAAGGTATACTTAACTTTATCATATTACTGCTTGCCTAAGGGAAAATTGTGAATTTGATAGAAATATTGTACGTTCTCCAATACAAAATTACCTCATCAGTGTGCAGAGATGTGTGGAACGATTCACAATATACCTGCTTCTTTCTTCGTATAGGAGACTTATAGCACCCTCATCTGAGCTCCTTTTATAAACAAGATTCACAAGGCACAAAATTATCGTGAACACACATTTACTATACAAGTGATGCTGTGGGTTATCCATTTATCCTTGAGCCATAAATCAAATGCATAATTCGATTGCATTTTTTATGTAGTCTGTAGTCCACGATTTTCTGTTGTGTGTGTGTGAGAGAGTGTTTTCTTTTTTGTGTGGGAAAGTGGTTCCATTACAGAAGGCGTAGACCTGCTGTTTGCAATTTTTCTCTAGTGATAGGTATAATCCTTCGTCTCAGATTAAATAGTAATAATATATAGAGCCTCTCTAAACATACACACAATTACATGCACATACGCCCACACACACACATATACACACGCACGCCGAATAGTAGTCGGGGATCGAATCTCCCAGGTGAAGAACCACTTATCAGTTACAATTCCCATTCAGTATTATTCCCTGAAGTAGAGCGAATTGGGTAGTAATGTTTTCGAATAAATTGTTTTCGAATAAAAACTTTACGGCAATGTGATAAAATTCATATATATATATATATATATATATATATATATATATATATATATATATATATATATATATATATATATATATATATATATATGTGTGTGTGTGTGTGTGTGTGTAATAGCCACGATGTCCTCTTAACTTCTCGAATTCTTCGTGCTTTTTGGATACGCTTGTCACTACAAAGCCTTAAGATCCAAGAGCAAGAAATTGAAGTGGTTGTGATGTCTGGTAGCGGGAAACAAACCCGTGTCACCATAATCACGTTGCCGACCTGACCACGTTTCCGCTACCAGACATCACAGCCACTTCAATTTCTTGCTCTTGGATCTTAAGGCTTTGCAGTGGCAAGCGTATCCAAAAAAGCGCGAAGAATTCGAGAAGTTAAGAGGGCATTGTGGCTATTACAATTATATGTGTATCTGGTAAAAAGTGACCAATAGATTCTATATATATATATATATATATATATATATATATATATATATATATATATATATATATATATATATATATATATATGTAAAAGAGAGAGAGATTTTATTAACTTTTAGCACAGCCAATCGGACATCCGGGCATACAGACAAAGAGGCGGATGGAAACAAATTCAGTTTCATTCTACTGGCAGAGATAAAGTAAGGAGGAGAGACTGTCCGACAGACAGATAGAGAAACTGAACTTACTTTCTTCCTCTTTAGCAGAGACGAGAGTCGGAGGCAGAAAGAGGACAATCTCCAACATCATCACCATCAGCAGGAGCGCTTCCTTCGCCGCCACCGCCATCAGGCTCTATCCATCCTCAGCAGTAGCGACAGAAATCCGTTTCAGTTGCTTTGTTTGCTTCATTATTGAGTTGGCCGACGAAGTTTCTCGTTTCCTCTTCCTCTATCGTCAAGCCGAGGAAGGGCAGGTTAGGCGCACAATCTCTCTCTCTCTCTCTCTCTCTCTCTCTCTCTCTCTCTCTCTCTCTCTCTCCAGGAATGGCGTGTCCCTGACAGTGATTAAAGGAGAGGGCTACCGCTGCTGTTGCCTGCCTGTTCCTTCGTTAGTTCTGGGAATTGGCAGAGGCACGGTGCCTTGATTAGAAGCGACTTGTCGAAGGTAGTTAACGCTGGCTCTGTCATAGTTATTTGGAATAAACTTTGGGCGGGAGCTGGGAGCGATGCCTCTCGTTACGAGTGAGGAGATTGTGGGTGTTCCGGTCCAGTTTTAATCATCAGTGAAAACATTCCGAAGAAATAAGTGATCTTTTTTTATCGTTGAAGAATAATCGGCATCATCGGCAGATTTTCCTCCTCTTTTACAGAGATCCTATTACGTGGTTCTTAAGAGTTCTTTTATTTTTCTCTGAAAGTTTTTCACACTTTTTCAGTCTTTATTGCTATGGTTTTACGTTTTTATTCGCGTAGTCGTTATTCAGAATAGCTTAATGCAGTCAGCTTTTTCGTTACCTTTAAAAGAAATGGCCATTTCTGAAGCATGATGTAAGCTTAATCTACGATTCTTTGGAGGTATGTCCTCAACTAACTAAGAAAAAATACTTAAAATGATACAAGAAAGAGAAAACATACAATGGATCCTTTAGTTATTTAAAAGAAATGTCGATACTTCTCCTTTCTTAGCACGAATTTGCTCATTTCTACACTTTTCATATATACTTAATATGAAGCGACAGGTATCTGTAAAAAAATTGAAATGTATTGTATCGTTCCTCCAGAACTGTTTGTGTTTCTTCCTTACTTGAAATTTAAGGAATTATCTTGGTCTACTAAAATTTAGCTTTAAAAATAATCTATTGAGTGTGTTGTTTTACAGTAAAATCTTTTGTAACTAGAAGTGTATTAGCTTTTTTCCTCATTCATTTTTTTTCCTGAAATAGTCATGAATAACTGATTTAAAGAGAAGGTTCTTTTCCGTTTTTGTATAACTTTAATCAGTTCCGTTTCAAAAAAACTTTTTGACCCATCTGCTAACTGTAGATTTCAAAGCTCATTAGTGTTTTTAATAGGAAAGTATTTATTACGATCACAATCATCCAATGAAAACTATCAACGCATGTACATACATATTGTCACTTCACGTAAAAATATACTACTCCAGAAAGTCTGTTTTCACATAGGATTCTAACACAATACGATCTTTTTAGATGTTATATTTTGCCATTGCTTTTTTTTATCTAAACAGACCACTAATATTTTATGATCTAGCCTTAAACTTAATATTCCAGATCTTAGCAAAGCTTTTTATCTTGCCTTTTAATTGCAGTCCTCTAATATGAATATTCATTCATTTCATTTGAATGCCTTTAGTACATTTAATGCAATCTGCTTTTAAATGATCGCAGTAAGTTCACCTAGTTATATCCATAAGCATAAACAACAATTCTAGTTTCACATTGGCGACTCGGAGGTTCCGGTATTATTTTGGTTTACATTTCTCCTCATTTCCGTTAGTTTCAATGATAATTATACTTTATTCTGAATAATAAATAGTCACAATATCCACCGTCTACTTTTAGCATGAATCTTAGTCTTATTTCTGTAATATTTCCTACATTTGTATCTATTCCATATGCTGAATTAATCTTTAAATAAGATTTTTTCATAAGAAATATATCATTCCCTTAGCTCTGGAATGGTGGTAGAATATTCTGCTTCATTTAAGAACACTCCTTTTTTATCCGAAGACAATGTAACTCTTTTCTTGTTTAGAATCAGATTTTAGGCGGATTTTCATTGTCCATATTTGTCGCACCTGGCATGAAGGTCTATTTTTTTTTCTTTTATTATTTTTTATGTTTGAGGACTAAATAACTTTCGAGAACCAGCTCAGTTGCCAAAGTAAAATGTCTCGGGAAATTCATTTTAGAATTGTAATTTTCGTTGAGGGAATTACTTCCCAAAGTCCTCCAAGAGGATTTAAACTTTCCTTGGGAAAGCGCCTTAAAAATTCTCCATAACGAAGACAGTGAGAGTTATCAACATTAAAGTTTTCAGTCCCTCAGATGCTCTTCTTTTTTTCTGATAACATTGTTACATCTTTCCCACTAAGTAGCACTTACAATTCTTTAAAATAAACAAAGTAATAACAAAATGATTGCTGCGAGGACGACTCTACTGACATAAGTGCGAGAAAAACGACAGCCGCGAACTTCACCACATAGAACACGCATCCAAGACGAAGGCTGCCAGCCGACTGGTCGCTTGCAGGTGGCCGAGCCTCTGAAAGATAGACTTGCGTGCATACCCGGTCGCGACTCTCCCGATGCGGCCAGAGAAGATGTCTTTTATCTCTCAGATAACCGGGAGCGTGTTGCTTTAGAAATGAAGCAGATCACCAAAAGGCAGATTATGCCCTCCAAAGAGGATTACGCGGGGAATTATAATTTCATTTACGCCAGATTTACGTTGCATTAGGTGCTGGTTTTATTTATCTTTTATAATAGTCGCATTCGGAAATTCTGAGAGTCCAGATGTGATTCCAACCGGAAATCACATTTTGTAAGGAAATAAAGACCAGCCTTACACCGACTGAACTTACCATGGTCAGCTGGTCAGAGATGACACTTCATTCCTTTTTAATTTGTAATCGTTTTCTACACAAACAAATTCTAAATTTATCGAGGAGAAAGATATATATATATATATATATATATATATATATATATATATATATATATATATATATATATATATATTGAGAGAGATAGAGAGAGATAACAAGAAGCTGAAGGAGAAGTCATGAACTATTTGTCTGTTCATTATAAAAACTGACGTTTCGAGGGCGCAGCCTCATTTTCAAAGCTAAAAAACAATTATAGTATATAAAAATGTTAAACGACCCATAAATAAGAAATTTACAAATTAAAAAAAAAAATCAGTATTTATCAAACAATGTAAGAAACAGATCGCTACCTCTCAGGAGGGGAACCGAGGTCTGAGTGACATCAAACAAAAACAAAGACTGGGCAAACTCAGGACAGGTACAGTGTTGTGGAGGTAGCTTGGTTGTTAAAGTCGGAACAAGCTTCTTAATGTATAATGACTCACCTATTAGTAGTTGATGAGGTGAGATGGCTCTGGAGAGAATTTTAAAATATTCATATTTAACCTGTTCACACGTTTTGGTATGTTCCCGTACACTGGATAATTCTGAATTAGTCAACCTGACTCCTGTTCTATGACTAACTCCCGATGACAGTCAATTCTTACTTTTAGCAGGTGACGAGAAGCCCCACATATTTCACCACCTTACATTTCAAGAAGTATGCAGATACAACAATACTGGAAGTCATCAGGGAGCTTTGCTTATCTTTATTTCTGAAAAGAGAACCAGTGGTTAACAGGTTCTTGGGTATGGTTTTACTGTTGATTCCCGGGAGGTGTCAGTGAAAAAGGTAATTTAGTTGAATATAAAATGGATTATTATGGATAAAAGGAATACTAAGGTTAAAAACCAATCTGGGTACATTGGGAACAGTAAAAAAAGGAGCAAACTTACAGTTAAGAAAGTTATATAATTGTTTAAAAAAAAAAGGTTTGTATGGGTAGCAATTTTCTGAAAAATAGTTACAAGGAAATGAGGTCTCTTGGTGGAAACCAAACCAAGTGGAGGATAAGGTACAAACCCTGTGGAAGAGAATATTTAATGAATTTAATAAAAAATCAAAATGACAACTACTAATTTCAGGACACCAATATATCTAAAAATGCAAGTTTATCATTGTTTTCATAATCTATCGTAAACTTAATGTTGGAATGGGCTAAATTGGCATATTCAGGGAAGTCACCAGCTTGCTCTTTATTTCGGAAGAGTAAAAAGGTGTCGTCTACGTATCGATTATAAAATAAAGGCAGAAAAGAGAGGGGACAATTATTGTCCAGCATCTGTTCCTCCAGATGCCCTAATAGGACGTTAGAAAAAACTGGGCTAAGAGGACAGCCCATTGCCATTCCATCAACCTGAGTGTAAACTGTATCATTGAAAATAAAGGCGGTGTCCTGCACGGCCAGTCGTAACATTTTCTTAAAATTACTACAATTAAAATCATGAAATGAAACATCTCCTTAAGTAAATTTTTTTCTAAAGTCATTTGTATTGTCTTTTCCACAGGGACATTAGTAAAAAGATTCAATATCCAAGCTTACCATAAATAACTCAGAATCTTGTGTAAGAACGTTGTTCCTAAAATGTTATTAATTTTTGACTGAATAATTATTCGTAGAAAATTCATTTAATAAAGGCACATAAAACTTAACCATCGTAAGAAGCAAGAATAGGTCTAATAGGGACACTGTCTTTATGAACCTTGGGTAAACCGTACATTGTTCCATAAGAACCACCAGTACTCATCAAATTCTGGGAAGTGTCGTTATTAATAACCTTATTATCAAACAGACTTTTTATAAATCTGTTAATACGATCTTCCAATCAAAAATTAGTAGAGAAATCAGGTACACCAATTTTTAGAGATTTTGACTTGTCAGTTTAAATGCTCAATACTTTTTGATATTAAATATAATAGTTAAGAAGAACCACACTTTGCCTTTGTCTGGTTTCGGAATAATAACATTATCCAGTTTACTAAGATTTCTGAGAAGGTCCAAGTCTTTCTCTTTGAAAAAAGGAGTCCAACAAGTGGTTAGATTGTTGGAGATCTTGTGGGCCTAACTATATAATTGTGAATGAAACTCTTTGGTATTTAAAGGCAATTGTAAAGAAGTTAACCTGGAAAAGAATGATTCCAACGCCCCGAAGAATTGACAATAGGATGGTTTAAAACATGGATGGCAGAATTCAAGTCCGAAAGGTAATAAAAATTCTTCTCTCTTTTTGAGCTAATGGTCTTGAAAGTAAAAATTAAATGTTTTGGCCCAAAAGCCCTTCATCAATTCAACTATTTTTATATATTATAATTGTGTTTTTCAGCTTTGAAAATGAGACTGTGCCCTCGAAACCTCAGCTTTTATAACAAACAGACAAATAGGTCATGACGTCTCCTTCAGCTCCGTGTTCTATGTTGGTTGACAGCAACCTTCTCATGTCTATATATATATATATATATATATATATATATATATATATATATATATATATATATATATATATATATATATATATATATATATATATATATATATATATATATATATATATATATATATATATACATACACATATACATATATATGTATATGTATGTGTATATACATATGTATATATACATATATGTATATACACATATATAAATAATTATATATATATATATATATATATATATATATATATATATATATATATATATGCATTAAGCTACAAATGTCCTTTAATATCCAATTCGCTCTACTTCAGAAAAAATATATTTTTATATATGTTACCCGAAGGGAAATTTTTTTCAGTTGATAATAAGTTCGTCGTCTCTACAAAAAAATCCCCCTCTGGTAACATACATGAAAATATTTTATTTCCGAGGTAGAGCGAACTGATATTAAAGGACATTTGTAGCTTAATGTCTGTATATGAATCATGGTGATGTGATAAAGTTCATATATATATATATATATATATATATATATATATATATATATATATATATATATATATATATATATATATATATATATATATATATACGAGTGTGGTTGCAATTTGCAATCTTACCTTGTTTGGGATGCTTCTGACTTGGAACCACGCACTGTAATACAAGAGGAAAGGGTTATTTAATTGAGATTTCAATAAGGGAAGGTCTCAGGAGAGAAATTACAGGTCTGAATTATTTACATGTACTTACAGGAATCAGAAGAATAAATTACAGGGAGCTGTGTACGCTAGGCTCTTGGCACTTTCAGGTTAAAATTAACAATAGACAAATTTAAGAGTGCCACTCAGTTAATAATGAGACACATGTACATCTGCTATAAAGCTTGGTTGATGGACTAGGGGTACAGGAGGATTTAGATTTTCTTCAGTCTTCACACTTCTTCTGTAATGTATGGAGAAGGAACATGATCACTGGGTGAACCAAAGCACAGTCTAATTAATACATGGGACGCTGAGGGCCTAAGGAGTAATGTCAGAATATGTTCAGTTAAATTACCAACAAATTTCATGGTCTAACACAAGCCAAGGGGAAAGGAAAAACAAAATGAGATAAGAGTAATAGAAAAATGATCGAACACTCCACAGCAAAGCTCCGTGGTTGCAGGATAAAACGGCTCTCAGGCGAGTGGGACCTTCTACATGTGGCACTTAGGCAGCACTTGGATGGTAAGGTGAACGGCCAGACAAAAGAGATCGAGCGATAGCTCGGAGGTCACACTCCTTGGTTTGCTACTTGGGTAGTCGACTGGCTGCTTCTGGAGAACACTGGCATCAGCTCTGAATAGACTTTCTCTTCCTCACCGGCTTTCATAGCCCCAAACAATTCAGGTGTTCTGGCTGAGGAAGACGATTCCTGTTCATTCCTGCTTCAGACAGTTTTACGGTTCAGCCCGGGAACACAGAGCCCGTGTGGGAAGAAGAGGGATCGGCCGAGAAAAACTTTCTTGGGACAGGCAGCTTAAGCTGGGTTAAGAATGAAGGGATGCCAACAAGTGAATACTTGTAGCAATATGTTTGTGTATATATATATATATATATATATATATATATAATCATTCTGTAGAATATGATTTAAATTTAAAAAAAAATGAATTAGCCTAACTCTGTGTGCTATCATATCAGAAAATTTATCCATGCTCTGAACAATCGTCATTCATTTAAGGTACTATATATGAAATCAGGGCAAAATAGGAAGCCAGGTAATGCTAAAGAAAAAATTAAAGCTACGTCACTGAAACACTAATTTCTTTTTTTTATTCAAATGGAAACCACACATCAGTACAAGACTAGGCGCATTCTATGTCCATATAAGCAAATACTTTAGCACACACACATATATACATTATAAATCATTTTGTAGACCACGTATTAAATTAAGGTACCATATATGAAATCAGGAGAAAATAGGAAGCCAGGTAATGCTAAAAAAGAAAAAGAAAACTACGCCACTCTAATAATATTTTTTTTTAATAGAAACCACACATCAGTACAGGACTAAGTGGATACTATGTCCAATTAAAGCGAATACTTCGGTGCAGAACAGGGGCTTGATATTCCCCAAAAAAGAAGGCAGTACAGAATGAAATCATGTTTGGTGCGAAAACGAAAGAACCACAGTATTAAACGGAGGCCACATGGGTCTGATAAAGGCAATCAAGTCAGTGTGTAACTACATGTATTGGAAGCATCATTAAAATCTGGAAGTACCAATATTCATTCTGAAATTTTTAGAATGAACATTGGTACTTTCATGGAATGGCCTTTCATGTAAATAGCATAAAAAAGAACTATATATGGTTTTCTTTAAAGAGCATGTAATAGTACCTAAAAATAACTTATTACCATACGGTCTCAAAGGACAGTAAGTTGACACTCACAAACTCTAGCATGTATATGTGTGTGTGTGTGTATATATATATATATATATATATATATATATATATATATATATATATATATATATATATATATATATATATATATATATATATATATATATATATATATATATATATATATATATATATATATATTATATGTGTGTGCGTGTGCTCGTGCGTGTGTGTGTGTGTATTTACATACATACGTACATACATACATACATACATACAGTATATGTAAACGCCATTCTCCTTTCCGAGGGCTTTGATGCTAGAAAAATTGAGCCTCTAGATACCAGACCCAGAACCTTTTTCGAGTACCGATTTATGTAAATTTTAGAATGCCTAATCTAAGCGACAATGGAAAGGTGGTAGACATGTCCTTATCTAAAGAAACTCGTCGTTTGTCGTATAAAACGAATATTGCTCACAAATATATTTAAAAGAGAGAAACTGATAATTGAAATACAGTGCTAATCTTTTGTATGTAAGTTGAAGGATGTGTTTATGGATGTAACGGTGAGAATCGAAATAACAGTAGGTATATCTATAAATTACCTGACAACTGGGAAAGGCTAATATATGACATATGCACATGCCACAAAGTAGCTTATGAATAATTCCTAGGACTGGGCGGGGAAGTTGATACTGACAGAGGGTAGAGGAAAACTGGACCAATATTAAAAAGGAAAAAGAAGCTTGAGCTTACAAGACATTTCAAATAATAAAAGAAATTATAGCAACATTGGGTGTCGATGAGTTTGGTCCCAGAGACACGATAATGGATACATCTGTCGAATTGTTTTGTGAAAAGTAAGGAATCTCCGGAACACATTTGTAACTTAGGAGGGAGATTTATATATAAGAACGGTAGCTGAAACAACGAGAAACAAGTATATAAAAGTCATTAGGGAATACGTGAGCATATGTTTTGCATACAAAAATAATATTTTTTTCTTTTTTCTTTATATATTCTGGAAAGGAATGAACTTGTAAATGTTGGTTTAAAAAGATCTCTATGATAATGGATACAGTTAAGTGTTATATTGACAGAAAACAATAAAATCAGTTGTTGAAGGCATTACTCAGATAACTGAAGAGGTGCAGAACTAAATATACATGATGTGAGGAGTAAATATTATTCAGATGAGGAATCGAAGTTCGTAAAATATATTTTAACATACTATTGAAATCCAGAAAGAGTCAAAGTTTAAAAGAATGTTAATATTATTTATGGTCGACTTAGGTACATAAAATATACGTCATTGAAGAAGAATGGAACTGGAAAATACTCACCCTTTACAAAGGGGACTCTATAGGAGCAGCAGTGCTTTATTTACATACCTGGAAAAATGTATTTTGATTTTGAAAGGAGAACAACTGATAATAATTATGCCTAATCAGACAAGGGAAGAACAGCTCAGGCTTAAGCAGAAAGCGGTTGTGTTGAGTATGTGCTTACTATGCAACAGATAGCAAAAGGAAATCTATACTTGGTACTTACGGCTTTGCTGAAAGCATTATCATATGTATAAAAGTCCATGAATTTCTTTTTTCCATTGCTTAATTCTATGAAATAAGTTTATTGGTAGATTAGACGCCATTCTAATACAATTCTGTAAACTATGAACCATCTGTAACTTTTAGAAAATTAAGAAAAAATGCTTGAGTAAGACTGGATTATAGATAGATGAGAAGAGGCAGAGTTATACTTAATCGGAGGTGCAGTTTCAAGTCTTAAATATTAAAATGCAGTGCCCGAATGCGAATGCAGGGTAAGGAAATTACTACTTTTTATTTAGTGTGAAAATAGATTTATGTTTAATTATACTCATCAAAGATAACAGAATCACGTTAATTTTCTTTACGTATTGGAAAACGATACCAACTTGAAATTATTATCTTTTTTTATGGATAACATATTCAGTTATGACAAAATATTCTTTTTTTTAAGTCCAATAACCTTTCTAGGATATAATGGTTTCCAATTATCAAAGGTAATAGTTTTAGCAGTTTTAATAAAATCAGGGTATCGATTACTAGATATGCTCTGCCACACAAAAACAATTCCCTAATTCTATGGCTTATCTCGAAATCATATACTATGAAGAAGCACATGATAAGAAAAATATAGTTTTTATTAGGAAAATGGTATTGCTGTAAAATATACAAGTGCTTAATTTTATTGTTATATGATTAAATGTTTTAGTGAAAATGCTTATATTCAATAAATTTATATTCTAGCGATAGACACATACACAAATTTGAAATTACCCATGAAATAAGAAAACACACAGATGACAAAAGTTGCAAATCTTTTTTTTGCCAAAATGTTCCATTTTGTACAAAGGTTTTTGACAGAATACCGACGATTATTGGTAGTAATTTTGTTTTATATTGCAGTTAAGATCATCTGTTCTTTACTATTGAAATACTAGACTAGTTTATCTTAATAGATATATATATATATATATATATATATATATATATACACATATATAT